>NC_058132.1:289109069-289285626 GCF_016433145.1 Gracilinanus agilis
CTCTCTATATATATATATATATATATATATATATATATATATGTATATGTGTACATGCGTACTTATATATACATGCACATATACATAAATTCACATATATTTTTACAAGATCTTAAGCAGACACAAAAAAATAGGGAAATATAAAGTTATTCTCTGCTTGGTCATAAAATCACATTATTGCTAATTAGTAATTTTTAACAATAATTAGTAATGATAAGCATATAACTAATAAAATATTAATAATAATCTATTCATAATTACTATTTTACATTTTTTCTAGTGGTGTTTATACTATCCTTTCAGTTTCTCTCTCTCATATGTAGATTTGGATACACTTAGCAGTGTGTGTGAATGTATGTGCTGAGAGCAGACTTTTAAATTTAAAGATGTGAGAACCCAAACTATGCCCTTTTCAACAAGGGAAACTTTTGGCTTCTTAATAATCTCCAGCTATGAATATCTGACCTCATATATTTTTCTTAGTACAAATGTATTTAAGACCATTTAATTCCACACTTGATTATAATTATGATGATAGCTAAAATTCCTATAAATTTTTTCGCATAGAGCTTTACATATATTCCTATGTAATCCAACCAAGAACCCTATATAGAACATGCAATTATTAACTTTCTTTTCACAAATGAGGAAACAGAGGCTGAAAGTGACTAAGAAACTTGTCCAGATGAAGCTGTTGTGAGTCTCTACTGGTGCCTCCACACATTTTGTCATGGATCCAAATCCAAACTCAGACCCCAACTGCCCAGATCTTCTGCAAGTACTTTGAGATTGACTATTCTCACCTCTGTAGTTCCAAGAGAAACAGCCCACTAAGGGAACCAGGCAAGGAGAGCAGCCTTCTAATACCAGCTAGAAAAGACCATGATCTGCTTCTTTCACCCTGGGCTCTTTAAAAAAACAATTTCTTTTTAAAAAATTTCTACTTCATCTTGGTGACCTCTTGGCCAACTTTAGTTTATGATAGCCCTTTTGCCTTTTGGGTCTTGCTTCCATTAGGGGATATAAAAGGGGTGAGGAGGCCTAAGAGGATCCACTTTCAGGCCTTTCTCTACTGCACCCTTCATGGATATATGGTGATATGTCCACCAATGTTCCCATCTACCTGAAGCAGGACAGCTGCAAAGGGAAGAAGGGGAAGCTGAGTGACCAGCTGTCATTGGACATGACTTCTGGGAAACTTTTTCACACCTCCACTTTGGCAGCAGTGGTTTGTGAAAAGTGTTTGGTGACATCTCCTTTCTATAGGGCATGTTCCACTTGCTACCAGGTACAACGGTTGAGAAGCCTGAGGAGGAGGAAAAAATGTTACTTTAAACATTCCCTTCAAATTTACCAAGACCATTATGGTCTTTTATTGGGAGACCCTGGGGTCTTTGATGGGCATTCCCTTCTGCTCAAGAATGCTATTTTCCTCCCAGGAATTGGTGGATCCAAGGCCCTCATTCTGCCCTCAACTCAAGTCCAACCTACCCTACCCCATGCACATCTTGAGTCTTCCTTGACCTGAGTTACCTCAAGAGAATGAGGATTTGGAGATCTGGAGAACCAAGGATCCCGAGGAAGACTTCATGCCTGAGCAAGGAACCATTCCTCTCCCAAGTCAGCTACCTCTTTTTCTTCTATGTGGACCTGGGGCCTTCTGCACTGGATGACATCCTACAGATCATGTACCAACATCAAGATCTAGACAGAGTAGAGATCCCCACATTAAAGCCTAGGTATAGGGCAGGAGAGGATGTAGCATTAGGGATGGGTAAACCCTGAGGGCAAAAGTACAGTCAGGGATGCTTGTATTTAATAACCCAAACCTTTACTTTTGTGATTATAGGGAAGTTAATTTCTCTCTCTTGTGCCTGATTCTACCCCTCCCCCAAATTTGCTCTATTGGAAGAATGGAGTTTTAAGAGGAACTTAGCAGAAAATCACTTTGTACTCGTAGGGGCAAAAATGTGAGAGGAAATCAACCCATTTTGGCTGAGAGTGGCTCAGCTCTATTCTCAGATACTCCAGCTGACAGATTTTTCATAGTGGATGTCGATGACCAGAAAATATTCTCTTGAATTAATAAGGGATGGAGAAGGCTTAAGGAAGAACTGTAGGAATCCATCAAACCATAGGTAGGCATAGGGGAATAGACACCTCCTAGACTCTGATTATTCCTGGGGAGGACCTAGCAGTCAGTACAATACAAATTCAGTGTCAACCCATTCCCTGTCCCCCATCCCCCTCTCTTTCTGAGAAAGAGAAGATAGAGACAATGTTGCTAGCAATTATCTGATTATAGATAGCAGGATTCAATCCCAAGTCTTCTTAAATTCCAGAGCAGGACTCAGCACTCCACTAAACCAGCAGTTTTTAAAATGTCATCTAGTGATCAATGGGAGTTCCTGATACTCTTTCAATGGAGTCCATCAAATCCAATTTATTTCATAACAATGCCAAGACATTTTGATTTTTAAAAAAATAATATTGTATTTTCCTCAATTACATGTAAGAACAATTTTTACTTTTTAAAAATTTTGATTTTCAAATTCAAATTCTCTTCCTCTATCCCACCCCAATCTTCTTCTTCCTCCCCCTTTCCTGAGTTGATAAACAATTTGATTTAGATTGTTACACATGCAGTCATGTTAAATATTTTTCTGTATTAGCCATTTTGTGGAAGTAATCGTGAATTTTTAAAAATAAAGTAAACTATAACACGTTTCACTCGGCATTCAGACACCATCAATTCTTTTGTCAAGGGCAGATAGCATTTTTCATTGTAAGACTCTGGGATTATCTCAGAGCATTACATTGCTGAGAATAATTAGGTCATTTACAGTTGTTCATCAAAAAATGTTGCTGTCATCATGTACAATGCTCTTCTGGTTCTGCTTACTTCACTTTGCATCAGTTCCTTTCATATAAAGCATATTTTAATTTCTGACATGGTAAATTTGTACACATATAACCCACACAAACAAAGCTCCTTTGAAGAACTCCTCAGTATTCTTAAATAGAATAAAGGGATTTGAGGCCAAAAAGTTTAATAATAGCTATAATATATCAAGATTTCTATCACTGCATAAAGTGACAAGGCATTACATTTTATATGAATTTTAATTAGTATTTCTATTGACTCCTTCTAGGTTAATGTATATACTATTCCTAATTATATTAGAGCTTTCATTCTGTCTCCAGGCAAAACATTGAGAGCTGGATTTGGAGTGAGAGTCCTAAGTTCAAATGTGACCTTATTACATCATTTAGTCTCTGTCTTATTCTGCCTGCCAGTTTGGTGAATTATAATTTAGAGGATAATAATAGCACCTACATCTCAGGGTTATTGTGGTTATCGAATAAGATAGTATTTTCATTAAGTGGCACCATGGAAACATCACTGTGCCTTGAGTCAAGAAAACTTGAATTCAAATCTGACCTCAGATACTTACTGGCTATATGACCCTTGGAAATCCACTTAAACTCTGTTTTTCATCTGTAAAATGAGAATAATAACAAGACCTATCTCCCGAAGTTATTATGAGGAACAAATGAAATAATAATTTTAAAACACTTAGCATACATAATGACTTCCACATAGTTATCACTATTATTATTTGTAAGGTAATTTGCAAACCTCAGAATAATACATAAATGTTGACTTACTATGTCCTTAGCATCATCCTCATTCTGATGAACATTTTCTTTTCATTTCATGAATATGAATAGCAAATAAATGCTTTGAATTGGGCTGGATTTGGACAGGACTTCAGGATGTAGGTTAATAGTATCCAGGCCTTCCTGAATTTGATTGTTCTTTTCATAGCTCACATTCTCCTGTTATAAGGTCTATAAGCAATTCTTATTTTATTTCTTCATGTTCATTAGTGAAGGGTGTGTGTGTAAAAGCTAGGTATTGCATATTTTTCCCATAACGTCTTATATTTTCGCCATCTTTTGATTTAGGACTTCTTACATGATTTTAATTCATATCTTAATATCTGATAAAACATTAGAGGAAAGCAAAAGAAAAAAACTACTGCTAGAGGAGTTTTCACTTATGATATTTTCTCATTTATAGTATTATTTTCTATCAAAGGCCCATTGGAAAATAGCACTATAGAATTTAGCTTTACCTCATGCTAAATACATGAATATTTCAACATGAAAACCGATACATATTTTTAAATGCGTGAGCACAGTGGAACCAAATGTTATTACTGCTATAAATAATTATTTTCTTTGAAAAATGCCATTTCCTTTCTTTTTGGAGAAATGATGATAACTTTCCATAGAGTGAAAAGATGTTATTGTCCCTATTTTACCTAAATAGTAAATCTAGCAATGATTATTAATAATGAAGGTGTCTTCAGTAAGATATAATGTTTATGTTACCCTCATTTATCAAGTGGTATATAGTTGCCCATTAAGAGAATGGTGGAGCAGATGTCATAAAAAATGAGATTTTCTTTTACAGAAAAGGTCACATTTTTATTGCAAAAACCTGTCAGGTTTTTATGATCAACTTGGGTTATGTGTTTTGCTTCAGGGTGATTATGGGAAATGGGGGGTACTGTGACTAAGAATACCACTCTATGGCCAGCTATGATTTACGGCACTGAATAAAGAATTAAACCCTTAATTTAAGTCTACAGAGCAGTACCTAGAGGGTTTAATTCAACCTGAAATTTAATTCTGACAGTTTTCTTAGTCTAACTCCTATGGGCATCCAGGGTGATTTCCATGGGTTTTGATTCTGATTGAAAAGACAAGATGTTTTTGATTCTCCCCTGGCCTCCCCTCAGGTAAATCCACAGATATAGTAACCTTCTCAATTGAGAGTAAGAGAGAAAGAAAAAGAGAGACACAGAGACACAGAGACAAAGACAGAGATGGGGTGGAAGGGAGAAGGGAAATTAACTGTTTCTATTCCGGACTTTTGAGTAGTCTCTTGATTCTTCAGATGAAATTGATAAACTACTTTTCCCTTCCTCTGTAACCTTAATAATAATGATAATAATGAGACCCTTACCTGAAACGTTTCAGGAAGAATACAGTGAAACATGTCTTAGGATTTAGAGAGAGTTTAACTCTAAACTCTAGGCATGTTGTTTAGTTAGAACACTTTTTTCTCCTTATTATATGGATCATGAGGAGAATAACAGAATAAACTCATTTATAAATGTTTTCTTCTGTGTGCAAAGACATGATGCCTGGAAATGTCTTCCTTCAGTTCCCCAAAACAATTCTTCCTGCATATTTGGTCTTACGACGTTGTATTTTTAAGTTTCCAGTGTGCTTCTATTTCTTTTATATAACTCAGGTTTATCCTGTTATTGACTTTTTAGCTTGACATAGTGAATAGAGCATTACACTTGGAGTCCAGACATGTTGAGTTCAAATCCTGTCATGCACAGTAGATATATGATCTTGGGCAAGCAACTTAACCTTTTTCAGGCTGTTTCCTAATCAGTTACAATCAGAATAAAAAATAGCAATTACCTTATAGAGTTGTGAGGATCAAATGAGAACATGTGAAACAAACTTTGAAAAACTTAAAGGTCTATATTATATTATGTTACATTATATTATATTTTATTATCTCTTTATTAAGTGAAGAAATGGTTAAAAGAATAGTGTAAAGGTATATAGCAATTTGATGGTAGAACAAGAAGAATCTCTTGGTCTCATGAATATCTAACATATGTTTATTTCCCTTATAAATGTCAAGTAATGATTTCATTCAATGAAACAAAAATTAAATTGCATATTCTGTCCAAAAGACTCTAATGACTTTACCTGGGATACAAAAATTAAAAAGATAGCTTTTCCTTCAAGAAGATTACATTCTGCAGGGGCACAGTAAACAATTATTAAATCTGTGCTGAATTGTGATGGATTACAGGTACATTAGAAATATAAAAAATGAGAATTTAGAGGATTGGGATAATATACATACATTAGAATTAACATGACTTCGCAGCTGAGTAGATGACAATAGTGAGAGAGAGTGAATAAAAGAGGAAAAAAATTGATTATGTAAAAGCGAATGGTGGGAATGTTGGAATTTCCTTCAAAAAAAATAAAGAAGTTAATATGAGAGAAAGTTTGGTTTTTTTCCTGCCTTGAGGGAGGAATGTAATAAGTTCAGTTTGGGGTATCTTGAATTTCAGATGTCTGAGGGACATACAGTTCAAGGTGTCTGATTGGCAGATAAAGTTGTAAGAATGAAGTTTAAGGGACAGTTTGTGGCTGAGTTAAAAATTATATATGGGAATAATCTTCAGAAAAGCAATAAATGAAAACATGGAACTTGATGGGATTATAGTGAGAGTGAGAAAGAGACCTTGGTAGAACAGAGAGAGTGTGAGGAAGAATAGATAGAGACTATGATGTAGAGAGAGAATGAACTTAGTATAGAACCTTGCATGTACTACTTCCATTCAATATGCATAGAAAGTACAAAACCTATGCTTAGAAAATATGAAAGAGATGGTAATCCTGCAAACAGCTCTAAAAGCAGAAAGCAGGTAGGAAGGGAAAACACAAGATACCAATGTCCTAAAAACACTAAGACAAAAAGGGCTTAAGGAGGAAGTAATGGTCAATAATGTAAAAATGATATAGACATAAGGGAAAATGAGGGCTAGGGGGAAAGGCCATTAGATATAGCAATATATCTAATATCTAATATCAATATACTGTTGAACCATGCTGAGAAAATTTAGGTGAGTTGAGATGTAGAAAGACAGATTTCAGGAGCTTACGAAATGAGAAAAGACTGCATTTTTTGTTTGTTTTTATTCAAAAGTCTGGTGAGAAAGAAGATTATATGGTAGTTTGAGGTAGTCCTAAGCTTAAGTGAAGGTTTTTTTTAATTAGAAGCAAGAAATAAATGTAAAGGGAAGATGGTGAATTTATTTTCAGATGCAGCTCTGTTGCATCTGTGACTTTCTTGTATATTGATATGATTTAGATTTTACTGATATCTGAATACTTGCTAAACGTACCAACAAAACTACTTTTCTAGTATATTTTCTCTCTTGGAATTTCCATTAGTTCAGAGACTTATCTCTAGCTAATTTCTTACTATAACTGGTGGGTTATCTATTTGTGAATCTTTTCCTTTTCAAGAGACCTGATTTGAAGACTTTTAAATGATGGATTTCTTTGCCATTTTTTAAAATTAAAATCATTTAGGTACATGAACCTAGCAAGTTACAAAATGTTACCCCTGATATCTCAGGTCTAAGAGATTTAAAATACTCAAAAATTAATACATAAAAATTCACCAAAGAACACTCTATTAGTTGTAAATTTAGCTGCAAGCAATGAAGAGAAACATAAAGATTTAAGATGGGCCCCTCGCTGCTTCATTTACCTCTAAAGGAATAGATAGCCAATGGCCTATTAAAGATTAGAAGGCAATACAACATGGGGAAAGAGTTTTGTACTGGATCCCAGGAGATATAATAGCAGTTCCTTACTGTGTTTCAATCACAAACTAGTCATGATTTACAATAAAAATGGAACAAAATCGAATTTGCAACAAGGAAAAATAGGGGTAGGTGATCCTCTACTCAGAACACCAAAAAAAAAAAAAAAAAAAAGAACTAATAATCACCTTTTAATTGATTGATATGCCTCCTTTAAACTGCAACATTGTTATTTGTTCTCTCGTGTTTTCTCTGACTGGAGTATAGTATGTCGGTAAGTTATGTTGGTGGTGACGGTTTATATTATAAATAAACTTAGTCCCTGGGTTTGAGTGGGTTCTTCTAATAATGCTAGTTTAAGAAAATGTGCTAAGTGTATAGGAAGGAGAAGAAGGAATGAAAAGATGTATAAGGAAGCCTACTTTGCCCTTTATTTCACTTGTTAACATACTGTTAATAAAGGATGGAGAACCCAGTCCAATATTCATTAAGATCATAGTACTGGGTTTCATGTGCAGTAAGTTCAATATGCAGTAGGTTTTTATAACTTCTAAGTTGGTCACTGCCACAAAATCCAGTCTGTTTAATATGACTTCTACTCCATTGTTATCTTTTGGTCCATAATCCTGGAACATTATATTCTTAGAAGACTCAAAGTTGCCAGGAACTCAAGAACATTTTGGGTCTATGAGCAGGTACAAAAGAGTTCTAATGATGACTCATACATAAGGAGTAGAATAAAAAAGAAGTTAGATGCAATCAATTTGCTAAAGGTTAAATGTATTATAGCACATGAATATAATGATATATTACTGCTGTGTAAGAATTTAAGAATGCAAAGGATTCAGAAAAAAACATGGGAGACCTGTGAACTGGTGCACATTGCAGTAAATTGGCCAAAGGAAAATATACACAATTACTATATATAAATGAAAGGACAAAAACAATTAAACTGTGTAATTTAGCCCCAGGAAAAAATGAAAAAAGGAACTTTTCCTCTTCTTTGAAGGAGTTGGGATTTGATAAATGGATAAATATTTGAATATATAGTCATATTCGGTTGATGTATTGCTTAATTTTGCTGAACTTTTGTAATAGTACTCAGACTATTTCCCAATTGATAATTGGGCAAGGGATATGAATACGGAGTTTCAGGTAAGGAAATCAAAATTCTCAATAAGTACATGAAAAAAGTGTTCTAAATCACTTGTAATGAAATAAATGCAAATCAAAACAACTCTGAGGTACCACCTCACACCTAGCAGATTGGCCAGTATGACAGCAAAGGAAAGCAATAAATGTTGGAGGGGATGTGGCAAAATTGAGACACTAATGCATTGCTGGTGGAGTTGTGAATTGATCCAACCATTCTGGAAGGCAATTTGGAATTATGCCCAAAGGGCTTTAAAAGACTGCCTTCTCTTTGATCCAGCCATACCACTGAAGGGTTTGTACCCCAAAGAGATAATAGAGAAAAATATGTGTACAAAATATTCATAGCCGTACTCTTTGTGGTGGCAAAAAGTTGGAAAATAAGGGGATGTCCATTGATTGAGGAATAGATGGACAAATTGTGGTATCTGATGGTGATGGAATACTATTGTGTTCAAAGGAATAATGAACTGAAGGAATTCCATGTAAACTGGAAAGACCTCCAGGAATTGATGCAAAGCAAAAGGAGCAGAACCAGGAGAACATTGTACACAGAGACAGATAGACTGTGGCACAATTTATTGTATTGGACTTCTCTACTAGCAGCAATGCAATGATCCAGGACAATTCTGAGAGACTGATAAGAAACAAATCTATCCACATCTAGAGAAAGAATTGTGGGAGTAAAAATGCAGAAGAAAAAATATGATTGATCACATGGCTTGAGAGGGATATGATTGGAGATATTGACTTTAAATGATCACTCTATTGTAAATATTGATAACATGGAAATAAGTTTTAATAAATGATAAATGTAAAACCCAGAGGAATTGCTCATTGATTTTGGGAAGGGGAAAGAGGAGGAATGGGAAAGAACATGAATCATATAACCATGAAAGAATCTTTTAAATTAAATAAACAAATTTAAATTTAAACTTAAATTTAAAAAGGTACTCAGACTAGTATAAGTAGTAGAATTTTGAGGCTGTGGCTTTTCATAGGTAGGTTGTTGTATATACAACAAATATTCATGAAACTGATCCCACTTCTGATCAGCAAAAGTGGTTTTGACCTCCTCTTTTATGCAGTCTAGATTAATATACTCCTCCTTAGGCAGTCTGGTTGCACCTGCTACCTGGAGTTCCATATATTGATGCTAGACAAAGTGCAGTCACACCTGATCAACTTTTCTCTAGTGTACATCACAACCGCTGAGCTTGAGTGACCCATCAACCTCAGCTTCCTTGGTAGCCAATATTTCAGGCATGTGTCACTATAACTAGCTAGACTCCTTTTTTCCTTCTTTTCAATTCCTTAATAAAAGGGGTGATATGTTGGGAAGGAGGAAGGCTACATTAAAATATGTAAAAATGATTTTAATATAATTAAATATTAAAATATAATTGTAGTAAAAGTTTAGGAGATGACTGGAAAAAAGAGATACATTCACCATGTAGTAAAAACAAGAGTCAATAAATATGAAGTCTGAGGACTGTATTGCTGAAATATAATTGCTTTATTAAAATTACCAGTAGAAAGCTTCTACCATGTTGGATGAGATCCCTTGTGGAGGATTTATAGTAGACTTGAAAAGACAACTCCTCGAGGGCATTGAAAGTTTCATTTGTCTTTGTATCTGTAGTGTCTAGTATATAATAAGTAGTACATATAAATGTTGTGGATTGATTTATTGATTGCTAATGTGACAGGAATAATAGGGCAAGGTGTAGATGAGTTGCAATTTATTTTAGTGGAAAACATATTCATGATATTAAATGGTTTCCCAATTCTATCTAAGAATATATTACTCTTCTCCAAATGAATGAAACTATGTGGACCAAGCTTTGGCAAAAGTATAAATTTGGGTGAGAATGAAATCAGATTGTTTTGAAGTAAATAATTTTCACTTGGACACAAGCCTCATGCATGCAAAGCTAAGAAGAGGTATCTTAATTTGTTTTGTTTAAAACATTAAATTTATGATGGCCCCTTTAATAACTCAAAACTACTAAGCTGAAAAACATTTGTTCTCTGCAAACAAAGTCATAAAAATCCCTGTTAGACATTTAATTACTGTACAAATTATTATATAAAGAACTATAAAACAAACATTTGATTAGGTAAAAAATAGAGGCATGATCATAAACACACTAATCTTTTTAAAGATATAAATTTGGCCATAAGTAAGTACTCTATCAAATGCTATATTTTTCCTTGTGGCCCACTGTCACACTTACAATCTAGTTCCTTTTTAAGAAGAAACACATGCATAAGTATATGTACACACCCATAGGTATATGTACATACAAATAGACATAGATGTTTATATGTATACAAACATATTTGTATAGCAATGGTCTGTAAATATATTAATTGAAAATAGATTTATTGAGACCATTTGAAAATGCTTTCTTTTGTTTTTCTCAGTGGAATTTTTTAAACTTCCATAAATACTCATCTGCAGAGCACAATTTGCAAAGAATGATATCAATTGTTGCAGAGTCATCTTACACACATAAATATACAGTAAGAGGTTAAAAGGACCTTAGGGATTAACCAAACTAATTTTACAGATGAGAAAACAGAGATTCAGAGTGGGAAAATGATGCATATCAGGCCATATAAGGACTTAGGCAGAGCTTAGAGTACTGTTTCAATTACTAGTCTAGAGTCCTATGCCAGGTATGTCTTGAGTGGTGAAAGAATTGCCTTAGAAATTAGGAAATAGAAGATATATTTGGTCACCTAACCCTCACTCTTAAACAATAACAATAACAAACAACAATGTATTTAAAGGAAGATGAAGAATGGTAAACTCTTCCTAAATAATTAGGGAAACATGCTTCAAGCATCTTTTTTTAATAATTTCATATATAAAGGTAGAAAAAGAAAGAAGAGAGAAAGGTGGAAAATAAATGTAATTGTCAAGTTTTCATTTTGAATTAAAAATGAAATTAATGCCTTAATACAACAAGTGAGTATATACTTAATACAACAAGTAATATAATTGAATATATTAGAATGTGGGATGAATTTGTATTATTTTTCCTAACTTGTGACACCTAGTAATTTTTTATCTATAATATGCACTTTTCTATTATAAGTAGCTATATTAAGGAAGTAAACTATCAATAATAGAATAGAATAATTAAAATTATTTGGTGTAGGGAATTAAGTCCATTATTTTTACCAGGAAATGGCTATTTATTAATAGACAGAGCCAAAAATATGTATATACCTAGTTTGTGACAATTTCCAGGCAAAGGTTATATATATTTAGCTACCTTGTTTATGATTATATATAGCAAACAATGTAGCAAGATAGTGCAGTGCATAGAGCATGGGGCCTGGAGTTAGGAAGACTTGAGTTCAAATGTAGCCTCAGACGCTATATTTGTGGCCCTGGGTAATTTACTTAACCATGTTGGACTCAGTTTCCTCATTTGTAGAATGAACTGGAAAAGGAAATGACAAACCACTTCAGAACTTCTACCAAGAAAACTCCAAATTAGATCAGAAAATGTTGGACACAAAGGAGAAGGATAGGAAAGCCTTAGTATATAATATAACTATGTTACCATTAGCCCATTACAGTTCATTGTGTATCATTTATAAGGGATAAAAGAAAAAAATAGATGCCCTGTTCTTATGGAAACAAGTTGAAGGCAAAATAGTGACTTCAGAGGTCATCTAGTACTACTCCATTTTTCAGACGAAGAACTGAAGTATACCAAACTTAAGTAACTTTGCCAAAGTCACTTGCATTTTAAGTGACAAAGATGAAGTGTGTATAATAAACTACTTATTTAAAAATAGGAATAACAATGGAAATAATAAAAAAACAAATTTCCTATCATGATTGAAACAAGTTGAAAGAATATACATCATGTTGTATTTTAACTTTAAGCGCTGTTCTGCAGCACACAATAGTAAAAAGAAAACCTAAAATTTTCAACATTGAAGGGGTATAGTTTATAAAGGTCACATAGTCATTTTTCAAAAAGATTTTGAATGGGTAGAAAGTTATTATGAAACTAATAAAAATGAACAAAGGTGAATATAAAGGCTTTTACTTGGATTCAAAGAATCATTCTCAGAATTATAATATGGATACATATAGCTAGATACCAATTCATCTTTGCAAAAAAAATCTGGCGTTTAAGTGTACTTCAAGTACAGTTTAAGCTGAAATTGTGGCCAAGAAAATTATTATAATCCAAGAAAGTGCAATAAAATAGACATAGTATCCAAAATTGAGAAAGTTCTACTATTCCTACATCCTATTCTGGTCAGATCATATCTTGTATATTTCCCTTAATTCTGAACAATAAATTGTGAATGAATAAAATATTTTAACCTTAAAAATATTTAAATCATGATAAGCAAGAGAGTAAATGGCTTTGAAATCATGGCAGGTGAGGTTTATTATAAATAACTAAAAATGTTTTGCTAATAAATGGAACTTTCCAGAATTATATTGAGCTGTCTCATGAGCACTTTCATGAATTGCCTTTAACTAAGATGAATGGTTACTTGATAAGTGTGATCTGTAGAAGATACTTATTCAGGTTCAGGCCAAACTAGATGATTTCTAATGCTTATTCCACTGTGAAACGTTATGGTTGTGTGTAGTGTTTGGATTCAGTCTCATGACCTTGGGCAATTCATATAATCTATCCAGACTTTAATTTACTAATTTATAAAATGAAAGGATCTGCCTAGATGAACTTTAAGGTACTTCATAAATACTATGAAATGGAGATTGTGTTGGGTAGTTATTAAATTCATATTTTATTTTTTTATCACTTAATTGGAAAATACTGAGTGTTCAACATAGTTGCCTTTAAAAGAGGAGTAAAAATGCTAGATGTACAATAGATGAGGAATTATAGAAAGACTATGATGAACCAAAGGGAACATGTTATTTGTATGTGTGTATAATTATGATATAAAAAGCATTTAATGGAGAAAACAATTACAAATTGTTAAATGTTTTAATTTTCTAGATTAGGGCTGGGGATGTTGGAGTGATCTAGATCTATTTGAGGAACATCTGGTGGGGTGGGGAAAGTGTTACTGTCTATGCATACCAGCAATTCATCTATAATCAGAAGCACTGAGAGGCTTAAGGACTTGCCCATGATACACTTAGTGTCAGAGGCAGAACTTTAATTCAGGACTTCTAGACCTAAAAACTCAAATATAATTCAGTATAACACTCTGGATTTCAATTTATGCATGTTATAGGTAGTAATAAATTTCTAAATTTGTAGGAATCCTTTTCTACAACTTCCTGTAAATACAATTTTTAAAGGTTCAAAAATTTTTCTCTTTCCCTTGAAGTTCCCTCATGCACCTTCTATATTAATCAATCTTTCAAAGTATTTGTAAACATACACAGGCAAAAAAATGACAATGGGGAAATTATGCTTATATGATATCTTTAATGTACAGAAAAAGAAACGGTCCTAGAAAGAGATAAGTGAAAGATTATCATGGACATCCTTCCAAAGTAATTTTGTTTTGAAGTCAGGTCTAAAGTAAGATAAGAAATTGGTCCCAAGGGACATTCTAAAGGACAAACATAGGATACAAAAGTCTTATACCTCTGAACACAAATTGGAAACATGGGGCTACAAGCTTCCTTTATTTGAAAGGTCTTCCAGCTATGTATTTGGCCTAGAAAAAATTTTTTTAAGAGAAACAGAGGGGAAATACTGTTTCTCATTTATATAATTAGCATGGTCCTTGGCCTTTGAGGAAGGAGTTAATTTCTCACCCAGTCCTAAAGCTCATCTTGTTAGATCTCTTCTGGCTCCCACTTTTGGAGGTTTTAGAGCTACCTTTTTAGTAGTCTATGATTATAGAAGCTTTGATCTGAAGTTTTGCAGTTGGAATTAAATAAATTCCCTAATATAATTCATACAGGTTAAAAATCAATAATATATTAATATAATGGTCCTATGCAAAGAGTTTACAAGTCTTACAATAGGGAAACCTTGTCAAAAAGAACCAATACAGGGGCAGCTGGGTAGCTCAGTGGAGTGAGAGTCAGGCCTAGAGACAGGAGGTCCTAGGTTCAAACCGGGCCTCAGCCACTTCCCAGCTGTGTGACCCTGGGCAAGTCACTTGACCCCCATTGCCCACCCTTACCAATCTTCCACCTATGAGACAATACACCGAAGTACAAGGGTTTAAAAAAAAAAGAACCAATACAAAAAAAAATTCAACTCAGGAAAGTCTTTGTAGGAGAGTTCCAGTTGAAATCTCAGTCTCCTTATGGTATGCTGAATTGTCAAATTGGTGAGATTTCTGGTTTCTGCTTCACATTCAAGATGTGATATTATACAATCTCTTGGCCTCTTTACATTCTTTATATTTGTTGAATAACTTGATGACCACAAACTGCTGTGGATATATCAAGTGATATAAAGTGAATGAGCAGAACAAGGAGACTTGCAGCACAGTAATAGCAATGAATTACGATGATTAATTATGAATGACAACTATTATAAGCAATAAAAAGATACAGAACAACTCCAAAGTATTGGGGGGAAAGTTATCCTCTGCTTTAGAAGAATTCTGAATGAACATTGAAGCACTCTATGCTTGACTTTATTTCCCCACATATGTGTGTTGTATGATAATGCATGTACAACCCAAATTATAATCCTTACCATGCTGGGAGAATGGGAGGGGAAGGAGAAGAGGAAAGAACACAGAATGCAAAATGTCAGAAAATAACTATCAAAAATTGCATTGACATATAATCTGGAAAAATATTTTAAAACATTCTAATAAGAATAACATCATATGAGTATATTGGCTACAAGCTATGATTTTTGTAAATGAATAAATAACATAAAATGATTTAGTAATTCTTAACATAAAGATACTCTTTAAGCTGATAGTGTCTGAAAGGAAGTTTCTTATTTAATAGTGCTCATTGTTTTGTGCTAGATTGCATTTTGCTGTCATTTTCTGTTATTTACACATTAATATATTTGATTAGATGATAGAAAATGTAGCAAAAATGATAGAGCTTACTCTAAAGTCACAAAGAAGTGAATAGGTTGAGGCCTTGCCTCTGAGTGACCTTGAACAAGTCATTAAAGTACTCAAAGCTTCCATTCAACAAGAGAATATACATTATAAGAACGCTACCAATTTGTATTGGCAGAGGGAGTTTTCTCAGTCATTAACCCCTAAAACAGTAAAGGTGATTTATCTTTTTTATATTTAACTTCTTCCCCCAACCTCATTTTTCCATTTTGCTATCCTGTCTAAAAATGTTTCATACTATACCACAGAAGATTTGTCAAACAAATGCCCTGAAAAGTGTTTATAATTTTTTAAACTTTGTTGAGGTAGGATTATAAGAATTTAGGAGAAAAATAATGAATTTTTATATATTTGCACCTTTTTAAAGTAACAAATATTACTTTTGTCTATTTAGTCATTCAATACTAGAACCTAATTACAAGCAAAAAATAACAATGTGGATAAAGACCACTTGGTATTACAATTAATATACTCTCACACATGCATGCATGTATGTGTGTATGTATGTACTTTTCTCTTCAAGTAAACCCAGCCAAATAAGACAAGAATAAGTTGCAAAGTCCGAAATCAACTCAAGCAGGCAAATATTGCTTAAAGCATTTCTAAGAAGGCAGATCAACCAAAAAGGGACCACACTCTTCTCTGCTCTTTGTGACAAAATCATATCACATCCTTTTCCCTTTCCTGGTAGAGATGGATATTAGTATTAGGGAGTCAAAACACAAATTCACTGTTATGCTTTCCAATTAAACAGCTAATGAGCTAGAATAATGACCCTTTCTCCTAACTGGGTGCAAGAATAATTAGATTTAAAAATATTTCATGCATCAATGAAATCACAGGGATGCCATTCAAAGAAAGGGAAGAAAGAACATCATCCCTAATTTTACTAAATCTGATAAAAAGCCTGTCTGGGGCAGAGTCAATAAATAGGAATGCTACAATATTAATTATTGTTCAATAATGTTAGTGTCCTAAAAAATCAGTAAAAAAAGATCACTGGTAAGCATATAAAATTATTCTTTTTAAACTATTGTTTATATGATAAAGCCTAAATTAACTTAAATAAACAAGAATTGAGAAAAAAGGCATCCAAGAGGTATAGTCCTATTCCAGTTTTTTGTTTAACTGAAAATGTTTTCTTTTCAGATTACTGTTGTTGAAACTCTTCCTATAATACATTAGAGAATGCAGTAAATACATCTTAATTTTTCTTTGACACTGAGACATCTAGTTTTTCAGAGTCAACATTTTACATATGTACTCATGTCATACATTCATATTTATGAGGAACTGAATGAGACTGGGCTGAATAATGCTAATCTACAGACACACTATGAAAATGTTATGCAATGTGTTTCTCCTCATTTGTGTAAAGGTTCACTCTCTTAAAGATCTATTGCTAAAAACAGCAATTTAGATGTGTCTATTGTTTACCTGGATACTGGGAAATGCATGTTTTTGTTACATGTTGAAATGAAAATAATGCTTCTCTAATTTTAAAACTATGTTAATATTTAGAAATATAATTTTCCTAATTATTTTGGTCATCTGATTTTTTTTTACTTACTCAGGGACTAAGATTTCAATTTTTATTTAACAGCAATTTTTGGAAAAGGATTATGATATCAAGTCCACAGGATTGGACTTAGCTTAAAAATGACCCTGAATTCAAATCCAACTTCAGACACTTATTAGCTATATGAACATGGTCATTCACTATATATTTATCTTCCTCAGTTTCCACATCTGTAAAATAAGGATGTTATTACCTACCTATATGTTTGTTTCGAGTATCACATGAGGTAGCACATGTCTCACAATGTGTCTCACTTTCTCACAAAGAAAATGCCTTGTGAAATGTAAAGTACAATATAAATACTAGAAGTATTTTATCATGATGATGATGATCATCCCTTAGAAACTTACGTGGTGGGTCACAGTATTCTTATCTAGAAAATTAGGGGATTAGGCTAACTAACCTCCCAATCCTGCTAGCACATGGGTATCAAAGATAAATCATTTATTTTTATTCTTTTATTGTCAGTATGGATACCTTCCTCTTAATCTTAAGTAGAAAGGAGAAATATCTCTGTCATTTTAAAAGATCATCTGTGGCATTTTTAAAGTTGTAAAAATTCAGAATTTCTTCTGTCAGGAGTTAGTACTTAGGCAGTTGTGCTTTGATTTTCATGAAAGGACAGAGTAGAAAAATTGGAACTCATAGTCAGAGGGTCACTCATTGATGGAAACAATGATATGTTTGAACATTTTAATTATTTATTAATAATAGAACCCACTAATATCAGGTATCCCTTGCATTAGACCTTTATTAACACTTGCTTAGGCCAGTTTAATTTTTTTAAAGTGATACTGTTGTTGATATCAACTGTATGTATTATAGGCACCAGGTAATGAATTATAGAAAGCATTTCATGAGAAAAATCTGGAAACCAACTTTGCATTCAATTTCCTAGTATTTCATTTATCCATCCCAACTTCCTTGTAGCAGATGCATTGATGCATTAGATTATCACATTTTCCTCTATTTTGTTTAAAACAATGTTCAAAGCACCAAAATAATCAATGAAAATACATATGAAAATACCCTCAGCAACAATTGTCTAAGAAGGAAAGTCTTCTGCTAAAAGTTTTTAAATTTGATATATTTTACTAGCAATTGTGTAGCTAACATTTTTGTAAAGATTATCTAAGTTTAGAAATAATAAAGATGAATGAAATTTTAATCTAAATAAATTATTTGTCATTTCTGATTTCTATAAGGTGAAGATTAAACTGGTAGTGATTCCAAATTTCAAATAAAAGTTTTCCATTGCACTTATTTTCATAGAGTCTACAGAAAGTTTAATGCCATATCGTTTGCAACAAACCAAGCTGCCATAGTGTAGCATTAATAATTTTTACTTTGTCTAGAAAATATTGATGTCTGAATTTTGTTCAGCTTTAATTTTACAAGAGAGTTAAATCCATCCCCTTTTAGTAATGAATGTGTTTATAAAATTTGTTCATAATTGTCAGGGTTTGTGGCAAAGAGAGGGGCTGAGAGTCATCTGAGATCTTGGCTATTCAAGTACCTGGACCTAGCCTGGAAAGAGACTTGGATACCACTGAATCTGGCACATATATTACATTGGTAATAAATTCTTGTTGATGGAATAATTTCATGGAATTTTGTACCTTGATTCTTTCAAGGATCAGAAAGACCATAGTTAATCACAAAATGGTTGTTCTCTTTCTCCCTAAAAGTGGAGATTCTCCCCTGACCTAAAACATACCACGATTTCTACCTAACAAGGATTCATCAGAGTCAGCTAATCAAGAAGATCTTTTGTCAATATTCAATTGAGGCAAAAATGACCTATATTCCCAAGTGGGCATTGTCTCAGCTGTCTTCCTTTTTAATTCTTCAGTTTCCCTTTTTGCAGGAAGGTAGTATACTACTTAAATTTTCCATGTGGTCAGAATCAATTATATAAGTACCAAGTATGTGGCTACTATGTGCAAATCATCACATTATTCAAAAGGCACACAAAGATTAAAATAATGGCAAAATAATATAGCTCTTCAACACTTGTTTTCTTGAAAAGATTGTATTCTTCCTTGAGGAATGGGAGGTCATAGAAAACACTATTTACGAAGATGAAAGACAGCAAAAATTAAAAAAAAAAGTCTTGACCACAGGGGTGAGGTAAATAAACTACACATGTTTGCATGACCCATATCCTACCTGTCCTGTGGCTAGGAGAATGTATCTATCAATTGTCTGATGTATATTAAAAAATCCGTATGAGAAACATGGCCATTGAGCTTTGTAATAAGTTCTAATTAACATAATTGCAATTATTTGATTTAGTACTTGTTCCCCTTCCTCCCCCAAGGAAATTCAAAACCAAAATAAACACACTCATTTCAAAAGCCTAAATGTGGTTAAATTTGGACATGTATCCTAATATGAAAAACATCAATTTGATGAAATGTTAAAATTTTGCAAAGGTTACTAGAAGTGGGGGTGAGTCTTGCAATTCTCTATAGAATATATATCAGAGATATTGCTGAAAAGTTATACATAAATTGAAGTTTTTTTCCACTGACATATATTATGGTTTCAGAAATGCCTTCAGAGGCTTGTGGGTACCCAGATCCTCTACCTTATTAAATGGATAAGTTTTTGTGTTCTTGCAGCCATGACACACACTTGTAAGTGCAGTAGATTCAAGTTCAATACATGTAGTAATTTCCCCTGAAAGAAATTGTCTCTGTAGTGACTGTATACTGAATGTTTCCAGATGTCAGGATTGTGGAGAGGACCTGTAGATACCCTTATTAAGATTTTGAATGCCTCTGCAGCATTGTAATTCATTCTTCTAGTTTCTTCCCTGGTCGCTATGGAGCCAGGAATATGAGGGTCTAGTGGACTCTCAGGGAGCAATGTTCCAGTAAATCAGTTAGAAAGCGCTTTATAGAATAGCTATTCTCTCTTCAGGGAATGGTATTAAAAATATCTTTGTCAACATGGGCAAGATAAGATAATATTTAGACTAGTCAGCTGCCCATGTTCATCAGACAATAGATGAGCATAAAAATGGATTTCCGATGGCTGTCAATTCAACTCAACTCGACAGATATAAATACATTGTTATTTATTACTAAATGTCTATCAAATAACTATCCAATGTTCTAAAGAATATGTAAATTTTTGTAAGACTCAACACCAGCCCTCATGAAGTTGACAGTCTAATAAGGGATTTACCAAATATGAAACTCTCTGGATTATAAAATGAATTTCCTTAGAGAAGTCAGCAAATAAAGACTTGGAAAGAGATGCAAGAGAAACTGTTGACTTGGGGGACAAATATAAAGGGTTTTGACTAGTTTTTTTTTAACTAGTTCATATCTTTGGACAAGTCATTTAACATTTCTAAATCACAGCTTTATTTATCTCTCTTAGAATCTCTAGTTTCTTTCAAAATTTAGCTCAAGATTCCTTCTCTCAGGGAAGTTAGGTGGCTCAGTGGATTGAGAGCCAGGCCTAAAGACTAGAAGTGTGGTTCAAATGTGGTCTTAGATCCTCCCTAACTGTGTGACCCTGGGCAAGTCACTTAACTCCAATTGATTTAAAAATGGAAGATAAGGGTTAGGAGTTAGATAAAATCCATTCTCTTGATGAAGTCTTTTCTGATTCCACCAGCTTATCAAAATTTTCTCTCTGTCTCTGTTTGAGTCTCCCTCTCTTTCTCCTCCTCTCTTTCTCCCCCTCTGATTCTCTCTCTCTCTCTCTCTCTCTCTCTCTCTCTCTCTCTCTCTCTCTCTCTCTTTCTCATACACACACACACACACAAACGTACATGCAATTATGCAGGTGTTTTCTTCCTTGATAAAATGTAATCTCCATAAGAACAAGGACATTTTTCATATTTTCCTTTATCTCCCTATCATCCGGTATAGTGCATGGAAAAAGATAGATACTTAACACATGCTTGCTAATGACTGATATTATCTGATATTACTTCTTCATAAATCATAAGGAGATATCTTTGTTAACATTGAAGGAATCATATAAATGTGGGTTTTTTTTTATTATTTCTTTTCTTTTATTAACCCCTTATCTTCCATCTTGTAGACAATATTTTATATTGGCTCCAAAGCAGAAGAATAGTAAGGCTAGGCAATGGGGGTTAAGTGACTTGTCCAGGGTCACACAGCTAGGAAGTGTCTGAGGTCAGATTTGAACCTAGGACCTCCCATCTCTAGCCCTGGCTCTCAATCCACTGAGACACTTAGCTGCTCACTATTTTTTCTTATTTCTAAGAGAAGTGTTAAGTCAGACTTTGAAAGACAGTAATTTTAAAAGAGAGAAATATTTATTTAGAGGATATTCTAGAAAGAGGAAATCCATGAACAAAATAAAAGGAATTATTAAGTTTATCATCACCGGAGTTCTTCAAGCAGAGTCCAAATACTTATAATTCCTTTTTAAGTATGAGTTAAAATAGATGACTTTTGAGTTCTTTGGGATAGATACTAAGATAGGAAAAAAAAGTTTCTCTTACCCTGGTCTTATAGCTGCAGGGTTTCAACTATTCTTTCATTGACATTTTCTCTGGATCTATATGATTCATGATTATTTTTTTCTGGTCCCCCTACTCCAGCCTTATTGAAGTTAATAGATGATAGAAAATTATCATGGATTAATAAGCAGGAAAATATTGGGATAAGAGTCATATTTTAAAAGAAAATTTATGGCAACATATTTTCATCAGATGAACCTCTGTAGCCATCTCTAAGCCCTATATGAAAGGAATTTCAACTTTAATATATCAGACAAAAAGTAATTCACCTTTCCTTGGGAGAGCTTGCCAAGAAGTATGGCAGCCCAATCCAGTTTAGATTATCTTTAATTTTAGGAAAATATTTCATGCTATGAAACCTTTATTTGTTTCATCCATTGTATTCCCTGCTCCCATTCTCTATGGAAAAATGGAAGAAACCTGTAGCCACTTCCCCATGACAGCTATTCCAATGTTCTGTTTATGTTCCCTATGAATCTTCTCTTAGCCCAGTTAAACATCCCAGTTCTTTTCATTTGATTCTTAAATGACATGGACTCAAAGCTGGGTCTTGGTTGTTCTGTGATTGCTTCTCCTTAAGATTCCTAATTTGTCCTGAGTACCGAGTATAGAGGCTGATGTCAGTCATTGCTCCTATGAGAACTATGCTTAGGTAGAGAGGGGATAATTAAAAGTCCCAAACCTCTTACCCTTCAAAGTTTACATATTCAAGAGATAAGAAATAGTGGCCTCTTACATGCTTTTCTTTCTAGGGTTGGGCTGGAACTCTTTTCTTCTGTAAGCTGCCACTCAAATTATTGGTTCTAAAATTGCCTAAATATTTTATAAAATCTCTGCAGGATATATCAGGGCAAAAATTTTATTAATATTTATTTTCCTTAATTCAATACAAATCATCTGATAAAGTATCAAGGTTAGTATGTTATGTTCATCTTAAATGGGTCAATAACACCCTTACATTTATACTGCCTTATTCACAAAATTCCTATGATCCAGTTTTCTTTCTCCAAAATTTAAAGTGCTGCATCAATGCCATTTGTTATTATTTTCTTACTTGAGTAAGTCTAACTAGAACTATATATTCTAATATTCTAGTAAGTATAAAACTAAATAACCATATAAGTAACATCAGTGAAGTAACTGAGATTTGTTTATTTTTTTGAGCTCACAATGAAGAAGCTCATACAAGTGATACTCTAAGGACATTAAAATAGAACTATTTTTACCAAAAATATTTTTCAAATATTTAAATTGTTTTCAAGTCAAAAGTTTTGTTGTTGTTGTTTCTTCCTCCACCAGGGGGTGTTCTCTCCATCAAAAGGAGAGATTAGAAATATTTTGAAATTATTTAGCTTTGTTCTTATGTTTTGTTGGAATAAGTCTATAATATTACTTCTTTGAATAGTTTCACTGAGCCATTTCTTACCAGAACTCAGCCTAGCAACAGAAATACTCTTGGATAATATATATTTAGTTTAAACAAGAATGTTTTTAATTAGGTGTCCTGGAAAAAAAAGTCTAAAGGACAAGAATTTTTCAATTGAGTGTATATGTTTCTTTACAATAATGCAAGTTCACATGCAACTTTTCCCTCTAATTTGTTAAATTATTTTCCTACTACTCACTCTTATGATTGTCACTCTTTACCTTTCAAGTCCATGTTCCTTATAGCTTTCTAATATTATTCCATTCTATATAGAGGATTGTTCATGGGGCCCATTGTTACGATAACAGGCTCCTGAGAGTTAAGCACTTGTTGACAGTTATTTGTTAGGTTTTATTGTTTGCTTATTTCATCAATTAACTTTGCCTTTTCACTCAGATAATTAATTGCTTGAGCAGTGAGGAATTTTGCACTGTAATCTTTATATATTTTATATTGCCCAGAAAAAGGCTGGACAGCCTAAAGTTCCTCAATAAATACTTTTTCACTGACTATTTTCCATATCTAACTAATCATTTTAATTATAAAGCTATATGCAGAAATAAGATTCAACATAGGATCTCTAACCATTTAGTAGGGCCTAGTCATTCAGCTGAACAAATGAAAGCTATATAAAAGCTTTAAATACAACTAATCCTCAAATTAAAAGCTGCCCAAAGGCATTCACTCAAAAATGTCTAGTATGAAAAATCTAGCTTCCATCCTAGTAGGATGGAAAGGTATTATCCCTCCCTTCTGAAATCCTATGTTATCTTTCAGGTTCAACTCAAATGTCATGTTTCCCAGGATGCCTTGCTTTAGCACCTAAGTCAGAAATGTCCCTGCCATTCTTTGAAATGTTATGGTCACCTCATATCCTCTTTAAAGCCACCTTTGTGGCTTGATAGTTTTCTGTATTTCCTGAGAAGGCTTGATTTCACATGAATTACTTCCTTCTGTGATAGTTCTTATTTATCTTTTCTTTATTTCACTAAATAGTAGAAAAAAATAGAATAATACAAATGTTACATCATGTTTGAAAGGTCTAAAACAACCTTCTGTCTCTTGTGAGCTTTTGACTTTCAGAGTAAGAAAAGGTAAGGTTCACCTGAAATACATTCTCCAGAACAGAGAAATAGATATAAGACTCCTTGACAACAGCTTTTCTGCAATCTCCTCTTGGAAAGTCTTTGAGGTCCCCCAGTTTAACCTTCACAGAGAAAACACAACCCTGATGGAGGGTTTGAAATGAAGTAAAGCCCCTTTGACACAGAGCGACTCAGAGAATCCGGTAGGATTAAAAACTCCCTAATCGAACTACTGTAGCCTGCTCATGATATGCAGTCTCCTATCTTAAAGAGGAAAAGACATAATTTATCTCTAACATATGTAGCCAAAAACCCTTTAAGTTTATTTTTTCCCTATAGGTGGAAAATCTCACTCTAGGGATCTGGCTTGTGATAGGGACATAAAATCCTCACTAGACAATCCAAAAGAGCTCTTAAAAAATTAATGTACATGTAAAGAATTCTTGAAATCTCCTAATAATTAATTTTGTCTTTATTAAAGAAAAAAATAAACTTCTCCCACTACAACTTTTTTAAGCAAAACATGTTAGGGAAATATAAAAGCATTTTTAGCATTAAAAAATGACACTCAGAAAATACCATTCTTCCCTAAACTTGTGAGCTAGTATTTTAAAATTTCCAGCCAAAGGGCACACAGTGGCTAATGCTTTCCTATTCTTATGAAAATGCATTTTCTCCAAGTCTTCCTGGGAAGGGAGAAGTTTCTATTTGGTTGTTGGGTCAAACCTTAGATATGAGCTGAGAAATGACCCACAGTTCCTAGCATAAGTCAAAGCAATTCAAAAGAAATATAAATAGAAGAGTCATGCAGAAGAATAGCCCTTTCCTATGTAAGGAGAAAGATTTTCTTCCCATCCTATGAAAACTGATAGTTGTTTTTTTGTTTTTTTCCCTGGTGTTAGGTCAAAGACCAAAAAGAAGACAGTAAATTAGGTTGTTTACTGCTGAATAATTTATCCTAATCTCTCATTTTTGCACTGTTAACAACTTGAGGGGGGAAGCAGCATAGCACAGGGGAAAGTTTTTGAAATCATGTCAGAAAAATCTGAGTTCTTCCTCTTCTAACATTTGGTTGGATTGATTTAGACAATCCCAATATTTTCTGACCCTATGGACTATAGTGTCCATGGGGTTTTCTTGGCAAAGTTACTAGAGATTTTTGCACTGTCCTTCTCCAGTGAAAGTCAAAACAGAAGTCAAGTAACATCCCCAAGGTCATACAGCTAGTTACAATCTGAGGCAGAATTTGAAGTAGGATCTCCCTCTAGACCAATGGTTCCCAAACTTTTTTGGCCTACCACCCCCTTTCCAGAAAAAAATATTACTTAACCCCCTGGAAATTCATTTTAAAAAATTTTAATAGCAATTAATAGGAAAGATAAATGCACTAATCGCTGCAGCACCCATCAGGGGGTGGTAGTGCCCACTTTGGGAATCACTGCTCTAGACCTAGTGGTCTATCCACTGAGCAATCTAGCCTCTACAATTTGCTACTTTTGAAATCATTAGCAACATCCTTTACCTGAATCTTGGTCAACTTTGACTTTATCATACTTTTCCAACTAACTACAGATGGGTAAGGGTATGAATCCAAGTAGCATGAATCCAAGAATCAATTTGTTGATATATTCACACAATAATAAAAATACTTTATATATTATACATACATATGTATACACATATGTACATTTACATGTCTGTATATAACTATATAACCATCTAGATTGGTATTGATACAGATAAAAAAGGTTAGCTAAGTGACTTAGTGGAAGGAATTTCAACTCATGAAAGAAGTCCTAACTTCAAATAGAAACTTAGATGCTTATTGGCTGAATGATCTTGGCCAAGTCACTTAACCTCTCTTTGCATTAGTTTTCTTATGCAATATAGGCATAATAATAGCCCCCACATCTCAAGTTTTTTGTGAGGAATGAATGAAAATAATTATAAAGCACTTAATATAGTGCTAGGCGATGTGAAATGAGTGAATGAATTAACATACATATATGTATAGAAATGGATATATACATATATAATTGCCAAAAGTATGTATATGAGTGCATGTATATATAGTTTAATAATATATGTGTGGATATATGTATATTAATATATTTATATGTTTACACATACATACACACCTATTCCTTAAGAATGAGCGGGGTATATTAGTTCAGAGAAAAAAGGGCAGGATCATCTATGATAGAAGTTCTTAGGGAAGGCTTTCTGGGACAAAAGACATTTGAGTTGAACCTTGAAGAATAGGTAAGAATAAAATAATAATTTTAGATCATGTTTACAAAAGCTTAAGCCATTCATTATTGAACATTCATCAGGCATAGACTATATGTTGTAATGGAACTTGAGAAGACATAGACAAAATGAATTTTCCCCCATCCTCATTGAATTTATACTCTCTTTAGGTAGGCAAAGAAGTACACATAAAATATATTTAAAGTGAAGAAAACAGTTTCCAGGAGAAAAGTACTAGAAACTGTTTTCAGGGGACTGTGTCAGGATAGGATTGATGATAGACATGGAATTTGAGCTTAATCTAGAAGAAAGCTGGAGATTCTATAAATTGGCCTTGAGAATAGAGCACATTCCTTACAGTAACCCTAGGGGTAATTAAGACAAGTGACTTTATCTCCTTTTTATAGATGAAAAAAGCAAAGTTCAAATATTTGAGGTAATACAACTATAAAATTGGAGAACTGCATCTCGAACTTGTGTCTTTAGGCTTCAAATTCAATGTACTCTGAGGAGGGAAGAACATGAGCAAAGTTATGTGGAAGTGGGAAAGATGAAGCTGTATTTTAAAAATGATACATAGTCCAACTTGAAGGGAAGATTAGGAATATCCCTGAGATTGATTATTGGGAGATAATGCTATAAGGCCATTGTGACTGGGGATTTAAGTTTGGAATTTATTTGTTAGGTAGTGGGAAACCGTTGATAATTTTATAGCAAGGGAGTAACTGAACTTTAAGATAATTGATGATGTAGGGGATTGAAATATGAAACAGGGTAAAGAGAGGCCATAGGCAGGGTAGTCAGTATTCTACATCCTTAAAATGAATCAGGAGTGGTATAATGAGAGTCTATAATGTGTTAGAGATTTTGCTACCTATTTTGCCACCAAAAATCACTCCACTGTAGTAGAGTCTACATTGCTTTATAGCTTTCTCTGTTACCCTTCCAGGATGCCTTTAATACAGTTGGGAATGTGGAAACATATGCTTTAATGAGGGAAAATTGGGGATTAACTTTATTATGTATTTTAAAAATAAATGTACATTTTTCTAATGAGATAACATTGTTTTCCATAGAACACCCATATTTACACTTTCACTGCCATCTCAAATGTACTTAGCTAAGTTCAAAAGCTAAAAATTAATATTAAAATGCATTGGAGAAGATGTGTTCATCTTCCCTAGAGTACATCCATTAATGCTTTATTTTGGATTTGGTCAGAGGATCTGTGTCCTTGAGAAATCCCATTTCATCACTGAGGCCCTTCACTAGAAAGATACTTATATATGTTTTCTCTAAAGATTATTTCTATGGGATTCAAGTCATTCAATGATTTTCTTCAGGCTTCTGAATAACGTCTTTGCTACTAGCTTTTGAAAGCTCTAATCTATCCTTGACTCATTTCTCTCTATCCTGGTGGAATTTCTTGAACTCAGTTTAATAGCTTGCCAGATATTGGGATTGGTTCAACTCCTTTGATGGAATTTGGTTTTATAATTCTTGTTCTTGCCTGAAATCTGAACTTGATTGTTTTAAAAGCTATATTCTTGAACATGTCAATAATGTGCTCCCATCTTTGGTTTAGGCCTTTATTGCCCATATTGGCATTTTGTGAGGATCACTAGCATGCTGAATTCCTCTTCTTCTTTAAAGCCTGAACCTCTTAGAATTGCTAATTTTCCTTTAGATTCAGCTCAAGTGCCATCTTCTATAAAGTCTTTCCTGGACCCCACAAAAGCTAATGGCATTTTTCTTGTGGCAAAATATACCTTACCTTTATTTTAAATAAAACTATTTATCATATAAGTTACTTGACTCCTAACAATGTTCCAATTTTATCTTTGAATCTCTTGGTGCCAAATACAATGCCTTGAATATAGAAATTAATTTATAAGTCAGAGTTGAAAGGTATATTTATAAATTAACATTGTAGTTAGTTTCTTTTTTCAAGATTCCTCTTTATTACTTGGCAGAACTAAGGATTGAGAGGTGCTTCAACTCCCTTCCTTTCCTTGCTTCTCTTTAAATGATTGAGTTTTTGGTGGTCCTCTATCCCAATGCTATGATCCTATCTAGAATTGCTTATGGAAATAGAAAAGTATATAACTTTAAGAAAAATTATATAGAAAGACATGAGAAAATTTAGGCGAAGTTTCTATGAACTTAGTGAGAGCAAAGTCAGCAGAACCATGAAAATAGTATTTATAGTGACTACATCCAAGCAAATTAAATGAAGAAGGTAAAAATGAAACTGATTTGTATTTAATTGTAGTGACCAGGCTTGAACTCAAGAGAAGATGGAACAAAATTCTTCTCCTTTCCTTCACTGAGGAGGTGAAGGACTATGAATGTAGGATAGTGTAAATGTTGTCAGACATTGATGATGATGATTACATTTTTTGAACTGCTTTTTTCTTTCTGGTAAAATATTTATTATGATAATGTCTGAGAAAAGGACATATTTGCAAAAATGAATCTTTTTTAAATTTAATTAATTAATTTAGAATATTTTCCAGAGTTAAATAATTCATGTTCTTTCTCTCCCCTCCTCCCAGCCCCCTCTCATAGCCAACAAGCAATTCCACTGAGTTTTATATCTGTCACTGATCAAGATCTATTTCCATGTTATATTAATATTTGCATTAGGGTGATTGCTTAGAGTCTACATACCCAATCATCAAACATCATCAAACCATGTGATGAAGCAGTTGTTTTTCTTCTGTTTTTCTACTTCCACAGTTCTTTCTCTGGATGTGAATAGTGTTCTTTCTCATAAGTCTCTCAGAATTGTCCTGGATCATTGCACTAGTGCTAGTAGAAAAGTCTGTTATATTTTATTGTGCCACAGTGTATCTGTCTCTGTATGTAATGTTCTCCTGGTTCTATTCCTTTCACTCTGCATCTATTCATGTAGGTCTTTCCAGTTCACATGGAATTCCTCCACTTTATTATTCATTTGAGCACAATAGTTATTCCATCACCAACAGATACCACAATTTGTTCAGCCATTCCCCAATCGAAGGGCATCCCCTCATTCTCCAGTTTGTGAAAATGAATCTGATATAAAAACAGAAAGATTCAATCAAAAATAAAATTCATAGAAAAGAAAAATAATTTGGTTGAAATAAGAGACTATCACATACTGACTAAATGCCTCCCTTCACCCTACTTCCTTCATTAATATAAATCATGTATCGTGGAAGTCAAGAAAAGAATGAGTTTTAAGAAGTATCAATATTTAACAGTGTCAAATGCAGCAAAAAGTTAGAGAGGATGAGAACTGATAAAAGGTCAATGGATTTTCCAATAAGATGTTTAGTGGTGTTTGATAGAGAATTTTGAGAAAAGTCAGGGGCATTAAATAGTTTTCTAGGTAATAACAGAGAAAAGATTTTCAGAATGTGGCAGTAAGGAACACATAGAAGATATGTATGAATTCTGAAGATTATTTAAAAGACAAAAATAAACTAATTTAGGAAGTAAGAATTGAAATAGGAGTTTATGGAGAGATATGAGCAGTTTCTAGAAAGAATAAAAGATGTCAAATGAAAGAACAAACTGAAGAGATCAATAGAGGGTGAGAAAATGAATATACGGGTCCCAGAAGAAATCAAAGGAAATTGGACAAACAGTACAGTTGGAATAACCAGTTCAGAAGAACTCAAACAACATTCCCTATTAGATGGGAACTAAAATGGAGTGTATGAATAAAAATACTGAGACCTTTTGATACTAAGAAAAAGATTATTGGAGGAGCTGGGCCAGATGGCCTCTACCTCTTTAGAAGACTAGGAGAAAGATCGCTAATGATAAAGAAGGAGTCAAGGGTGAGATTGTTGATTTGAGGAGGAAATTTGAAACAAGCACTTTGGGAAATGTATGAGGCAGTCTGGAAGAAATTAATAAAAGGACTGCTGAGGGTTACAGTAAGGTACCATAAATCTTTAGGAGAGCTAATCAGCACCATTTTGCAACTTTTTTTCAAATGCGCTTCCACTAGCTGGGGACACCAATTCCCACTTCTTCAAAGAGAAGAGAGATTTTTGGAGGTTTTCCTACTTATTTCTCACATGTAAGAGAAATCAGTATTCCATCTATTAGGAAGACTGAATTTTCTGGCCCTTGAAAACACTCTACTGATTTCATAGTCCTAATAGCTGATTGTTTGGGCATAGGCACTGCCTCTGAACACATGTGAAACAAGAAGCAGTTATTTCCATTCAGGCTTTCTAAATAAGCCCTGGAAATAGAGATTGGGGTAATTAAGGTATAATGTTCATAGTAGAGAAGTATATGAGGCAATAAATAGTATTTGAGGTTGGTTAAACGCCAAAATGAAGTAGAGATGTTTGATAACCACTAAAGCTATTTATGGTAAATATCCTCATAAACTATGAACATTAGTCCCATTAGATGACAGAATTTAAAAAGCAATAAGAGACTATAAAAAATAAAACATGCAATTTTCTTTGTGAGAGATTTGAAAGTGCTGAGTTACCTGTTTTTCATATTTTTTTCAGATACTGCCATTAAAGTTTGGCTTAAGTAAAACAAATAATAACAGAAACAACTTTATTAGTTAGCAACAGAAGGATTTTTTTAAGATAAATTGCCAAAGTTTGGTATGATTATATCTGAGTAGGAGGAATAAAGTAGAAGGGGAAAACAAGTTTGATCTGAATTTCTTCATAAATTAATGTAAACTAAGACCTTTACAGCTTCATGTTTTTTTTAATCTGCAGATTTCAGTTTCATATTCCCTTTCCCCATTTATAATGACTCCTTAGACAACTGCTTACTTCCATTTGGACCCTTGATCACATTGCTTTTGTAAAAGGGAATTTTTTTTATCTTAATCAGTCAAGTACTTGGAGTTCTCCACCCTGTTTGACTTAATCAATCAGGAACTTGAGGATCCTTTTAATAAAAGTTCATTCCCTCAGAGGATGGGAGATGGATCCCATTGGCACTGCCCAGTGCCAGGCAAATTAAGAAACTATGATTGGTTCCTGAGATGTGATAGACCAGCCCACAGTGAAAGGAAGGAGAAACCACAGAGACAGGAAGTGACTTGGAGAAAACTGCTTATAAAAAAGTCAGCCTAGGCATTCTGATTCATTCTGCTGCCTTGGTGGCTCTTGGTAAGGGAGGACTTCTGCATTGGTGTCTCTGTGTTGGAGGGTCTTCTACCTTGGACTTCTGCATTGGATATTGATTCTGCACTAGTAAGACTCTTGATAAAGAGACTACTGTGACTCCTGTTTGGAGATTGGGACCTGAGGGAAACTTTGGCAGAGTCGAGCTGGGTTTCTTTAGATTGAACATTATAGGGTAATTAGCTAGACAATATTTTCTACCTCCTTCCCACATTTTCCTCTTTACTATCTCTACCATGCTGTAATAAAGCTACAAAAGCTACTAACATATTCATAGTTCAATTTTTAATTTTTTTAAGTAGCAACCACAAAAATTATTTTTTAACCATTGTTATTTTTGTCAAACAAAATTTTTTATTATTACATGTGGCCACCTAATTTTAACTATTACACTTTCCACTACATCTAAGACTATTCCAGTCATTGTACTCAATTTGTCTCAAACTTCTTTATTCTTTACTATTGTGCTGTAAGAAATGATAAGCAAGATGACTTCAGAAAAATCTAGAAAGATCTATAGGAACTGAGGCATGAGTGAAATAAGCAGTACTGGAAGAACACTGTACACATAACAGTAATATTGGAGAATAACTACACTACTTTCAATAATGCAATGATCTGGGACAATCCTGAAGGACTTATGGCAGGGATTGCTATCCAACTCCAGAGAAAGAACTGTTAGAGTTGTCTCACATCATCTCATTTATGGTTTAATTTTGGGATTTTGGTGTGCTCTTACAACAGTGACAAATATGGAAGTGTGTTTTTCATGACAATAAAAATTTAAAAAAATAAACATTCTTCATTCTTTTCTGTGTCACTTGAATTTAACAATAAATATGTTTAGGGATCTCCTCTCCTCCTCAAAAGTCTTTCCTTTATTATTCAAACTCATTCACTTACCCTCCTAGACTTTTCCTCCTTTTTAAAGTTAAATCATTTTTTAAGTTTTTTTTATTTTATTTTATGTTCACTGTCCCATTTTTCATTCCTTCTTAATCCTTTTCCATGGGCCTTTGCCCCCACCAGTCAATTAAAACTATTCTCTCAAAGGTCACTAATAACAATTCATATCCAGATCTGAGGACTTTTTTACACCTTCATCCTATTTGCCTTTTCTGCATATTTTGAATGATTCCTCATCTACTTGTACTGAGTCAGAGATATAGCACTCTTCTGATTCTCTCCCTTCCTCTTCCCTTTCTCTCTCTCCTTTGCTGATTCATCTTCTTCTTGGAACCTTAATGAGAGTGTCAGACTCATGACATCAACAACTACTACCTTATGTAAATGACTACTATCTATATCTCCATAGCCACACATACACCTGCCCATAGAATATAACCATTTGGGTGTTGTAGGATTTAAATTAATATCTAACAGTCCAATAATTATATTTTACAGATTTTATTAAAAATCACTTAAAATAGAAGGGATAAAAAGGAAATAGAAGTAAAAAAACTTAATTATCTAACAAAATTAAGACTATGTGATCAATAGTCTCCTGGCTTTAACCTCACGCCACCTCTACCAAACCAATCAGATCAATAGAGAATAAGAGGTGGGGCTACACAAAATTTATAATCTCCCTACATCAGCATGTGACATGAAAAGGAGAGTGGGGTACTGGGAATCATAGTTTTTAGGGTAACAGATTCTAATTACATAATCCTTCCTATGATTTCCATGGAAAATGAGCATGTAGAAATCTCCTGGATTTACATTCCTAGTTTCCCCATTGAATCAGTACACATAACCAACTTACATCTCTAAAAGATCTATAACTAGACGAACACACACTATTGCACTTTCTAAGGGGAAATTACAATAATTTGGGGATAAGAGGGAAATAAAAAATAAAGAGAACAAAATCAATGATTTCTAGGTACATTAACAAAAAATCAATTAAGGGGCAGTCTCCTTTGGCATAAGAGTGTTCATTTAAAATAAATGCATTGAACCCCCCACAGTTCAATTTCACTACATCTCAAAGTCCATTCTGCATCATTTGGTACAGTGTGAGAAAGGGCTAGATTTTTGCAGTAAATGGGAAATACCATTCCCTGGTCTGATTTTTACCTTCACTCTCAGGGATTGGGGAGCCAGAATTATAGCTAAGCCAAGGTACTTTGTCTGAAACTGGCATGGAGAAATCCCACATCTGACATTATCAAACAGCTGCTTCTTTGAACCCAAAAAGAAGGCCTCTGTCTCTCATCAATCTCATCAGAATTGGATGGTCTCCTTTGATCTTGTGCTCCTTGGCACTGTATAATGGTTCTTTTGAGGTCCCTTCTTCTGGAATCAGACACAATCATCAAATAAAGTCCCCTAATATTTAACATTCAGTGTGAGGTTTCCACAGCCTAAAGCTTTTGGGTATGCATTAATATTAAGGCTAATGGATATTGTAAACTTAGTTCAAAAATAAAAAATCCATTAATATTGGTAATGTGCTTCAAGAACAAAATATGAGAGAAAAAAGAAAACTCAAATACTCTATTGCAAATACAAGGAAAACTGATAATAAAATTTTAAAGGAATCAAAAATACATAGTTCACAATCAGGGACACACTTTTTGCCCAGGAGAAGTGCAGTACAAATGTTTCTTACCCCAAAATGAGATCCATATCCTTTTTAACTTGGCCATGATCCACAGTGTGAATACAAATGATTTCCACTAAGTAACAGCTTTATAATATAGTAGTATAACAGGTAAAGCACATTCAAAGAATTCCCAAATCCCCAAATCACAAGAGCCCATTTAATGACAATAGCAAACAAACCTGCTATCATATAGGATTCACCTGAGTTGCTGTATGACCAAAAAAAATTTGAAGCTCATGGATACTTGTCAGAAGTTCTCTAGACCTAGCCAGTCTTTTAATCTTGGCCGAGATATTTTTAACAAAGTCTATTACTGCCATGATTCCAAAATTTGACAGAGAAGCTCAGAAAAAACACAAACCCCTGTACTGCTTATGAAAACCTTTTGGGTCTAAAATGTCACCAAGAATCTAGATCATTCTGGTAGAAGGATAGAGTAAGCTGAAGAGTTAGAAATAATAATTAAAAAAAATCTAGTGGTTACAAATCCCCCTGGGAAAAACTTCCTACCTCCCGGAGGATATTATAACCCATCATGAGGTAACCAAGCCCCTTGGGAAACTCTCCCTCCTTTGGTATGAGACTGTAACAGCTATAAAAGGCATATCTTTATATGCTCCTTCCATTGTAATGTGGAAGTAAGGAATACAATAGTGAAAATCATTTCTGATGTCTTATCCATTACATTTTTATAAATGTGGATGTGGGGAATACAATAGTGTCATTGCACTTCACTTCAAATACTAAATGTACCCTTGCCTTTTGTTACAAACAACTCAAAGGCAGGCAAATGATCAGTCAGAGGTAGTGGCACTACTAGATATTTTAAAAAATCACTTATGAAGACTCCTTAAAATCAGTTTAAAAATTAGGTCATTAAATTCCCCAAAGGTTGTATACATGTTGTAACCACTTGGATGGAGTCTATCCATCATCATCTATGACATAATTTACAAAGGCAAAAAGGAACTAAAGGCCATTTAGGTAACATGTGACCTCAATGGATGTGGTGACAAACTCAGCATCCATAAGGACCTATGGTTTTGCCATGGGAAAAGGTTTGTCCAAGTAGACTATGGGCTTTTACAATGTTTTTTTCTCCAATTCAGTCATAGGGGGAGGTAGAAATAAAGGCAATATAATATCGTATATAGTTATTGGTCAAAACACAGTAACAGAAAGTGACATAGTATAAGAATATATTAGATTAGACTAATATGTGAACTTAACAAACAAAATTAAATGTTTAAACAAACAATCAGCAAAATACACTATATGCAGGCACTGAAATCAAGAGTCCTTTTCTCCAATTCCAATAACTGAATTGCAGAGAATTCTTCACTATTTAGAGGGGAACAAATCGAAACAGTTAGCAATGGAGTCTGAAAATCTAAAATTTTACCTCCAGACTTCTTAAAGGTTCCTTCCCCTCCCCAGTATTGTTACCCATCTAGATTCTTTTGGTCACACTTTTGGGGTTCTTGATACCTGCACTAGGCATAGTGTGGACAAACCCCATATTGGGTATATTGCAGAGATTGGACAGGCCAAAATGCAAGGGCATGTAGAGAGATTAATCTCCCCCATGAATAACAAAAATACTCAAACTAATTGCAAGGACAAGTGCACCCAAGAACAGTAGTAAGAAAATACACCCCAAAACGTTGAGCTGTGTGAAGTCTGTAATGCTCTCCTGGAATGGGAGCTGTTTGAGATAGTCAGGAAAGTGGGCCATGCTTGCAATTCTACTTCCTGTCCATAGGTGCTGGTAGCATAGTTATGTACTGGCTAGAAGTAAAGACCTCAAAGGCTAGTAGATGGAGATATTCCCCAATTAGCCTTTGAATGGAGGGCTGCAAAAATATTTTAGCCTCAGGCTAAGTTAGTGAGAGAAAACAAAAGCTTTCTATTTTAGGCACAGCAAAGGTAAAAACTCCTCAGAGCCAGCTTAGCTGAGATGGTCTGAGAGAGTAAAAGGGTGTTTGAGTATAGAACACAGGCTTAACCTGATGTTTGGATCAGGAAACCAGAGCCTACTTTCCAAAAATCTAGCTTTCAATCCACTGAGTTCCTAGCTACTCCCTTGCTGTGCTGGATTTTATGGTCTAGAGGGTGGCACGGGAGACCTCAGTGTGGGCTAAACCCTCAAGTTCCATCCTCTCAACCTGGAGTGTGAAAACTCCCAGAGTCAATTTAAAATTGACCTGGGAGCTAAATGGGGTTATGTGATGTTAGGCTGTCACTAGTCAAAGAGACTCTCTTAGATAATAAGGGAAAGGACTTGTACAAAAATATTTATAGCCAGTCTCTTTGAGGCAAAAAATGAGAAAATGAGGGGTTGCCCTTCAATTGGGGAATGGCTAAACAAATAGTGGTATCTGATGGTGATGGAATACTATTGTGCTCAAAGGAATAATGAAGTGGAGGAATTCTATGTGAACTGGAATTACCTCCAGGAATTAATGCAGAATGAAAGTAACAGAATCAGGATAACATTGTACACAGAGACTGATAAACTGTGGCACAGTCGAATGTAATGAACTTCTCTACTAACAGCAATGCAATGATCCAGAGCAATTCTGAAGGACTTATGAGAAAGAACGCTATTCAATCCAGAGAAAGAACTATGGAAGTAGAAACACAGAAGAAAAACAACAGCTTGATAACATGGTTCAAATGGGGATATGATTGGGGACGTAGTCTATAAGTGATCACCCTAATGTAAATATTAATAATATGGAAATAGTTGTTGATCAATGACACATATAAAACCCAGTGAAATTGCTTGTTGGCTATGGGAGGGGGGTTCAGAGGAGGGGAAGAAAAGAACATGAATCATGTAACACTGGAAAAATATTGTAAATTAATTAATTAGATAAAATATTTCACATTCGGAAAAATAAATAAATAAAGGGCTCTCTTAGACCGAATCTGCTACAAGCTTAAGACCCATGTGGGCAGGGATGTTAAGTGGGGGTGAGGGGTGGTGGAAACTTCTCAGGTGAAATCCTTTAGGAGCCTGATTATTGTCTAAAAGAAACACTCAGGTTTCCAAGACACTCAACTGTTGGCAATGTAACTTCACCAGCCTCGTGGAAATGGGCTCAAAGAACTTCCAAGTTGACATGCCACAGAATCACAGCAGCAGTAGGCAGAAGGAGACTGCAGGCTCAGCAAGGACCCCCAGGCAGGAGCAGGAGCAGGAGCAGCAGCAGCAGCAGCAGTGCCGTAGAAAAAAAAGAGAGAATTAAGGGTTGTAAACCCTACTTTTGGTCTCTATAAATGTAGGATTTAAATTAATATCCAATACTCCAAGAAATAAACTTATAGTTTATTAATAATCACTTGAAGTAGAAGGAATAAAAAGGAATAGAAGTAAAAAAATACCTAATTATCCAAACAAAAAAAAAAGTGAGCAATAGTCTCCTGGCTTTCTTCTAATGCCACCTCCACCAAACCTATCAGATCAAGAGAGAGCAAGAGGCGGGGCTACAGAAAATTTTTAACCTCCCTACATCAGCATATAACATGAGGAGAATGGGGTGCTGGGAATCATAGTTTTTAGGGTAACAGATTCTAATTACACAGCAGTTCACTTTCTTCTCAAGATTAGCACTGCCAAAAAATATAGCTTTTGTCCATTTATACCTGTTGCTCATCTGATTGTTCTCAATCTCTTTGTCAGTAGTGCCATCTATTACCTTACCAATCATGTTCATAATCTAGGAATTTTTTTCAATTGGGGGGACACACCTTTCATATACAATAAGTTAACAAGTCCATTTCATTCCACCTCTAATATCTAAAATAGCTGCCTCCTCCTTTTTTCTCTCTTCCCATTGCATCTACACTACCACAAATTCTTTAATCTAACCTGGACTACTGCAATAGGCCCTTTATTTATTTTCCTTCCTCTCCTCTCTCTTTCTTCTTTAATATATTCCTCTAAACAATATTTCTTGTGTATAGTCATATTACTCATTTGTTCGAAAATATGCTGTGATTTCTTATTATATAGAGAATTAAAATTCCTCTGCTTGGCATTAAATACTCTTCATAATTTAGTTTTATTCTATATTTTGAGGTAGTTGAATTGGTTTATCCTTTCAATATTGTATATGTATACGCATATTACTTTTTCTTCTCTATGACTGCATGGTTCTCTTTTTCCCTCTTTGTCTCTTGAATTCCTACCTGTAATTTAAAACATATCTGAAATTCCATATTGTAAATAAAGTTTTCCCTCTGTTTAAGAGTTATCTTTCAGATCTCACATAACATATGTCTTAAAAATTTTATAATACTCTTTGTATAAAACTAAATAATAGCTCTTGGTACTAATATCTTATTGCCTGTGATCTCCATAAAGGAAGGGACTGCATAGTAATTACTATTACCTTTGCCACAGCATTAAGTACAATGCTCTGTTCGTGGAATTTAATAATTATTGGTTACAGTCTTTCTTGTTAGAAAAGAGGAATGGGAATAGGATAAGGATTAAACCTGTTATTTTGTTGGTCTGTGGTAGTAATGGCAAACCTTTTAGGGACCTGTGCCATGCTTCTCCCCATTCCCAGACTGCTGTGGCATGTCCCCCCACCATGTGCCCTTGCCTCACCCATTCCTGCATGCAGTGCCCTAACCCCTGCTTTGGAGGGGGTAGGGCTGGACTTCCAGCCAATTGCAGCCTGGGGAAGCTGCCTCCTGCAGCCATGGGGAAGGAACCACTCCTTTACCTAGTCACTCCTGGGGCTGATTGAGGGAAGGAGCTGCTGCCAGGATTCAGTAAGGTGAGAAGATGGGGCAAGGCTAAGGAGTAGGTGACTCAGAGACCCAGTGCCCCCCACTCTGTGTTTGGGGGAGGGGCCAGCTCCAGCTGACTTGCCCAGGGGAAGACACCTCATGAGGCCATGAAACCTGCCCCTCCTTTCAGCCCCACCTGCCCTCCATGGGGCTTCAACCCACATTGGGGTGGGAGCAGGGGACAGAGGGAGCACAGTTAGCTTTTGGGGGTGGTGAGGTCACCCCCTAGACTTGGGACTGACAGGAAATGAAGGGGAAAAGTGGAAATCTTTTAGGGGGTGGTACCAGGCCATGGTGTTGGGAGAAGATACCCCTCCCTTTCCACCCTCTTGTAACCCCTAGTCCCAAACAGGGGCAGGAGAAATGGAATAAGCACAGAGGGATGCAAGGTGGAGAGAGGGAAGGAAGCTGCCTCATGTGCCCATAGAGAGGTCTCTGCATGCTGCCTTTGGCACATGTGCCATAGGTTCACCATCATTGGTCTAGGGCAGTGATGGGCAAACTACAGCCTGTAGGACAGATGGGGGGGAGCTGAAATGTTCTATCCAGCGGCTAGACATTACTCCTAATCTGACAAATACAATGAGTGGATACAATACAATGAAAGTTCAAAAGAGTTGCCTTAGAAACAGACTGACAGATGAGCATTTCCTTTCCTTTGGCCCCCTCTTTAAAAAGTTTGCCCATCACTGGTCTAGGGGATCCATAGATAGAGAAACTACCTTTACCAACTCAAGTATGCTTTGTAATTTATAGTGCCTTAGAATGCTAAGGTTAAATGATTTTCCCAGAGTAGGAGTGAGAAGAGGCACTTCTATCTAGGTCTTTCTTCTTTTTGGTCTCTCTTTTTATTTGACATCATGGACAACTCTGAATATAGCAAGAAAAAAATCATCAAACTAGGTGAGTTAAGATAGTAATGGAAAACTGTAAAGCAGAAAAAGAAAAATAAAGAAAGTTATTTTCTCAGTATTTTTGCCTAAAGAAGTCTCAGTCCTTTGCTCTCTTATCTTTTCTTAAGTCCTACTCAGTGCAAAAGGATTCAGGGAATGAGCTGACCTTTTCCTTAAATGAGAAGGCTGGTCAAAGTTGAATCTACTTGCAAAAAAAAATAGTCCAAATGGTGTTTTTTTTTTGGGGGGGGGGGGAAACAAACATCTTTTTTCCTTCATAGAGAACATTTCTAATGAAAAATAACACAATATTCTAAAATAACAGCCACAAATGTTAAAACTTTTAACATCCAGTTTTTAATTGAGAATCCAAAAAACTATATGAAACAGATGAGGAAAGGAAGTTCTAAAGACGCTATAGTTTTAAGCTGTTTATATAGTGGTTTAATTGTATTATGTGATTATATAGGGCAAGGAAGCAGAAACTACAATGATAGTTCCTGAGGGGATTAATTATTCATAATTTAAAACTCATATATATCAAGAAATCTTTTAAGTCAGAGACTTTCTTATAGCATGAAGTATCCAGATACACCTTAAGGGATTCTCTCATTCTTTTAGCTTAAAGCTCCTGCCTAGGAAACCTATGTTAGTGTATAAATAGTACTAGGACTTTACTAATAGTGATCCACTACTATTGGTAGGGATTTCCTGCTATTCTGTTTCTCCTTATCACATGAGATGGACATCTTATTTGAACCTTGCTACTTAAGTAGGGGGAGAAAAAAGGGACAAATATTTAACTTCTTACTTCACCCCAAGATTAAAAAGTATGGAAAAAATATTGTGGTTAGACATAAAGGTGCCACATATTTATTTTGGTGGCATGGTTAGCTTTCCTTTTATGCATTTCATAAAAAAAAAAACTTTGTTTTTTGCTGATTCTTAGATCATTTTCTTCTTACCATCTGATACCTTAATCTTCTTAATTATTTTATTAGTACCTTCCCAAACCCTGTAGATAGAATAGTGAGTTTGGCATTAGTTTTTCTATTGACTTCCTACATCATGTGATTGTTTCTGGGAAGACAGACATACAGAATATATTTTACATTAGTCCAAGGGTTCATGGGTGACTCTATTCTAAGTATTATTTTTGTTTTTATATGGGGATATTACATATGTGAGCTTATTTGTCTGTGTGCACATGTATACATACATAATGGATAAAAATACCTTAATATATAGGTATATGTAATGTACATATTCATCTGAACACATGTATATAAATGTCTATTTTGTTATTGTTCTATATTTTCAGTTGTGCTTTACTTTGTGACTCCATTTGTGGTCTTCTTGGCAAAGATACTAGAGTAGTTTGCTATTTCCTTCACCAATTCATTTTAAAAATGAGGAACCTGAGGCAAACAGGGTTAAAAAGTGTTTAAATTCAGATTTGAATTCAGGTCTTCCTGACTCCAGGTCCAGTGATACACTGTACCATTTAGGCACTCCAGACAAGCCTTTACAAATATGTATATATGTATTTAGGCAAATATATATATATACATACATACACACACATATATACATATATACATATACATATATATATATGTCCATGTTATAAAAAAAGAAGATTCTAGGTTTGTCTCCTAGCTAGCTCGCCAATTAATGTTATAAAAATATACGTAAATATAGTAATCTGAGTAGGGTCAAAATGAAATTACAGAAGCAAAAAGTTTCTATTAGCCGCCTTGCATTACATACATAAACTCTTAAAGATATAATATGATATCCTACATTAGGCATCCTGTGGGTATGTATATACATATATTTGTGTGTGTATACATATATGTGTATACATTCATATATAGAAGTGTATTAGAACACACAGTCTTAATGTCATAGTAACAGAAGGAGATTCTTCAATTCATCTCAGAATTGTTAAGAGTAGATTATCCAGGTCTATCATAAAAGAACACTTATTCAAAGAATATTTATAGATTGTTAAAGGTAGTACAGTGCAGGCAACTATATGGTGCAATGGATAGAGCATTACTATTGTTATCAGGAAGACTTGTTTTCTTGAGTTAAAATCTAGTCTTAAAATCTATGACCCTGGGAAAGTTTTTTTCTTAGTTTCCTCATTTTTAAAGTGAGCTAGAGAAAGAAATGCTAAAACACTCCAATTCAATATCTTTGCCAAGAAAACCCCAAAAGGTATCACAACAATTCAGAAAAGCCTGAAAAGACTGAACCACAGGCACATAAATTAATGAATAGAGAACTGATCTCAAAGTCAAGGAGTCTCCTTTGATAAACAACTTTCATATCCCCTTGGGCAAGTTATTCACCTTCGTGATGCTATAGAATGTGATGGGCAAACTACAGCCTGCTGGCCAGATGTGAGCACTGAAATGTTCTATCCAGCGGCTAGACATTACTCCTAATCTGACAAATACAATGAGTGGATACAATACAATGAAAGTTCGAAAGATTTGCCTTAGAAACAGACTGACAAATGAGCATTTCCTTTCCTTTAGCCCCCTCTTTAAAAAGTTTGCCCATCACTGCTCTAGACCAGTGGTATCAAACTCAAATAATGGTCCAATAATCCATACATAAAGATCCCTTCAGGTCACACATTAGCTTAGTTTTAAAATGTGAAATTTTCTATGCTTTATAGTATTTTTATTTATTTTGTTAAATAATTCCCTATCACATTTTAATGTCCACTGCCAAAGAGTTTTTGAAACCTAAGTGTTTGATGCTTCTGTTCTAGGCTACCCTTTAAGACTATAAATTTGAAGAATTCTATATAACAGCAAATTCACAGCTACAACTCCTTCAAATATGGTTAGTCAGCACACGAAATAAGGGTTTTAAAAATCATTAAATTATTTTCAAGCACTTGGTTTTGGTGTTAGGAACATTACCAAACATGATTCTGGTCAAAACTTTTCTGACAGCCTTTTCTGAAATCCTATTCATTGTAATAAGCTGCTTGCTCAACTCAGACAGAAAACTGGGTTCATTGGATGAGAAGCTCAAATCAACATGAAAAGAATAGGAAATAAAGTTTTTAATTAAAAGTTGGCATGGCAAACAGCACAGGGATTTTCCTAACAGCCACACTGGGTTATAAAACTGCTTAACACTGGGGATTATAAAACAGGTTTTCAACTACTTTTAATAACAGCATAATGTCAACATACATATTTGTTTTAAATATTTAAATGTGGTAAGATAATTTTGTGCCAATTTTTGAGTGACTACCCAAATTATCCCTGCAAAATTTGTAGAGGTTTTATTTTCTTGCCCCTTCACTTCAGCCTTTATCTTATTGGTAAGTGACTCTCATAAATAATATTCTTCCAGGGTTGTAGTTGGTTGTGAGTTTGAAAGAATGCCAGCCTTTTAGAATAAGTCTTTTTCATTCATAGTAGATTTGATCTGAACATAAACCCCGAAATTTCATGGGTTTTCTCCCTTAAGGTTAAAAGCTTTTAGGCTCTCTACTCTTCAGTCAATCAAATTGTTTATTTTTATAAAATCCACCTATTGTATTCTACTCCCTATGTTTGAAGCTACTAACTACTAAATATATCGTATGCAGGTATTCACTAATTACATGATCTAGTGATCTCAATAACTCCTTCCAGAAGTGAAGATTATAGTGTATGTGATTAATTCCTCTGATTTACCCCTTCTGCCTCTATAATATCCTTCAAATTCTTCCTCTGTGGTGGTAGAGGAGAAAAATAAAAAAAAAATTTTAAAACACAAAAAAGAGAGAGAAAAACGCCTTTCTTTGTATTAGGGAAGTGGCGATGAGTATGGATTAAAAGGTTTTAGTTTTTGCTTGTTTTGTGGGAAAGGGGTGAGAAAAACGAAGTCAATTCAGTTTGCTTCTCTAGTCTTTCAATTTCCTTATCTATAAAATTTTGAATTTGGATTTGGTTTGGAATAGATATTCTTTTCTAATTCTATAATTTGGAAAAAAACAAATTAATTTAATGAGAATGAATATAGGTAAGAGTATTTAGACAATCCCTCAAGTCAATATCATGATTTCAAGATCAGCTTATCCCCAAAATAAAATCACCATACTCCAATGGGACCATTTTGCCATTGACATTAGCCTCACCCTCAAAGTCCTCTTTCATTTTTACTTCATTCATTGTATTGAATTGACCCATATTGTATTGAATTGAATTGTATTGAATTCATTGTATTCATTGAACAGAGAGAGAGAGACACAGGTATATTTAATTATCTAATTTCCACATTTGGCATCCATTCTCTTTTAAGAGTACTTTGGGAGTTAATTTTACTTTACTTGTTCTTTCTTGTAATGGCTTTCAAAAGATCATAGATTTAGATCTTTAAAGATACTTAGGATTCATCTTCATACAGTGCAATTCTCAAATTGCACAAATGAGGAACCTGAGAAACAAAGAGGTACAATGTATTGATCAGGTTTACAAGTGTCTGAGGGAGGATTTGAATTTATGTCTTTCTGATTCTAAGTCCTTTCATTGATATAAATTTTGAATTTTTAAAAATGATGAACTAAATACTAAAATAAGTAACAGGAAGGTTACTTAATGAATTATTTTCTGCTAGACTAATTTCTCAACAAAATTTTAATTCTACAAAATAATTTCCATGGCAGTATTTTCCAGGTAAGAAAACTATTTAATCTGAATTTCTAAAATGATTGTGTCAAAACAGATTGTTTGAAAGATGGAGGAAATAAAATTATTTTTTTAAAAAGTTTCAAGAAAAAAATAATATTCCTTTTTTTCTAGATCATGTTTGTCAACCTTTAGCAAATTTATGCCCTCTTTGACAGTACCATGGGTCAGATCATAAAGTTACGATTTTAGAAATTGCATATATAACTGGTCTGGTTTTTCCCCATTTTATAGTAAAACAATTCAAATAATTCCATTTAAAGTATAGCTTTATTCTGTAGAAGCAGGATTTTTTTAGGTTTATCTTGAAATAAAACACAACACTGATCTAGGCATTTGGATTTAAGATTTAAGCAAGCCCTAAATTTGATTCCTTTTGAGTATTCATTAGCTTCATGCAGACAAAAGCAGATGGTCACTTGTTTAATTGCTTATGTGTTTATAAAGAAAATCAATTAGCACTACCCCCGTGGAGTTCTTACCTTTTTTTCCTGCTTACATTCTCATCAACAAATATATTGATAGAGTCAGCTTTTGGCACCTACATTTTTCCCAGTTGTGTGAAGACAGGAGGGATCTGCTTCTATTAAAGAAGCTTAGAAATAATCATTAAAAACACAAGGGAGCTTGTGAGAGAAAGAGAAAAAGAGTGATCGAGGAAAACAGAGGGATCATAGAATTTTTTGTAGGTGGAAGAGACTTTAAAGGATATTAAGTCTAACCCCTCGTTTTACTTAGGAGGAAACTGAGGTCTGGAGAAAATAATTGATTTGCCAAGAGTCACACAGGGTCTAAGGGAAACATTAAACCCAGATCTCCCTGATTCCTATATCCAATGCCCATTCCATTCCTCTCTGCCTTAGTTTTCTTTGAAATAAGATATTCTATTCTAAAGAAACTGTCCAATCTTGAATGCCATTCAACCATATCTCAGTTATAGCTATGAGGTCAATATGACTCCCTACATTAGACATGGTTCATTTTGCTTGTATCCTATTCTCTGAGCATTTTGATATAAATACAGACTCATGGATTTAGAGTTCAAAATAACCTTAGAATTCAATGAGTTCAACTCCCCTCCATACTCCTCAGTACCTCTAAGTACACTTTGAAATCTAATGTTATTCATAGGGTATGATTTTTCAACAGCTCCTGAGAAGGCTAAAAGCCCCACTGATAGTTATACTATCTCTGATAAATCAGAAAGGCTTATTTCTCATTCAAATTGATATTCCCAATTATTTTTAAATATGGATGTCATTTACAGAGTGAATTGAAACCCCTTGAGAGTGGTCTTTTAGACTAAATGAATTGAGGGGGTGGGCTGAATCTGTTGCCCATGAAAGTTAGCCCCTAATGAGATTATCTGAAGTCAAGTGTAATGGGAGCAGGTGCTAATCAGACTTCCCTACTCAGCTTTGCCAACCCAGAGCAGTCTTGACCTGAACTGCCTCAGCTATTGCATTATGGCTGTTCCCAAGCAGAGCCTTCTAGGCCTCCTCAAATATGCATTGCTTTTTAGAGATTCAAAAATGTACAAATGAAGCCTGAAAACTGAGATATCAAATCCATGCATTAAAAGGTGTGTACTATAGTTGAAAGAGCCCTGGATTTGAGTCCCTGGTTTGGTGTTTACTGCCTATAGCACAACACGCAATTCACAACATTTCTGAGCCTAATTCTTCTGCTATACAATGAAGACATTAGATGAAATCATTTATAAGGTCTTTGCCAGATCAAAATAATTAATTCTATGGCCCCTGTTCTGTATTAAAATGTAATGTTATACTTTTATTTTCCAGAATATTTTTATTTCGTTATATATTTCATAATTACATGTAAAATGTTTTTTTAAATTCATTAAAAATATTTTGAGTCCAAATTTTCCCCCTCCTTCCACCCCACTTTGAGAAGGCAAACAGTGTGATATCAATTACACATGTGAAATCATGCAAAACTTATTTCCATATTAGCGGTGTTGTAAAAGAAAGGAGTAAGATTCAAATGTTGTACCCATCACATTTTCCTTCACTATAAAAGCTTTTCTTTTTTTAATATTTTATGTGAGATAATTCTCCCCATTTTGCTTCCCCTTCCTACTATTTTTTCTAAAAATGTGCTCATTTTTTAAAAAATCCTTACCTTCTACAATAGAATCAATACTATATATTGGTTCCAAGGCAGAATTGTGGTAAGGGCATAGCAATGGTGGTTAAGTAACTTGCCCAGGGTCACAAAGTTGGGAAGTGTCTGAGGCCATATTTGTACCTCCTACCTCCCATCTCTAGGTCTGGCTCTCAATTCACTTAGCTACCCAGCTTTCCCTATTCATATATTTGTAATAGGCCCTAAAATAGTTCCCTCTCCTTTAATACCAGTCCTTTCCAAGAGTTATATTCTTCCTTAATGAACTTAATTCACGTAGTTTGATGAATGAATGACTACTGAGTCACCTCTTTTTTCCCCTTTACTTTTCAAGATTTCCTTACACTTAAGCATCCATGATTTTATTACTATGTATTTTCTTTTTGCCATTGAGATGTCAACTCCATATTTCTTTTTTCACTTGATGATTTTATGCATTTTGGAGTTAAAAAAGTTAAATTCCTAGTTTTTAGAACTTTGATGAGAAGTGACTCCAAACTTAGCTGGTTCTTGGGAAGTTTGTATACCATTCACTCAAAAACTTTTTCATCTTAATATATGACTGGCTGAAATTTGTCCCATTGCATAGACTTCCAGAACCCTATGTCACCTCCATTCTAGGATTAGTAAACATGACAGAGTAATAGAGATGGACTTCTAAGCAATGAGACTAGAGTTTGATTCTACCCTCAGATTTTTACTATATAGATGAGTCTAGAAGCAATGACTGTTTCAACTTTCTTATCTGTGGAATAAAGGATTTAAATTTCTATACATTGAAAATGCAATCTAGCTTCAAATATATAGTCTTATGACAAAAGACTTTATTTTTTCTAAAAAAAGCTTTAAAATTGTGAAATTAACAAACACTTATTTAAATAAGCACTTCCATATACATAATAGCAAAAAGGAATGCACATAAAACTGTGAACCTGTATTATTGCTTTGATTTTAAAATAGATAATAAATTCAAAATGCAATTTTCAAAGTCATCTTTCTGATCCTTTCTGACTTTGCTTCTGTTCTAATATATTTATATGTACATATATTAGTTCTTATAACTCTTACCTTTTTTTTACTTATTAATTTATTGCAATTTTCCCATGGTTATATCATTCATGTTTTTCCTTCCCTCTCATCCCTCCTGGAGTCGATAAGCAATGTTTCTAAGATTTTAGAAGTCAAAGCTAATAACCCCCAAATTAGTTATACTCCAGTAGAGATGGCACTGGATTTCAAATCAGATGATCTTTGTTCTAATTCTGATTTTAATGCTTTTCATTCATGTAATCTTTGGCAAATCACTAAAATTCTTGGATTCTTGATATTCTCATTGTACAAAAAGGGATCGAACTATTTGGAATTTGATATCTCTTAAACTCTTATTGTTTGATTCTAACTATTGTTAAATCAAATTGTAGATCAGTTCTTCCCTATGTGGGGATTAAAATTAATATGTAAAATAATAAATATTATATTTATAAATATTTTATTAATAAAAAACTAACAAAAGAGACTAACTAAAAGGTACTAACCAGTTCACTCCCAGGAACCAAAGAGGGAGAGGGAGGAATACATCCAAATATAATACAATAATGTGACAACCCAAATGTGGAGGCACAGGAGAGATCAAATGGAATTTTGGGAAAACTAAGGGACTTATGGAGGATGAAGTCCAAGGTTCAAAATCTCCATTTATACACCTAAAATTTGGTCCAAACTGAATGATTTGGTACATATTCAAACCAAATCTCTCAATTTAGTTTTCCATTTAGAAATAAATCCCTACCACCACTCAAGCCACTTCCTGGGTTCTTTATGCTATTTAATACTCAGGGACCTCTAATGGTTATTTAATCCTTACTATGAACTTTTTTGTATATGTCTACATTCTTCCCAATCTAAATTATTCTTTTGAACATCATTCTTGTGATAATATTTGATATTTTCCTATATTTCTTTTATGAAAGAGATATGGTTTTACTTTCTGCTATTATTTTATTTTGTGGCTTTTTGTCATGGTGAATGATCTCTTATTATGGTCAAGTCATTCCTCAGCTGGCTCATAATATATTAACTTGAGCCATTTGGAGAGATGAACCATCACATATGACTAACATATTTATTGGAGTGTTATGTATTGGAAATGCCCTATATAGCATAATGAATACTTTTTGGCACCATTTATGCATGCCATACTAGTTAATTGGCTCATGAGTTGTGTATATATGTGTTTGACAATGAAAGCCAGGTTCAATTACTTAGTCTAATATGGTATTTCTGATCTTCTGCATTATGCTATAACATCTTCTATAGCCTATACAGAATGCACAGATATAAATTGCATAAGGTATTAGAATATACTATTAATTACTCTTATAATTATTAATGTGATAAATATTTTTCTAAACCATTTAGAGAATTTTTAATGATGCTAAGTTTTGGGTTTATTTAATGTTTTTTTTTCCCTTTGAATTTTATTTTTTAGAAAAAAAATTTCCATGGTTAAATGATTCATGTTCTTACTCTCCCCTCCACCCCCCCCAACACCATATCCTGCCACCATAGCCAACACACATTTCCACTGGTTTTAACATGTGTCATACATCAAGACCTATTGCCCTATTATTGATAGTTACACTGGGGTGGTTGTTTAGAATCTACATCCCAAATCACGTCCTCATCAACCCATTTGTTCAAACAATTGCTTTTCTTCTGTGTTTCCACTCCCATAGTTCTTCCTAAAAATGTGGATAGTATTCCTTTCCATAAGTCCCCTACAATTGTCCTGGATCATTGCATTGCTGCTAGTACTGAAGTCCATTACTTTTAATTTACCATAGTGTATCAGTCTCCGTGTACAATGTTCTTCTGGCTCTGCTTCTTTCACACTGCTTCAATTCCTGGAGGTTATTCTCGTTCACAGGGAATTCCTCCAGTTTATTATTCCTTTGAGCACAGTAGTATTCCATCACCAGCATATACCACAATTTGTTGAGCCATTCCCAATTGATGGGCATGCTATCATTTTCCAGTTTTTTGCTACCACAAAAATCTAGGCTATAAATATTTTTGTACAAGTCTTTTTCCCTATGATCTCTTTGGGGCACAAAAACAGCAATGGTATGAATGGATCAAAGGGGTGGCAGTTTTTTAGCTCTCTTTGTGCATAGTTCCAAATTGCCTTCCAGAATGGTTAGATAAGTTCTCAACTCCCACAGCAATGCATTAATGTTCCAATTTTGCCACATCCCCTCCAACATTTATTACTCTCCTCTGCTGTCATTTTAGCCAATCTGCTAGATGTAAGGTGGTACCTCAGAGTTGTTTTGATTTGCATTTCTCTGATTATTAGAGATTTATAACACTTTATTATGTGCTAATTGATAGTTTTGATTTCTTTACCTGAAAATTGCCCATTTATATTCCTTGCCCATTTATCAATTGGGTAATGGCTGGATTTTTTTTATACAATTGATATAGTCCTCGTATATTTGAGTAATTAGACCTCTGTCAGAGTTTTTTGTTATAAAGATTTTCCCCAGTTTGTTGTTTCCCTTTTGATTTTGGTCGCATTGTTTTTATTTGTACAAAACATTTTTAATTTAATGTAATCAAAATTATTTATTTTATATTTTATATTTTTTTTCTAACTCTTGCTTGGTCTTGAGATCTTTCCTTTCCCAAAGATCTGACAGGTACACTATTCTGTGTTCACCTAATTTATTTATAGTTTCCTTCTTTATATTAAAGTCATTCACCCATACTGAGTTTACTTTGGCGTAGGTTGTGAGATTTTGATCTAGGCCCAATCTCTCCCATATTGTTTTCTAATTTTCCCAGCAGTTTTTTGTCAAATAGTGGATTTTTTCCCCAAAGTTGGGCTCTTTGTGTTTATCATACACTGTATTGCTGATGTCATTTATCCCAAATCTATTCCACTGATCCTCCCTTCTGTCTCTTAGCCAATACCATGTTGTCTTGATTACCACCACTTTATAGTACAGTTTAATATATGGTACTGCCAGGCCACCTTCCTTCACATTTTTTTTCATTATTTCCCTTTATATTATTAATCTTTTGTTATTCCAAATGAACTTTGTTATAATTTTTTTATAATTCAGTAAAAAAGGTTTTGGGTAGTTTGATAATTATGACATTAAATAAGTAAATTAATTTGGGTAGAATGGTCATTTTTATTATGTTAGTTCATCCTATTCATGAGCAATCAATGTTTTTCCAATTGTTTAGATCTAGTTTTAATTGTTTGGAAAGTGTTTTGTAGTTGTGTTCGTATAATTCCTGTATTTGTTTTGGTAGATAGATTCCTAAGTATTTTTATATTGTCTAGGGTGATTTTAAATGGAATTTATCTTTCTAACTCTTGCTGCTGAGATGTGTTGGAAATATATAGAAATACTGATGAGTTATGTGCATTCATTTTGTATCCTGCAACTTTGCTAAAGTTGTTGATTATTTCTACTAGCCTTTTAGTTGATTCTCTAGGAATTTTTAAGTAGACCATCATATCATTTGAAAAGAGTGATAGCTTAATTCTTAAGTGCATTGAAACTAACTTAAAGAGGGAAGAACAATCAGATCCATTGTGGCATAGAATTGATTCATACCCTATAGAAAACTATAGAACAATCTTCCTAATGAACATAGATGCAAATATCTTAAATTAAAAAAAAAACTAGTAAAAAGACTCCAGCTAGTGATCGTGAGGGTTATCCATCATAATTCAGGCTTTGACAAAATACAAACCCATTCCTATTGAAAACACTAGAAAATATAGGAATTAAGTATTTCCTTATCCAACCTCTTTACCCTTCCTTTGTATTGGTCTTCTCCCCTGTTCACCCCACTAGCTTCTTTATGGAGTATAAATTTACACCATTTTGTCTTTTTTCCCATTTCTCTTAATATTATCTCCTTTTTACATCTAGTTTTATATATATTTATACATATATACATATATTTATATAAGTATGTATATTTACATACATACATATAGCTTGACATTTTATCCTATACAGTTTGTTCCTGTCTTCTCCAAGTATACTTCTTCTAGCTACCCTATTGATAATAACAATTTTTAAGAGTTACCAATATCTTCTTTTCTTATAGGGATATAAGTCAATTGAACTTATTGGGTTCATTAAAGAAAAGGCCAGGGCCTGATGGATTCACAAGTGAATTCTATCAAACATTCAAAGAAAAACTAATCCCAATACTGCACAAAATATTTCATATAATAAGTAAAGAAGGAGTCCTACCAAATTCCTTTTATGACACAAATATGGTACTCATTCCAAAGCCAGGCAGACCAAAATCAGAGAAAGAAAACTATAGAACAATCCTGTAGGATGGTGACTAGGCTTTTTCTTTTGTCATGATGTTCTGGTAGATCAATAATTCTTAAATTGTCTCTTCTAGATCTGTTTTCCACATGTGTGGTTGTATCAATGAGGTGTTTCATATTTTCCTCAAATTTTTAATTTTTTTCATTTTGTTTTATATTTTTCTTGCTTCCTTGTGAGTTCATTTGCTTCTAGTTGCTGAATTATAATTTTTAAAGACTGAATTTCATCCCTGGCTTTTTGGTCATCCTCCTTCTGGTCTGATTTTCTTTGTAGATCATTTTTTGCCTTCTTTCTTTCATTTTCAAGTTGGTCAATTTTGGCTTTTAAGACCTTATTTTCTTGTTTTAGTTCATGTATTTCCTTTTCCCAATTGTCTTCAGCCTCTGTTGATTATTTTCTGAGTTCTTGAGTTATTTCAATTTTGAGTTCTTGAGTTAATTGAATTTTGAGTTCTTGAGTTAATTGAATTTTAAGTTCTTCCAAAGCTTGCATCCATTTCACTGAAGTTTCTATGTTTTTTTCTGTTGTTCCCTTATCTTCTTCTGATCCATTTGCTTTTTGTTCAATTCCTGGACAGAAATTGTCTATTGTGGTTTCTTTTTTCTTTTTCTGTTGTTTAAACATATTTTTTTCCTTCTTTCTCCCTTGTATTGGTTGTAATCTTGGTCCTCTGATCATATTTTTTTATCTGTTGGTTTGGGCTATTCAGTCCTTGGAGGGCTTCTCTGTCTTGTTGATTAATTAGGTTAGTGGCACCTAAGGCCAGATTTTCCCCAGCTGGTGGCAAAAGCTAAAGAAGTGAAATCTGCTACTTTCATTGTAGTCTGTGGGGGAAGGGTGTTGGAGCTTCCCTGCCCTCTGAAGACTTCTTATCTGTTGTATGGATAGGGTTAAGTCAGGTGGGGTTGATCTGCATAGCTCCAAGTGCCCTGAGGTCAAAAGCTTGAGAGAAAGGGGATGAGGGGGCAATGCAAGATGGAGCATATGTTCACCCCCTCTGGGTTTCTCCCCCAGCAGCCTCTCTACTTTCTGTGATCAGATCCTTGAGTTTGGCACAGCTGTGCCAGTGAGGCACTCCCTTGGACTAGCACCTCAGCCCACCCAGAGATTCCAGGATCCACTGGAGACTCAGCACATTAGGTGAACAAGGGGATCTGAGATCTTCCCCCTTTCTTTCCCCTCCCAATGGGTACTTCTAAGAATTCAAGCTTTTTTCTATTTTTTCCACATACCTTTTAAGTTCGGTTCAGCTGGAGGATCTCCCAGCCCTGTTCTGCTGTCAGATTTGGTTTTCTGTTCCCTCTGAGACTTTTGTCTTTACTGTGGTCTAGAGCCTTGCTGTTTCTAAACCGCCATCTTCCCAGAATTCCTGAAAATGATACTGTTTTTAATATAATACTAGGTTTCCCCAATACATGATATTTCAATTATTTTATATGCAAAAAAGAGTAGAAAACATTAGCTCATATGTTAATGACAATTTTCTCACAGCAACCCTGGAAAGAGGATTCTTCATTTAAATGTCTAAAAAACTTAAAGTGCTATGTAAATGTCATTTGCTTTATTATGATTATGATCCCAATTTCTGTGATCCTGTGATCCCCTACCTTACAAATGAGGTAATGGCTTTCATATATGAAAAATTCCATCTTCCCTTCACATGCCCAGTATCCCATAGCTAGTAAATGTCCTGAAATTTGATTACCAATATCTTGATTCCATATTTCTTTACTCTCTTCTCCTTCATGTCACAATGACCCTTATTTTCTTTGAGGGTGACAGCTATCACCTCAGTATTTTTATCTTGTTTTCTGGAACTTATTTGACATATAAGTAAGTATGAAAATATAAATAGGTACCCTGATTGAACTACTTATGACTACATATATTATATTTCTAGAGGCATTGAAGTATGTTTCCATAAATTCCAGCTGGTTTAAAAGTACAGAGGACCTATTCATTATGTTGTTAATTAATGTACAAAAATAATGCATGTATACATGCAGAATGTTATATATCTGCTTATAGAAAGAGAAAGATTTATTTTGTTGTTCAAGGCCAAGAACATTAGTACAGAGGATATACACCTGCCTTTTTGAAAGATTGGAGAAAAAAACTTTTCTAAGCATTGAGTAACTGGAATGGTAATGCTGAGAAACTAGGTTTGAAGCTTTGGTGTCCTATATGAAACGGAGAGTAAATATTCCTAGTGGATTGTATAAGTTTATGCCATTGGAGCCCCAGATTGCCTCAGTCAATCATAAAACCTTCATGAGAAAGCTGGCATTGGCCTTGTATAATGCAGGCTCATTGACTTTTATTATCTAATATATTTCATCCTCAGAAAGAAAATCTACTGTAGCAATACTTAGCCTCTGTCTTTCAAGTTTGCCATGAAGGATATGACATAATCATTTACAATATTCTTGATTGTAAGTAGAAAGCATTTGGAACAACAGATATGTTATCAGTATTTCATATATTCTGACATATTGTCTCCTTTGGGTACCATATAGCAATATTTATTCTTAATAAGCAATCCACTTATATCCTCCAAAATTTTATCAAATGAACTGTTGCCTAACCCAGTTCCCTCTACTTTGTACTTGTACAATTGGTTTTTTGTATGTACATAAAATGTACATTTTTATATCTATTCTTATTTATTTCTTATTTTCTAATTATTAAAAGTAGTCCAGCATTACAGGCTGCTCCCGAAGTATGTGAATCCTAATTGTCTCACACAATGTATTCATTATTGATATTTCTATCTTTCCATCCACCACAAAGTAGAATAGATCAGCATTTAAATCTAATCCTTAACTACATGGAGTGTGCTCGTAAATATTTAACAACAAATTCTCAGGGAGGAATGAGACACTTTTAATTTTAATTTGTACTTTTAACATTATGTCAAAAAATGTTATGCTGGTTCACAAAACAATAAACCAAGACTTGATATGTAGCATTTAAGATTTCCAAAGCATAAATATTAATATTGAAAATGTAACCATTGTACAAAATAAAGTAGATTCTAAGCTCCCTAAGGGTAGAAACTATCTTTTGCCTATTTTTCTATCTTTAGCGATTAGCACAATGCTTAGCACACAGTAGGCATATATATAATAAATGCTTAATGATTGATCGATGAACTGAGAGTGGTCTTTTTCTTAATTCAAAAATATTTTTGCAGGTTACATGTTGATAAAATTTTTGGTAATCTTTTTGGTGATCTATTTTCTTTTCCTCCCTTCCATCCTTCTCCTTCCTACACAGCAAATAATATGATATAGATTGTTCTTGTGTTATTATGCAGTGCATATTGCCATATCCATCATTTTGTCCAAAAAGCACATTTTACACTAGAGAAAAATCCATGGAAGAAATAAAGTAAAAGACTGTATACTTAAATTTGCATTCAGATTCTGTCTATTCCTTCCATAGAAGTAGACAACATTTAAAAAATTTACCTTTCCATTTTAGAATCAGTACTGTGTATTGGTTCCAGGACAGAAGAGTAGTAAGTGATAGGCAATGGGAGTAAAGTGATTTACCCAGGGTCAGGCAGTTAGGAAGTGTCCTAGATCAGATAAGAACCCAGAACCTCCTTTCTCTGGACCTTGTTCTCAAACCACTGATCCAGATAGTTGCCTCCTATAGATTTTCCCATCATAAGTCCCCTTATAGTTGTCCTGGATGTTTGTATTTTTGATAATAGTTGTCATTCACAGCTGATCATTCTAATTATGCTATTACTGTGTTCAATGTTATGCTGGTTCACTTTCCAGGTTTTTTTTTTTTTTGTGATCATCTAGTTCAGGGGTCGACAACCTTTTTTGGCTGTGAGAGCCATAAACGCCACATTTTTTAAAATGTAATTTCGTGAGAGCTGTACAGTGCTCACAGTGCATGCTCCTGTAACAGTGAGCGCTCCTGTAACAGAGCCTGAAAAAAATTGAGTTTATGGCTCCTACAGAAAGAGCCATAGCTGGCCCTTAAAAGAGCCAGATATGGCTCAAAAGCCATATGTTGCCAACCCCTGATCTAGTTCATCGTTTTTTATGGCATTATAATATTCCACTGCAATCATATACAAAAGCTTGTTCAGTCATTCCACATTGAAGGATATCCTTTTGGTTTCCAGTTCTTTGCCACCATAAAACGAACTGCCATAAATATTTTGGTACAAATACATCCTTTCACCCTATCTTTGATCTCTTTGTGAAGGAGGGATCTTCCTCACATTTCTGATACTAGCTATATCTCTCTTTCTCTCCTTTTGGATTCAGCCAGTTAACTTTCTCTAAGCTTACTTACTTTCTTTAGAAGCAAGCATGTAATATCTCTTCATCTTATTAATAAACAATATATCCAGGGTCTTTATCAAAGGCTTTTCTGAACCCAGGCCTAATCTATAACTAGTATGTGTAATGTTTTTTTTAATCATTCTAATTGTTGCTATTTAAGTTATTCTCTTTTATTGTTATGGAGAAATCAGTAAATAATATCTTAGAAAAGTACAGGCAGGCTAGTTTTCCTTACTCAATCTGGAATAGACATAATAACAACAAACAATATAATTCCTTAAAGTTACCCCAAATACTTGTCATGTAAAATGTCCTTTCTTTACAATAACCCTGTATGAAAGCAGATACATCCGGAATTATTAACAACAAAAGTAATAATAGCTAGTATAGTGCCTTAAGGTTTACAGATATCATGATATTTTATCCTCACACCAACCCTGAGAAGTAGGTAATAGTATTATATTAAATTTATAGATTAAGAAACTAATAAGTGTTGTTATTATCTTTATTTTACAGATGAGAAAACTGAGGCAGTCAGAAGTTAATTACCTTGACCTGGCTCACATAGCTATTGTGTCTGAGGCTAGATTTGAACTCAGGTCCTTCTGATTTGAAATACAGCACTCTATACATTGTATTACCTAACTGCCTCTACATATTTCTTAAGTCAGTCAGAGTGAAAGAAATTATGAATTGCTTCTGGTCACAAAGCTACTAAGTGTTCAAAGTTCAAACTGAATTCAAGATTCCTTGAATATATATTTTATACCCTGAATTGTGTTAGGAAATAAATTAACTAGACATGAGTGCATCATTATAAAGTTTATGAGAGTATAAAATATCTTGATGATAAAGACTATACAATGGAAATGGAATATTTCCAACTTTTATATTTGTTGAATTTATAATATTGCCAAAATTTACAAGTGTTTCTATAATTATAACAAGTGAGAGACATCAAAATGCAAAAAAGTTATTCAACATGAGAAAATGATGAAAGGCAACATTTACACCTAATTTTTACAAGGCAAACAAAACAGAGAGATTAAATAAATAGAAATAGGGTTCATACGCTGAAACATTACAGGAATGTTGCACTACCAAGGCTGATCCATTATTGTATCTGTACCTATGTAAGCAACCTTATCAATAAATATAACATGTGCTTTTGTAATGACAACAGGAGAAAGTATATATCTGTATATACAAATGTCATCTCTTTTGAAAATTGAAATTGAAGAATTTGTTACCTTGTTCCACAAAGGAAATCATATTACATTTACAATACAGTTAACATTCACACATTCTTAATATATTAATAGATAAAAAAATGAGAAAAATGAGAAAACTAATGAGTTGCATATTTTCAAAAATGGTATTGGTCTAATTTCTCTCATGTGTTTTTTTATTTAGTACACACTCATGACTATTAGCATGTGCCTGGATACTCAACAAAGAAAGAAATTGGGTCAAGTCAAAATGAAATGTAGCCATTTCTCTTTTATTTTAGTTTTTACATTTCCATGAGAAAGGTAAATATTTGTTTTGTTGTTGTTTTTAGGCAGGTTACCAGTTACATTCTTTCAGTGGGATTGAGAATAGGAAGGGACAAAAGTTACTAGTAGTTTAGAAGGGATAAAAATAGATGCCAGCTTACTTGTATGATAAATGGGGAAAATGCTTGCTTGGACATTATTTACTTAACTAACCACATTTTATCAATACCACAAAACAATCCATTATGACTGGCAAGAATTTGATGTAAAGAAAAGAAAAGCAAGATATTTGGTCATGTCTAAAGAAATCCAAGATCCAAAACTGAGCCCTTGTCCTAGAAAACCTGAATTAAGTCACTGTCGAAATAAATTGGGTAATTTCCAAATCTCTATTTAATTCAATACATTCAATGAATATTATTAAAATGAAGTTAAGTGGAAGATATTATGCTAAGAACAAAGAGAAAAATTAAATAGCCTCTTCCCTTAAAGATTCTATGTTCTCCCCTTTGGTGGTCTCACTTCTGTTCTTGTTTAAAAGTTCAGTTCTCATGTTCAGTCCTTATCTTTATCTTTCTGTTGACCATCCTCTCCTCCTAGATCATCTCTCCTCTCTAGGTTTTTATTATACTCCTCTTTTGGGTTCCCCTACCCTGTTTACTCCTTCTAATTATTCCTTTCTGGATTATCATCTATGTCACTATCGTACCTCCAATTATGAGTGTGTCCTAGGCATTCTTATTTTTTTTCTCTTAGTGACTTTCTGAGCTCAATAGGTTTATTATTAAAATTATTAAAATAACTATCAGATTTCTTTATCTATCTCTCTATCTACCTCTATCTGTTAATCTGTCTAAGTATATGTCTCTATTTCTACAACTACATATCAATATTGAGAATATCAATTATAGCTAAATCTAGATACATACTTCTGAATCTAGATCTATCCAGAAACAGACTCTCTCTCCTGAGTTCCAGTCCCATATCACCAACTGCCTACTGGACTATTCATATTGATGCTCCATAGACATTTCAACCTCCCCATGGTCAAAGAAGAATTTATCTTTCATCCCAAATCTTTCCTTTCACAAAGCCTCCCTATTTCTATTAAGTCAATCACAATGAATTAATTGTTTCAGGTTCATAACTCAGAATTATGATGAAATTTGCATTATTTCTAAGCCCCTATCTTATCAGTTGCTAAATTTTCTCATTTCTACCTTTACAATATATGTAACTTCTACCATTTCCTTTTTTGTACTCATTCAGCCACCACCTTTCTTTGGGACATCATCACATTTTGCATGAATTTTAGAATAGCATTTTAATTAGTCTCCCTGCTTCAACTCTTCCCACTTCAATTCATCATTGACAGCTCTTCTGAAGTTATTTTCCTTGATAATAGATTCAAAGATATTACTCTCCTACTCAGTAAATATAAATTCTTAATTCTATAATAAAATATCAAATTCATCTGATTTGCTTTCTATCTCGTTTGTAGTTTATCTTTACAGTCTTGGTGTACATTATTCTCTTTTTCAACCTTTATAATTAAATCAAACTGTTGTTCCTCATATGATGTGCTCTCTCTCTCTCTCTCTCTCTCCCTCTCTCTCTCCCTCTTTCTCTCTCTCTCTCTGTGTGTGTGTGTGTGTGTGTGTGTGTGTGTTTCTTTGTATTCTCTCTATTTCCTTTGTGACTTTGTACTGGCAATCCTAGTGAGATTTGAGTGTACAACCTCTCTACTTTCACCTCATAAAATGTCTGCCTTCAAGATCCAATTTTAATATATCATTTTCATACAGCCTTGCTGATACCCCATCTACTAGTGCTCTCCCTTACTAACTAAATTGCAATTAATGAGTTTATATTTATTTTACATTTATTAGTTATACTTTAATATGGTAACTATATTTACCTCCCCGGGGAGAATATGTTTCTTGATGGCAAGGATTATTTTAATATTTTTTTATGTCTCCAAGTCCTGGCAGGGTGACTGATACATAGGTGCTCAATAGACAGTAATATTTATTCAGAGAAGAAAATGGAAATTCATTTGAGGAGGAAGATAACATTAAATGTATGTGATAGGACAAGTTTCCTTTAGGAAATAACATTTGAGCTTAATTTTAAAGGATGCTAGAGATTATAGAGGTAAAAGTGAGCACCATGAGTAGAATGAAGGGTGTAGACACCTTTGTCATTCCTCCAAAAACACATTTTGTTTTCCAGTGTATTTTCACTGACTAGCCCCATTTCTAAGATTACCTCCTCCAAATATCTGTCTCCTGACCACCCTAGCTTCTTTCAAGTCTCATCTAATGTCTCCCTTTCTATAAGAAGCTTTTCCCAGTCCTTCTGAAGGATACTTACTTTTTTCTCTCTGAGATAATTTCCAATAAGTGCTCTAATATCTTGTTTATACATATCTGTTTATGTGTTATTTTTCCCATATTATGAATTCCTTAGGGGTGAGGACTGCTTTTGCCTTTCTTTGTATCCCTTTAACACAGTACCAGGCACAAAGTAGGTACTTAATGTCTGTTGACTTTGTGATTGTTGTTGTTAAGACTCATTTAGTTATAAATTCATTGTCACACCATCCATTTTTTCTTGGCAAAGATACTGTAACAGTTTGCTATTTCCTTCTCTAAATCATTTGACAGATGAGGAAACTCAGGCAAACAGGATTAAATGATTTCACCAGTGTCACAGAGATAGTAAATGAGGCTAGATTTAAATTCAGGAAGATGATTCTTCCTGACTCCAGACTCAACACTTGTGTCCAAATAACCCTGCATTATCTAGCTGCCCCAAAGAGCTGACTTTAATAGTAGTTATATCTTGAATGTATTTTAATATAGAGAACTTCTATATTAATATATTTTTTGTTTTATCTTCCAACTTAGCAATGAAGGTCTATCTAAATTATTATTAAAATATAACTACAACAAATCAATAATTATATAAGAAAACAAGGAGAAACAATGAAGATGCCATTTTTCTCTTCATAAATCTATAAATTATTAAGCAAATAGTTAAAAAATTACAATATATGTCCACCTGAAAGTTTTATAGAAGTTTAAGCTAGTATTGTAATTTAGCTCAATATTTTATTTACTGATTATTTTATATTAACAGTAGTAAAATTTTAGTTAAACACTCACATTATACATGGCAAAGAACATCAAATACAAACAGATTTATGATTATGTGGAAGAATATTAGAAACATATTTTTCTTTTGAAAGTATGAAACTCAGTTAAATTCTTTTATGTTTGCCTCCAAACATCACTTCTCAGAAATTCATGGAAATGTGTTCCTCTCAGCTTTCTGTCCTAGTTAGCTCAGAATTTATAAGGAAACACAAACATTTAGTGGGCATTATTAGCCTTCCTGGATTTTTATAGCATTGACCTATGTGCTAGTTAAATTCTGGGGCTTTAATTTAATTATAATTATTGCAACTTTCCAAATACCACAGAATGTAGATGGATGCCAATAAGGTTTATTATCATTAAACTGGTGTTATGATGTACTGTGGACAGTAGCATTCTGTTAAGACGAGAATAATTTACTTCATTTTGCTAGCATGGAGAGCACATTAACCATGCAAAAATGACTGTTAACAAAAGTGTTGAAAAATATATGAATACAGAACACATTTTAACATGTAGTTTCAAATTAATTTCAAAGGTTAAAATTTTCCCATTTATTTTGTCATAATTAAAAATAATTGTGCTTTCTACACAATTAGAAACAGTATTGTGATGGAGGACAATTTTAATTTCTCTACCTATCTTGCATAAAAGTAGAAGTATGTACCTTCTGAAAGTTTGTGATGTACACAAGGCTATGGGGGAAAGCAATATCATATAATTAAACACTTTCGTAAATGTAAGTGCCATTACCAAGGTGACCTCGAAAGCCTTCTGCCTTTGCTGGCATGATTTCCAAATTCTACATTTTCTGTCTAGCAGTCAGTGGTTTTGCTAACACCCCAAATATCTATAAAAAGTGCTGTCACAATACACATCCTCACCATAGTTCTCAGCCCTCATCAGTTTCTTTGAAGTGTAGGTCTCACTAAGACCCAGAGTACGTTTAAAAAAATCATTCCTTTGGATGTCAAGGATTCTCAAATGGAAAGCATATCTTTAGTTTTAGTTGCTTTTTCCTCTTTTCTTTACATCAGTGATGCTTGATGATTTGTGTCAAAAATAATATTTGAAAAGACTACTGCTCTGCCAACATGATTTTACCTTCTTTCATTCCACTTTCTGCTTATTCTTCTTCTACCTTGACAGATTAAAAAAAAGATATATATTTCCTATTTAACTTTTTTACTTCCACCCCTTCTTGATATTAAGGATAAGAACTGGGCCTGATTTCATTGACCTATGGATTCACTGATGAGGAAACTCCTCCTTTAATTTGTAGTCTTAGAGAATTATCTAGAATACTGAAGTGATACTTTTTAGATAGTCATTTAACCATTAGACTACATGAATAGGACCCAAACCCAGGCTTCTTAAGGTTCATAGGTCAGCTATTTATTCACTATGTCCAATTGCTTTCATACTTCATGTAATTTTTTCTTGGATATGAGCAATAAAAATAGACTTTTATTGCTATATCTGAGTAGTTCTTTCAGTTATATCACATGCATTATTTAATTTGAACCTCAGGAATACACTGGTGAGATAAGGGGAATTATTTTATAAATGTGGAAGCAGGCTCAAGACTTTAGATTGTGCTAAAAGCGACATGTTAAAAATAAAAGATAATAAATGGCAGAATTGAAATCAGAAACAAGGGCTTCTGGTGACTGGTCCTCTGCTTTTCTCTTCATCAATATAAGTCTAACTCCAGAGTGGTAAATTACTTATATACCTTTGCACCCTCTAGTTATTTACTATTCTGACTTCTGCCCTTTTGTACTTGCTTATCCTCTGACTGAAACATTGAAACCTATTCCAAAGATACATGTGGAATCTGGTTTTTAAAGCTTTTCTTTTCAAGCTTGAATTAGGTATTCCCCTTACTGAAAACAGGGTGGATATAAAAAAAAGCAAATTCTGCCCTCACAACAAACCCTAAGATATCAGGCAGTGGTTGTTGTATGTTTATTTGTTCGAAGCATCAGGATTATAGTAATACTAGGTAAGTTGGAGGAGAAATGGCATAGAACATTCTTTAGTGGATGAACTTATTTAAAAACTGAAACCTCTGCTTCCCTGGCCTTTATGGAAAAAGTGGAGCCTAGGAGAGTAGGCTGGAGTACTCATGGTTAATGGTTGGGTCTTTAAGAACTTAAGGTTAAGCACTGTATTGAATAGCCATCAATTCCTTTTATAAAGAGTTTTTCCAGTGAGGCTTGCCACTCCTGTCAATCACTTACAGTTACTAAGCATTCAAGTAGAAGGGAGGAAGTAAACTGATTGAATAGATTTGACTGTCAGAGCAGATGGTTGCTTGTTTTTTTCAATGAAAATATTATGGCTATCTTAATGACCACCAAATCAGCTGCCACAGTATTTTTGTTTTCCTTCTTTTTTTTTCCTTTTTAATCATTTCAGAAACATTTGAGGCATGGGCGAAGATGTTTCAAATAATATCACAAACAAATAACTGCAAATGAAGCTTAATAAAATCGTTTTCATGCTTTTTGTTTTCTTGACAAAAATTAATATTTTGAAGTTTTAAAAACTATTCCTGGCACCATCAATTCAAGAATATAAAGGACTGACCTGGAGGCAAAATGAAACAGTGGGATAATTCAATCTATGATGGTTTGGGAGGCAAAAGATGCCAAATCTTTCTAAGGTGAGGAATTTATACTTTGACTTAGGGACAAGAGGGAACCTTTGAAACTTCATCAGTAAGGGAGGGGAAAAGCATAGTACTTGCACAACAGGATGACCTAAAAAACTAAAAATAGCGATGAATGTAGATATCCTTTACATGAATTAAAAAACTCAAATTTAGAAAACCACAATGAAAAAATCCCTGATCTTAGAGTCATACCTTCTGTGTTTGGATCCAAGTTGGGCCATTTATTACCTATGTGAACTTGAGCAAATCACTTAATTTCTTTGGACCTTGATTTATTCCCCTCTAAAATCAAGAGGTTGTACTAGATCACCTCTAAGATCACTTCTATTTCTGTTCTATTATCTTGTGAAATGATTAGGTAACCCTCAGCATGTGGATTTTAATTTATCTCTCAAATACAACATAAGTCCGAATTGTAACATAGTACATGGAAACTAATACAATGCTAGTTTTGTGAAAATGGTAGTATAATCTTGATAATACACATCTACAACATACTTTCTCCTATTGGTCAGTTGTTCTTGAGGTCTCCTTTTTCTTTTTCTTTTTTTTTTGATGGAGGGGTCCAAATTGGTCTTCATTACCCTCCAGATCCTTTTATTAGATTCTAATAATCAAATCCACTTCATCCCCCCTCCACTTTCAGCTTCCTTTTATACATTTTCTTACTCAATTAGAATGTAAACTCCCTGAAGCTAGGATCTGGCTTTCTTTTTGCTTATATTTAACTCCCCAGAGCTTAACCCTGTAATGACTCATAGTAAGTGTATACTGTAATGTTTCCCTTCTTTCCTTCAACATTTGAAATATTATATTTTAATTTGAATATCACATCTACAGAGGGCCATGGGCAAGCTGTTGTATATCCAGATGAATAGTTATGGATCAGAAAGTCTTGCTATATATGAATATTTTATAAAGCAATTAAAATATTAAATTTGTAGATCAGAAGACTCAAGGGCAATATATTAACTTTAACTATTTGAAGAATTGTATTTTTTGATTAATTTTTTATTTTTAGAAAAATTTTCCATGGTTACATAATTCATGTTTTTACTTTAGCCTTCACCCCCTCAAGCTCCCCTCCCATTGCTAACTCACATTTCCACTTGTTTTAACATGTGTGGTCAGTCAAGACTTATTTACATATTATTGATAGTTACATTGGCGTGGTCCTTTCAGATCTACATCGCCAATCATGTCCTCATCAACCCAAGTGTTCCAAGCAGTTGTTTTTCTTCTGTTTCCTCTCCTGTAGTTCTTCCTCTGATTGTGGGTAGCATTCTTTACCATAAATCCCTCAGAATTGTCCTGGGTCATTGCATTGTTGCTAATACAGACATCCATTACATTCAATTTTACCACAATTCACCAGTCACTGTGTACAATGTTCTTCTGGCTCTGCTCCTTTCACTCTGCATCAGTTCCTGGAGGTCTTTCCAGTTCACACGAATAATTGTATTGCAGTAGAGAAATTAGCTTTTTTAAAAAAATTAATCCCAGTGGACAGAATTAGGATATATATTTCAGGAAAGCAGATTGCAGCTTAATTATATGAAAAACTTTCTAACAATTAGAACTGCAGAAAACTGGAATAAACTGCCTCAAATAGGAATGACTTCCATGCCATTATAGATCTGAGAGGAGTAGGAGATGCTGTGGAAAAGATTCTCCTCCAGATTCTCTTTGGACAAAATAAACTATATATTTTCATTATGAAATAGAGAATGAATTCTTGGAATATATTCTTAATATAAGATATACATACAGGCAAAAAAGGCCCTTAGAACTTATCTATTTCAACTCATAGGCATTAGTTGGCAAAGCCAGTGTTCAGACCCAGGTACCGTGACTCTAAGTCCAGGTTTTTTTTATTACACCATAAATAGAAAGACTTGAGAAATTACAAAGTTCAAACTTTTCTATTTGTAGTTGAAGCAGAGAAGATAGTCAATATATTCATTTTTAGAGTAGATTAATGGCAGAGTTAAGATTAGAAATAAGGTCTCTTGATTCCATTGGAGCACTCACATTTTCATTTCAATTAATTGTCAAAAGTAGGATTTTGATATTCCAGTTAACTTTAGATATGGAAGTTATGTGTTTGTGCTTGTATGTGTGTATGCATACACAAATGTGCGTACATGTCTCTGTGAGTATATATTATTGTTCTGATCCCTTTAGCCTCTGGAATCAGTTTAGGTTTTACCTCACATTCTAAACTTTTCTTTCTTCCTATATGTCTTCCTTTTGCTTTCCCATAAGAGTTTTCATACCTGTCATGTATCTGTAGCTATATTGACCCTTATTTTATCCCCAAACTATCTTTACATAGAGTGCAAAGCCCATGGTGTTCTACTGTTGTAATTGAGTTTCCTGCCTTCTAATGAGGCTATGAAATTTGCCAGTACTACTAAACTCATTAGTACTGTGAAATCTGAGGAAAAGTGGCATTCAGACATTTGAATCCCCAAATCTCATGCTTTAGACTCTTTAGGAAAACAATATTCAAATGTACCAATTTAAATTTCCCCCACAGAAGATTTCTGTTTCATATACAAGTGGTCATGAATTAAGGAATGGAAGAGAAAAGAAAGTATGATGTTCATCTTTCTTAATGATTTACATTTTTTAAATTTCATATAATATTCTTTGTGACCCAGCATCATAGCCAAAAGAGCATGAAAGACAGAGTCTAAGCATGAATGTATCCTTGTATCTATTATCTGTGCATTATCAGCCTATTACAGAGAATACAATAGAGAGCACATCATGTATTGAGGTATTAATTTTGTCTTTATGATAATCAGAATTACACAGTAAAGTTACCTGGTTGTTTTCACATGTTATTAAATCATGGATCAACGTCTTCAGCTGGATATTTGTGGAGAATTTATGTTTACAGATATGTATTAAAATTTTCTATTTATTCCATAATAGGAACCACTTCTTTTTGAATTTTTACTACTACTAATCTCTAAAAAACAGAAAGGTCAAATTAAAATATGACAACTCATTTAAACTTGTATCTAGATGTGAGGAGTGCAAGTGAAAATATAACCTGGGTTCATTCATTATGAAATAATTAACTGAGACCTTTTAAAGTATTTTAAGTTTATACTATTTTAGACAACTAAAAATTTTGACAGTATTTTAAGTTTCCACTTATTTATTTTAGCTATGATTGAATGTGACTGTCACCAGAAAATATTAGAAAATCTCTCCAGCATCCTATAATACTCCTTTTGTAAAGAAAGAAACTGAAGTTTCCCAGAAGACACTGGTTGTGAATGAGGAAGGCAGGTTAGCTAGCAAATGTCATAATTTGATATTCACTTTGCTTGTCTCAAAATTAATTTAAAAAGGAAAGTAGGAAAGAAGGAAGGAAGGAAAGATGGAAAGAAGGAAGGAGGGGAGGATGGAAGAAAGAAAGCAAGGAAGGGAGGAAGGGAAGAAGGGAGGGAAGAAAGAAGGAAAGGAAGGAGGGAGGTCATGTGTTTTTTCAAAGGTTTCTGATCTTTCCTAAGTTGTGACATCAGTGCTAGAGATGCTTACTAGTATCTTTCTTCACCACCATCCACTTCTATTGAAATGGGAAAATTAGAAAGAAGGAACATTTTCTGGGGAAAACTCTGAAGCACTTTATGGTTCTGAGCAGGGATTATTAACCTGGGGTCTGTTAACCTAAAAAAAATACATCAATAACTATTTTTATTATAATTGGCATGTTTTGTAATCTATAGATTTTATTTCACACAGTTAAAAATATTCAGCCTCCATTTTACAGGATTCAACTCTAGTGACCTCATGACGAAGTTAAAGAATATCAGTGTTTATAATATTATTATATAATATTGCATATTATATAATACTAGTATTATATTAATATATTATATATAGTATTATGGTAATGATACACATTAAATAAGAAGTATGGCATAATAGATTAACATCTTAAAGTAAAGTGGGCTCGGGTACTACCACTGGCATATGATTTTGTCACCTCTGTGTTAGTGGAAATTTGGGGTTCATTGAGCTTTAATATTTAGATATATGATATAAACTTCCTGCGGATGTTTAGGGGACTTGGAAATAACATTTCCCATGATTCCTCTTATAGAGGAAGTGTGATTACATAGACAGAGGTATAAGACTCCTGATGTGATTGGGAGACACTCTCTTTTCCTATGAAGCAGCCAGGTGGGAGAAGGTAATGGTGGGCGATTTGAATTGGATCTTATCAGGCATGTGGCTATAACTATCAAAATGACTTTAAATAAACTATTAATACTCTTAATATCCATCTATATCAATATTATTTTTAATACCTCTAATATGTTAGCTAATCTCTCTGTGCCCTAGGCTTCTCTCAAATACTTTAAATCACAAGCTGTTCATCATTTTCTAGACTTATAATATAAGAGAGAGTTGCCTTACCTAGCAACTCTCTATATGGATGCAATCATAGCTACACACCAAAAAAAAAAAAAAAAAAAAACCAACAAAACCCAACTGTGTGTGTTAAGAACATGCGCATAAATATGTGCATATATATAAAACAAATATATGTGTATATATTGATGCATATTCATCAATATACATACATGATATCTATAATTAATACAAATAAAAATACACACATACATATGGATCTACACTATGTGTGGAGATACATATATATGTTCCTCATAACAACCTTTATTTTATTTATTTTGTAAACCTTTGCCTTCCATCTTGGAGTAAATACTATGTATTGGCTCTTAGGCAGAAGAGTGGTAAGAACTAGGCAGTGGGAGTTAAGTGACTTGCCCAGGGTCACACAGCTGGGAAGTGTCTGAGGCCAGATTTAAACCTAAGACCTCCCATCTCTAGGCCTGGCTCTCAATCCACTGAGCAATCAGCTTCCCCCTAAAATAACCTTTAGAGGCAGAAAAAAAACTTATTTCATCCCCATTTTAGAGAAGAGGGTCTCAAATATTAACTGATATTACACGTTCCCATAGGTAACCTCTAAGCCAAATTTTGACACCAGATTTCCTGAGTCCCAACTGTTAAGATTAAAAATGATAAAGACTGATATAATAATAGAAATTAGTATTTTAATTAAAGCCATGCTGATAGAGATAAAATCATTAGACCACGCACTTGTAAGAATTTAAAACTGCTGCCCCAGCCATTATTGTTATCTCCCATGTCTTCCTGTGCCTGCTAGCCAAAGAGGGCTTACTTTCGGATTTCCTCTCATTTAAACTGTCCTCTGCATGGGGACGCAAGTGTCCCCATGCCCAAAGAACTGGAAAAGGAAACTCGTTGGACCACGGGAAATGTAGTTTAATAGTTCCCACGTGTCCATAGAAAATATATATATATACTTTTAAATGGCATCTCCCAAATTCCAATTAACACAACCTACAACTATTTCTTTATGTCTCTATCTACATAGTTTTATATACACTTATCTACATATCTATCTAGCTATCATTTATATACTATCATAATAAATTAAAAAATAACCTGATAGTAAAATATAGCATGTGCTAGATATGAAGTGAAGAAAATGAAGCTGATAATAGGAAAATGGCTTAGATACTTCCTTAACCAAATAGAAGATAAGTACTTAAATTGAATGATTCAGAATTAAAGTGTGATATGCTGACAGAAATAACATTAAAGCAACTTGGAATAACACTGTTACCAGGAAAAAAGAAAGAAAAGAAAAGAAAAATTGCCTTTATTATAATTCTTGATCATGTGCACCATTTAAAAATTATTAGGAGTTTTGAGAGATAGGAGAGCATTTTCTCCTTCTAAAGTATTACAAATCAAAGTTGGGTAAAGCTAAGTTCTTTAGGAAATGCTCTATTGAGGACAGCTTCACCTTTCACTATAGTAGAGTTGTTCATGATAACTAAAATAATAAGCCTATTATAGTGACATTTCTTCTCTTCTGACCACCATCTCTTTGCTTATTCTCAATAATTTCTTGCATAAACCCCACTGTAATTTCCTAGTATCTCACAGGCCCATATACTTCTATTAATCTTGTACTTACTTGTTTTGGAAAAGTGTTGTGAAGGTAAAATTCAATAATTCATGATTTAAATATTCTTTCAGTGGGAAAAGCTTATATTCCTTTCTGAAAATTTTCTCCTTAATCCTCTAGACCCTAGAGATCAAGCATCTCATTTCTCTAGTCTTCTTAGGATCAACTTAATTGTGAGAGTATTTGGGAGCATTTTGTCACTTAAAGTTTTATATAATAAGTCAGGCATGAATATCACTGCTAAATATGTAAATCCTCCAGGAATTTAGTCTATAGGGGGCCATGCCTCTATATGATTTTTTGGGGTCCTGAGCGGCGTGGTGGCATAGGATGGTTAAAGCAGGAGAAAGAAAATGAGAACAACTAGACTAGTGGTTAGCCCATGCTGTTCTAACGCAATGGGATTTGGACTTTATTTTATACTGGTTTCAAACAAAGAACACAAAGAAAGAATAACAGCTGTGAATGGGGTTACAAATCATACACAATCCATTAAAGTCTAAAAAGTAGAGATATAGGTGCAAGGACAAGGGCCAAATTCCAACCACCAATTAGTAGGGGTTTACTTCTGGGAGCAGAAATAAATTTCATGGAGATGTTTACTAATTGCGTTCTGCCTTGATTTACAGATCTGCACCTGGTCAGATAGTCTGGACTAAATTGTCTGGCTCCAATCCTTATCTAAGTAATATATTTTTTAGGGTTTGGACTTCTTAATTATCAAGGAGAGAAATTGTTAACTCAGTAGCTTCTGGTCTGAGTATGGACTTTCCAATAACTCTATAATGTTTTTCCAATAAGAAAAGGCATGGATCATAAGAGGTGTCAAAAGAGGGGTCTCAGATTTTTATCTATTCTCTTATTGGCTTCCCACATTAGTCCACATAACACTTAAACAATTATAACCATCATGTATTTAGCTCAATTATACAATTTTCATTATGTACCTTAATGGAAGCCAGGAGTAAATATTGATGAATGTTTTATCCTGCTTTTCCATTTTGAGAACCATTATCCTAGCACTGATTAAGAGTTGGATGGCAGATGCCACTATGTAATGGAAAATAGAAAAGTTCCATTTTTTTTATGATGAGGCCAGAAATTTAAGAGTTTGTGATCTAACGCAGATTTAGAAGTGTACAAATATTCATAGCATACATGGGTGGGGAGAAATGGATGAGGAATTTGTTAGAACAAGAAATGCTTGAGTAATTCCATGTGGTTTAGGAATCAAGAGGAAGCTTTTTACTTTTTTTTTTTAATAACCTGGCTAAATGATCTAGGGTTTTGCTGGAGAGAGAAGATGGATCAATTTCTATAAAAAAAAGGAGCCAAAAAGATAAAGAATTTATTGACATTCGATATTTTCATAAAGGGAAACATAAGAAATACTTATTGGAGGAAAAAACAAAAGAAAACACGATGAGCATGTAGGAGATATCACTGGGCAGGTGGAATGACCTAGGGGTGTTAATGAGAGAAGACTGAATAACCATGAGGGAAAGGAAAAGTCATCTGCTAATTTTATGATGAAGAGTGTCAGCAGGAAGAGCAGTTTAATCTTTCTAAAAATATCTTTCATTGAGTGTATCAGAAAAGGACTTAACAAAACTTTGATTTTTGTAAATGTAATGCAAAATTAAAAATTCCTTTAGCAGCCACTGCCTCATTCTCTTTCAGGAGCAGATTTACCCCCCCTTTTTTTTACTTTGTTTTTCCTATGAATTTACTTTTGGATGGCCAAGTTCCATGTTCCTCCTAAGAAAGTATACTTGCTACTTCTATGACCTTGGATAAGCTCTCTAACTTGCTCAGGCTTCAAATACCATCTCTTTGAGTAAGCTCTTGATGATATTTTTATTAATGCTCTCTGCTATTTTACATTACCTTCTAGTTATTTAATGTGTTCCTATGTTATATCTTCCAATTAATTGGCTCTTCAAGTCCAAAGACTGCTTAAATTTTTTGTCTCTGAATCTCTAGTCCTTTGCTTATACAATATTAGTTAATAATTTTAGTGAATTTAATTATTAGACTTTGGGGTTTGGATTTATGTGTCTTACAGTATCAAGAAACATTCTCTTAGGAAAAAACCTAGATAAATATATACAAGTTCAAATATTGAAATAGACATTTAAATATATTAATTGACCCAAACTCATCCAGTAAATTTACTATTAGCTTATCAATCAGAATTATTTACTAATTTCCAAGATACATGAATATATTAAATGTGTAAGTATATATGTAAAATATGCACATATATGCAGACTTGTATATGTAGACACAGCATATGTAGACATAAGACACATGCATGCACACATACTATGTAAGGTACCATTTTTGACACCATAATTATGAATAACAAATTCCTGGTGATTTGTATGTAAAACTCTAATAGGAATCTATGAAAACACTCAGGGCCCATATGCAATATCACCAGAGGTGCCAACAGTGGAAAAATTATCTTCATTCATTTTTGTGTATAAAAATTTGATGCCAGTGTAATAGAGGAATGTTCTCAATGAGGAACTTTCCACCAACACAAGTCAACATCTTCTCTATCAGCTACTTTCTGTAGATAATTGGTTGAGGCACTGATAGGTCGAGTAATTTTCCAAGGGACAATCAGACAGTATTTCTCAAAAGATCATAGGATCAAAAAAAAAGATCATAGGATCATAGATGTCAACCCAGAAGAGACATCAGAGGTCATTTAGCCTAACCTTTCCATTTTGCCCATGAGTTACAGGATGCTTAGGGAGGCAAAATGATTTATCCAAGGTTGCATAGCTAGAAATCTTCAGAGGTGGGACTTGAATCTAGGTTGTCCCAATTCTCGGACCACTTCTCTCTGTGCTGCCTAACACTGTCTCTCATGGCCAATAGGGAAACAAATTCAATATTAAATGTACTTGAAGCATAATCAAGTATTCCAGATTTTAGAGGATTAGTCTTCTTTCTATTGACAGAGAGTTGGAATTAAAAAAAAAAAGTACCTTGTCTCATATGTGAGAAGCTAGATGACTCAGTGTATAGAATACTGAATCTGGAGTCAATGAAATTCGACTTTGTGGGTTCAAATATGGCCTCACCTCAGACATTTACTAGCTGTGCGACCCTGGGCAAGTCATTTGACCTTGTTTGCCTCAGTTTCCTTATCTGTTAAATGAGATAAAGAAGGAAATGGCAAATCACTACAATATCTTTGCCAAGAAAAACCTAAATTAGATCATAAAGCTTAGGACACAACTGAAAATGATATTGAAGAAAAATTTTAAAAGTCTCATCTTCAGATAGTGACAATAGAAAAATAAATATTACCTTGTTATAAAGGAAGAAACATTAAGCTGGAAGTTAGATCTAGGCTCTAATCATGACTCAGAAAAAAATGATTTTCATTTTTATTCTACAGAATTTCAGAAATGCAAAAGAATTCAGCAGCCATTTAATTCAAAAAACTTTTGAGAAAGAATTTATTGCCATCATCTAGTGTGTCCTGATCTTTAAAATAGGGGGATGAATTAGTTAATGTATAAAATCTCCTTGCAGTTTAAATCTCTTTTTTTTCTAAAATTAGAAGCATATTATCATTAGCTATACAAGGAGTACTCTATATGGCTAGGTATACAAATTTATTATATGTTATATAAAAATACACACACAAAGTACATGCAAATTCACCTCATCTATTTCATCTGAGTAAGGGTGACCTTTTGCAATATGACATGAATTACAAAATCTTTGCTAGCTGCTATGAGTGAATAGATCATATTCTCCTAGCACCCATAAAAGTCATACTTGCTGTCAACTTGAGAAATTTTGGCTCTGTGCTCATGTTTCTCTTTTCCTGTCATGGGAGAAAAGCAATCCTTCTTACCAGAAGGACAAGACGTACCACCAGAAAATATCATGACAAATCACCCATTCTTAGCTTTCAATGGCTCCAGCAGCTACATACTTGAAAACAAAACAAAAATGCCTTTACATTTAAGAAATCTTAAATGGTCAGTCAGTAGGTGATTTAATCTTTTTTTAAATAATTTTTTGCTTCATTTTTAAGCTGAAGAGGACCAAACTCTTCATAGTATAAACTCTTGAATTGTAGTACTTTGTACTTGTAAGAATTAAAGGAAAAGTAATCTTGGCCCATCAGAAAAATTAGGATTTCTTAAAAGATAAATTTAACTCAATATTGTCCAGTTTAATTAACCAAATCACTATAGTACAGGTTCATTGTGCTAAGAGGAAAAAAAAAACTTATTTTTTAAAGCTATTTCAAAAGTAATATAGACTTGGGAAACACCCAAATTATTATTTGTCACATGTACACATTCTTCCTGGAATATGACCATCATGTAACAGTAGACATGATGGCAGGAAACTATCTTTCAAAAGAATGAACATGTCAGCAGGTTATCTTCTTCAGCTGTCACAACACCATTATGCATATAGGCGAAGAGACAAATGGTGCCATTTCATTGAAGCTGAGACATAAAATTCATAGCTTAATAGGTACAATCTTTAAATTTAAAATGGGAGAGAAAATGTGAATCGGCATCTATCAAGTGTATGAAGCTGTCTTCACACATGTACAATAGTAGTATCTTGACAACACCTAAGAAGCCGAATGAAAATAAACAGTGATAGATAATTAGGATAAGTTGTTGAGATGCTACTTCATTTTCAATATTATTTTTAATTTCAACATCACAAGGAATATTGTAGTTATTGTCATTATCCCTCATTTATATCTGTGGGTCAAGGACAAGAAATAAATATACTTGTCTCCTGTGATGGATGCATATTATATCTAGTCTTTTGAAGCCTCTCTGCCTTTTGTGTAGTGGTCCTGGTGAAAGAGAGAATCAACATTTTCTGAAAGATACACTTCTATAAAACTTAATGTAGACTGGTCAAGGGACCTGCCTCCTTGTCATTTCTATTATGTGCTCTCCTTTAACTTTCACTCCAAGGACCTCTAATCCTTTCTATCTATATATCCTAGTGAGTAGACAAAATCAGAAGATTATTTTGACACATTGAAAAGGGCTTTGAATTCCCAGCACGGGACTGACAAAACTTAAGAGAGATAATTATTTAGTTTTGCTAGTAACTTCATCATAGTGATCCTTTTAGAATCTTCTCACATTTTCTTCTCACATATCCACATTAACTAAATGTTGTCTTCTTCCTCAGTGAGTTGTGAGATCCTTCCAGACAATTTTAAAAACGAATTCATATTAGGAAGCTCTGAGTTTAGTTCTTTATTTGCCTTTCTTATTCTGAGCCTTTGGCCAAGTTTTTTAGTTTCTCTAAGCATTTATCGCCAGTTGTGTTAAATTGGGATAATTTTTGTAATATCTAAATCATAGTTGTTATGAGAAAGAAACATCATATATCTCAAAGTGCTATGTAAATATAAATTATTAATATTATTGATTATCCCTCTTTGGATACTTTTTTCCATATCCAATTAATATTCTATGCTTAGTTACTTCAACTCTTCCTTCTTTGATTTTTTTTAAAACTCTTAACATTCTGTCTTACAATTGATACTATGTAATGGTTCCAAAACAGAAGAGTGGCTCTTCCCTTCTTTCTTGACTTTAGATTCAATCTTCTGGTTCCACTTTTACTGCTAATTTTCATTGTGAAGCCTACATGAGCTATTAGGAGCTTTAACTAATCTCCTACACCGACTCATCAAAGTCTTCGGAAACTGCCTGTTTTCCTGCCCAAAGGTTCTTCAGATTCACCCAAGGAGTCAGGAGAGATTTTCTAAATCTTATGGTTTAAGCTTTTATAAGCATGTTTTAGTAATGGATTTGCTACTTTTTGACCATAGAACACATCTTGTCCCAGGTAGGCTACATTCCATGGAAATTATTCAAAAAATTTTTCAGCCAAATATCTTCAGTAATTAACCCAAACTTGTGGAAAACAACCTTATCATTCTGCAGATCAACAAGTTCAAAAACTCAGCCCTTGAGACTATAAGAGGCTTTTGGTTCCTTACGTCCTTGCAACCAATGTTTTGCCAAAAGAGTATATACTGAGCATAGCTGGTGCTTTAAAATTATACCAATCTTTCTTTAAAAACGAATAAATCGGGCAGCTGGGTAGCTCAGTGGATTGAGAACCAGGCCTAGAGACGGGAGGTCCTAGGTTCAAATCTGGTCTCAGACACTTCCCAGCTGTGTGATCCTGGGCAAGTCACTTGACCCCCATTGCCTACCCTTACCACTCTTCCACCTATAAGTCAATACACAGAAGTTAAGGGTTTAAAATAAAAAAAAATTAAAAACGAATAAATCACTTTCTTCTGGCTTCTTTTTTGCCACCAATGGTGAAGCACTTATTTGCCATGATCCTGTTTGAAAGCTAAAAAAAGCAATGAGATTGGAGGGAACTCATTATTTTCTGCCTCTCAACCCTGAACTTATTTTTTTCTTTTTTATAATTTATTTAGAATATTTGTCCATGGTTACATGATTTATGATTTTTCCCAACCCTCTTTCCTCTGGCCTCCCAGAGCTGACAAGCAATTCCACTGGGTTATACGTGTATCATTGTTCCAAACCTATTTCCATGTTATTCTTATTTGCAATAGAGTGATCTTTTAAAATCAAAACCCAAACCACATCCTCATCAAACCATGGGATCAATAATATGTTTTTCTTCTGTGTTCCTGTTCCCACAGTTCTTTCTCTGGATATGGATATTATTCTTTCTCATTAGTTCCTCTGGATTGTCCTAGGTCATTGCATTGCTGCTAGCACAAAAGTCTATTACATGAGATTGTGCCACAATGTCTCTGTGTACAATGTTCTCATGGTTCTGCTCCTTTCACTCTGCATCAATTCCTGGAGGTCATTCCAGTTCACATGGGATTCCTCCACTTCATTATTCCTTTCAGCACAGTAAAATTCCATCACCATCAGATACCACAATTTGTTCAGCCATTCACCAATCAATGAACATTCCCTCATTTTCCAATTTTTTGCCACCACAAATAATGTGGCTATAATTATTTTTGTACAACTTTTTTTCTTTATTATCTCACAGCAGTGGTGTGGCTGAGTCAAAGGGTAGGCATACTATTAAAGTCCTTTGCACATACTTCCAAACTGCCCTTCTGAATGTTTGGAAATTTACAACTCCACCAGGAGTGTATTAGTGTCCCAATTTTGCCACACCCCCTCCAACATTTATCACTTTCCTTTGCTGACATATTGATCAGTCTGCTAGGTGTGAGGTGGTGCCTCAGTGTTGTTTTAATTTGCATATCTCTAATCAGGAAGGATTTAGAACACTTTTTTCATATGTTTATTGATAGTTTTGATTTCTTCATGTGAAAACTGGATATTCATGTCCCTTGACCATTTGTCAATTAGGTAATGCTTGATTTTTTGTGAATTTGACTTAGTTCCTTATATATTGGGGAAATTAAACTTTTGTTAGAGAGTTTTGTTATAAAAATGTTTTCCTAGTTTGTTGCTTTCCTTCTAATTTTGGTTGCATTGGGTTGTTTTTTTTTTTTGATAAAACCTTTTCAATTGGAAATAAAGTCATTCATTTTACATTTTGTAATGTTTTCTGTCTCTTGCTTGGTAACCCCGAACTTTATAATCTATCATTGTCCTTTACAAGATCAACAAACAGCACCTCAAATTTAAAATCTCATATTTACAAGTAATATTTTAGGCCAACTAGTCTAAAACCTATCCTTGAGCAAGAATCCTCCCTATAGCACTTAGGAAAGTGGTCATCTGACAATTGATTAAAGACTTCTGATGAAGCAGACCAACTACGTAACAAAATATTCTCTTGGATGACTCATGAAGTAATACCATTCATCGAATGTAAATTTATTTATTTACAACTTCCAAATATAATTCTTTGTTTTGTCCCTAAGATCAGAGAAAGTTTTAACCCTCAATGCCTGCCATGGAGTAGGTGCTTAATAAGTGTCTGTTGATTGGTTGATTCCATTTGATAGCCTTTTTAATACTTGAAGATCATGTCCCTACCACTACTTCTCGTTTTGTGAACATCCTCTTTTTTTCAATTCATTAATCATTGATCAAGAAACTAACTTAGGCAAAACATTTTACTAAGCTCTTGAGATACAAAAATAAAAACACATTAGTCCTTGCCTTCCAAGAGTTTGCTTTCTTTTTTTCTCATAGAAAACAATTTGAGAGACTAAAAAGAATTTTATCTCTATGAAGTCTTATCCCAGATGAGATATGTCCAAAAGTAAAAATAATGGTTTTATAAACAAGGAAATAATGAAGTTATAATATCCTAAATTTAGAGTTGGAAATGAACTTAGAGAAAGGAATTCGTCTATTTCTTTTATTTTCATAAATGAGAGAGATGAAGGCATAGAGAGTTTAAATGATTTTCCCAAGTAAATACAGGAAATGTGTTAGGGCTTAGATGAGAACTGTAAGGACAAGTTTGGAACGTTGGAAAAAAGACGATTGACAAGATCAGCAGTTTAGACCAGGAAGAGAGGTTTGTGGGATAGGAGAGAATCTTGGAGGGTGTCTTCGGTATCTGAACTCAAAGAGGGACAGAGGACTCTTGCCCCACATTGGGATTGAGTGGAGACTATCTGAAGTTTTCCTCAATGTTCTCTATAGCCAAAGACTTCTTGCTATTCCCAACTTCCAATACAACCACTGTGGAAGAGTTAGAGTATTTGTCAGTGGCTAAAAGGGGTCGATTGAACTGGCCAACCACTGAGCCATGAAGCTTCTCTTTCTTGTCCTGGATTTCAATAGATACCCCTTCTTATACTATATAATCTGATAACTTAGTTTAGTTATAAGATTTAGGGGAGGGAAGGAAAATTCCTGGTCTGGTCGGCTGGCTTGACCAGAGAAGAACCTTTTTACATCAGGTTAGAATAGGGCCACCTCTCTCCACTTCCCTCACCCATCCTATTTCATAATAATAATAAAATAACCTTTATGTTAGCATTCAGATTAGAGTATTCCTGGGAATAGTGGGAAGCATTGGGAAGAAGAGGAAATTTGGAAAAGCTATCTAATTTGGCCTTGTCTTTGCAAAATCCAAGGCCACCAGGTATTAGCCTTAACCCTGCAACATTGGGTTCTGAAAGGGGTTTCTTGGGGTCCAGGCATTTAAGTCAAGTCCTGGTAATCTGTCAACATTATCTCCAAAAGAAACCCCTTATCAGTTCATTGACACTTGCCCATCCCTGTCAGCTACACCCCTTTTACAAAGACAGGGTTATCATTCCCTCCAGTAAGGATGAAGAAAGTCTCTCAGATAGGCTTCATCACACAAGCCTATCTGATCAATTAACATCTTGAGCCTCTCAAATAATAATCCCTACAGAACCAAATATATCTGCTTTGAACTCCCATCTCTTTTTTACTGTGTGTTTTCTCTCCTTTAAGAAATGTTAAAAACTATGAGATGAATTGTTATTATCTTCTCAAAACCAAATTGTTTTCCTGACATTATACTTCAGTAATTAAATCTCTAACTTATAATAGAGCAAGAGAATAAAGCAAATGTACAGTTTCTGATTTTCTAATTAACCTGTTAGGTTTCAATGTTATCAGTGTACTTTTGCTTTTGTTTGTCCTTTATTTTTGAAGAGGACCAATGACAGCATAGGATGACATCTTTAATTGTGGAAGTAATTTAAGTGAAACCAACTTGCACAAAGTTATCATGTATCACATTCTTTTCCAAAGTTATCAAAATCTTGTGGCAAGACAAGTCAGGTTGACTTGTGATAGTTTGGGATGCAGAGATGACCTCAGTATCTTTCACGTCTGATGAAGCCCTAAGTACTCCACAGTTCCTGCTTCAGTCATTTTCATGGTCATTGGAAAAAAATTGTTCTCATCAGCCTATTCCATCAGGCGAAATCTTCAAATGCTTGGAGTAGACATGCCTGTAATTCACTGATGAATTTGTGGTCCATTGGTTACCCAAAGACTAGTTTACTTCATCTGCTGAGATGTTTTAGTGAGCTTTGCTTACAGCTTATTGGAGCCATTGGTGAGAGCTGAGTGCCAGGTAGACAAGCAGCCAAGAAAAATGTTCAGGAACTCCTCTTACCAGAGTACATAAACCTCCTTGAACACACACACACACACACACACACACACACACACACACACCATACCATTAATGTACTAGATACTTGTTAGAAATTGTGTCTAAGATCTCAGACATTTTCCTCCCCATCCAGATACTTGTCATGTGGATTTTGGTAAGAACAAGAGTGTTACTTATTTGATTCCATAAGTATTAGAGGACAGAATTTTAAGCCAAATGATCTATAAGTAATATTTGTGTCAAAGGCTTCCCCATAAGGTGCAGTATGCCTTTGGAGGATTTCTCACCTCTCTACATAGCTATCTTCACCCAGGTAATTTGAAAACTTTACTGACACAATTAACTGAGTGAACTCAACCACTCTTCTTGAAACAAATAACTTTCAAGGTCCAGAAAAAGAAAAAATATACTTATAGTAAATAAAATAAAACAAACCAGAATTACAATGACACCTACTTTTATGCAACAATTCCCAAGAGCTTATAAAAACCAATTTACTATTGAACTGCTTCTGGGTTAAGATGGTGGCAGAGTAAAAAACAGCTGCTTGACCTCTCCTAACTCACGCATATAGGACTCCTCAAGAAGACATAAAAACAAATCCAGACAAATGAATGGACCCCACAACAGGGCAAAGCATTGAAGGTACATGGAATAAGGACATTTCCATGCTATAAAGGAGTGAAATAGCTCTCACTAAAACGTGAGCTGAGCAACTCCCTCCACCCCCTCCAAACCACCTACAACTCCAAAGCCAGCACAAAAGATTTAGAGCAAGTTTGGGGCACCTATTAAGTCATTGGCAGTTCCAGGGCATGCTCCTGAGAGTAGCAAGACTTAAGACCCAAAGAGGCTAAAGAACATTCAGACTTTGAACACAGACCCTGAGCGCAGGCACAGACTCGAATCCTAAGCGCAGGTGTGGACCTTGAGTGGGGACCCAGTGCAGAGGGGTGCACGACTGTGGAAGCAGTGTCCTGAGACTGTTAAAGGAGCTTCAGGCAGAAGAACAAGCAAGGGGACCACCAGGAGGCTTGAACCTGAGAACAACTAGACCCGAGACCTCAGAAGCAAAAGAGCTCAGACAGACCCTGGGCATGAGGATAAAGCTGAGAGCGCACACAGCTCACAATGGCAAGCCAGACTCAGGAACCCCAGAAGAGAAAAATGAAGAAGAAACCTTTAACACTCAACAACTTTTACACAGAAAAAAAATCAGACAACTGAGCAAACAGCAGAGGAGAACAAACAAGTAACCATATCCAAACCTTCCCAAAAAAATGAAAACAGGTCACAAGGTCTTGAAGAGTACAAATCTTATATTATGAGAAAGATGGAAGAGATCTGGCAAGAAAATAACAGTTTAAAAGGCAGAATTTTGCATTTGGAAAGTGAGTCAAGGAAATCAAAGACCAGAAATGACCAGATTGAAAAGGAAAACCAAAAGATTATAGCTGAAAACAAGTCTCTAAAGCCTAGAATTGGGCAATTGGAAAAAGATGCCCCCAAATCAAAAGAATTGATAAGCAAATTGGAGAGCAAAATAAAACAGCTGGAAATCAGGACAGACTAAGTCAAAAAGGAAAATCAAAAGCTTATAGCAGAAAACCAGTCTCTAAAGACAAGAATTGGGCAAGTAGAAGCCAATGATCTCTCAAGACAGCAAGAACAAATAAAACAAAGAGTCAAAAGACTGATAAAATAGAAGGAAACATGAAATATCTCAATGAGAAATTGACAGATCAAGAAAACAGGTCTAGAAGAGACAATTTGAGAATCATTGGTCTACCTGAAAAAAGCAGAAATTAATAGAAATTTGGACTCCATACTAAAATAAATTAATCAGCAAAACTGCCCTGAAGTTCTACAACAAGAGGGCAATATAGACATTGAAAGGATCCATAGATCACCCTCTACACTAGACCCTCAAAAGACAACCCCCAGGAATATAATAGCAAATAGCAGAGTGGATTAGAAACAAAATCCTACCATATGTTGTCTACAAGAAACACATATGAGACGGGTGGACATACACAAGTTTAAATGTGTAAAAGCAAAATTTAAAAAAAATTTTTTAAATTTAAAGCAAAATCTTTTGGGCTTCAAATGAGAAAAAGAAGGCAGGAGTGGCAATCACGATTTCTGACAAAGCCAAAGTAAAAATTGATATGATTAAAAAAGACAGGGAAGGTAATTACATCCTGATAAAAGGCAGTATAGATAATGAGGAAATAACAGTGCTCAATATGTATGCACCAAATGGCATAGCATCCAAATTCGTAACGGAGCAGAGCTCAAGAAGGAAATAGATAGTAAAACCATATTAGTGGGAGATTTAAATATTCCTCTTTCAGAGCCAGATAAATCAAACCAAAAATTAAATAAGAAAGAGGTAATAAAGGTGAATGAAGTCCTAGAAAAATTAGATTTAATAGATATGTGGAGAAAAACAAATAGGGACAAAAAGGAATACACCTTCTTTTCAGCTGCACATGGTACATTCACAAAGATTAACCATGTAATAGGGCATAGAAACATTGCAAACAAATGCAAAAGAGAAGAAATAATAATGTAAACTTCTTAGATCATAATGCAATAAAAATAATAATTAGTAAGGGCACCTGGAGAGGCAAATCAAAAACTAATTGGAAATTAAATAATATGATTCTCCAAAATCAGCTAGTTAAAGAAGAAATTATAGAAACAAACAAAAATTTCATTGAAGAGAATGACAATGATGAGACATCCTACCAAACTCTGTGGGATGCAGCCAAGGCAGTACTGAGGGGGAAATTTATATCCTTGAATGCATATATTAACAAATTAGGGAGGGCAGAGATTAATGAACTGGGCATGCAACTTAAAAAATTAGAAAGCGAGAAAATTAAAAATCCCGAGATGAAAACTAAATTAGAAATACTAAAAATCAAGGGAGAAATTAGTAAAATCAAAAGTAAAAGAACTATTGAATTAATAAATAAGACTAGAAGCTGGTATTTTGGAAAAAAACAGATAAAATAAACAAAGTACTAGTCAATCTAATAAAAAAAAGGAAAGAAGAAATCCAAATTGACAGTATCAAAGATGAAAAGGGAGACCTCACCTCTAATCAAGGTGAAATTAAGGCAATCATTAAAAACTATTTCACCCAATTATATGGCAATAAATTTAGCAATCTAGGAGATAGGATGAATATTTACAAAAATATAAATTGCCTAGATTAACAGCAGAAGAAATAGAATACCTAAATAATCCCATATCAGATAAAGAAATTGAACAAACCATCAAAGAAAATCCTAAGAAAAAATTGCCAGGGCCTGATGGATTCACAAGTGAATTCTATCAGACATTGAAAGAGAAAATAATCCCAATACTATAGAAATAATTTGATATTATAAGCAAAGAAGGAGCCCTACCAAATTCCTTTTATGACACAAATATGGTACTGATTCCAAAGCCAGGGAGATCAAAAACAGAGAAAGAAAACTACAAACCAATCTCCCTAATGAACATAGATGCAAAAATCTTAAATAGAATACTAGCAAAGAGACTCTAGCAAGTGATCAAGAGGATCATCTACCATGATCAGATGGGATTCATACCAGGAATGCAAGGATGGTTCAACATTAGAAAAACCATCCACATAATTGACCATATCAACAACATAACAAACAAAAACCACATGATTATCTCAATAGATGCTGAAAAAGCCTTTGACAAAATACAATGTCCATTCCTATTGAAAACATTGAAAAGTATAGGAATAGAAGGACCTTTCCTAAAAATAATAAACAGTATATACCTAAAACTATCAACAAGAATTATATGCAATGGGGATAAATTAGAAGCGTTCCCAATAAGATGAGGCGTGAAGCAAGGATGCCCATTATCATCTCTATCATTTAATATTGTACTAGAAACAGTAGCAGTAGCAATTAGAGGAGGAAAAGACATTGAAGATATCAAAATAGGCAATGAGGAGACTAAGAAATCATTCTTTGCAGATGATATGATTGTCTACTTAAAAAATCCTAGAGAATCAACTAAGAAGCTAGTAGAAATAATCAACAACTTTAGCAAAGTTGCAGGATACAAAACAAATGCACATAAATCATCAGCATTTCTATATACTTCCAACACATCACAGCAGCAAGAGGTAGAAAGAGAAACACCATTTAAAATCACCCTAGACAACATAAAACACTTAGGAATCTATCTACCAAAACAAACACAGGAATTATAGGAAAACAACTACAAAACACTTTCCAGACAATTAAAACTAGGTCTAGGGCAGCTGGGTAGCTCAGTGGAGTGAGAGTCAGGCCTAGAGACAGGAAGTCCTAGGTTCAAACCCAGCCTCAGCCACTTCCCAGCTGTGTGACCCTGGGCAAGTCACTTGACCCCCATTGCCCACCCTTACCAATCATCCACCTGTGAGATAATACACCGAAGTACAAGGGTTTAAAAAAAATTAAAAAAAAAAACTAGATCTAAACAATTGGAAAAATATTGATTGCTCATGGGTAGGATGAGCTAACATAATAAAAATGACCATTCTACCCATATTAATATACGTATTTAGCGCCATACTTATCAAACTATCAAAAAACTTTTTTTACTGAATTAGAAAAAAGTATAACAAAATTCATTTGGAATAACAAAAGATCAAGAATATCAAGAGAAATAATGAAAAAAAATGTGAAGGAAGGTGGCCTAGCAGTAGCCAATATTAAGTTATACTATAAAGCATAGGCCATCAAAATGGTATGGTACTGGCTAAGAGATAGAAGGGAGGATCAGTGGAATAGACTTGGGGTTAATGACATCAGCAGGACAGTTTATGATAAACACAAAAAGCCCAATTTTTGGGAGAAAAAACCACTATTTGACAAAAACTACTGGGAAATTTGGAAAACAATATGGGAGAGATTAGATTTAGATCAACATCTAACACCCTACACCAAGATAAATTCAGAATGGGTGAAGATGAATATAAAGAGGGAAACTATAAATAAGTTAAGCGAACACAGAATAGTGTACTTGTCAGGTCTCTGGGAAAGGAAAGATTTTAAAACCAAGCAAGTGTTAGAGAAAAGAACAAAATGTAAAATAAATTATTTTGACTATATCAAACTAAAAAGCTTTTTTACAAACAAAAACAATGCAGCCAAAATCAGAAGGGAAACAACAAATTGGGAAAAAAATCTTTGTAACAAAAAATATGACAGAAGTCTAATTACTCAAATATACAAAGAGTTAAAAAATTGTATACAAAATCAAGCCATTCCCCAATGGATAAATGTCCAAGGGACATGAATAGGTAATTTTCAGATAAAGAAATCAAAAGTATTAATAAGCACATGAGAAAGTATTCTAAATCTCTAATAATTAGAGAAATGCAAATCAAAACAACTCTGAGATATCACCTCACACCTAGCAGATTGGCTAAAATGATAGAAGGGGAGAGTAATGAATGGTGGAGAGGAAGTGGCACAATTGGGACATTAATGAGGTAGAGTTGTGAACTGATCCAACCATTCTGGCTGGCAATTTGGAACTATGCTCAAAGGGCTATAAAAGAATGCCTGTCCTTTGATCCAGCCATACCATTATTTTGGTTGTATCCCAAAGAGATCATAAATAAACACACTTGTATGAAAATATTTATAGCCACACTTTTTGTGGTGGCAGAAAACTGGAAAATTAGGGTATGCCCTTCAATTGGGGAATGACTGAACAAATTGTGGTATATGCTGGTGATGGAATACTATTGTGCTCAAAGGAGTAATAAACTGGAGGAATTCCATGTGAACTGGAAAGACCTCCAGGAATTGATGCAGAGCAAAAGGAACAGAGCCAGAAGAACATTGTACACAGAGACCAATACACTGTGGTATAATAGAATGTAATGGACTTCTGTACTAGTATCAATGAAATGACCCAGGAAAATTCTGAGGGAATTATGGTACAGTACCCACATTTAAAGCAAGAACTGCAGGAGTGGAAACACAGAAGAAAAAAAAGTGCTTGAACACATGGATTGAGGCAGACATGATTGGGGATGTAGACTTGAAACTACCACACCAATACAACTATCAAGAATTTGGAAATAGGTTTTGCTCAATGACACATGTCAAAACCAGTGTAAATGTGCATTGGCTATGGGGTGGGGAGGTTCGGGGATGAAGGGGAAAGTAAGAGCATGAACCAGGTAACCATGTTAACTTTTCTAAAATATAAATATTATTAAATGTTTAAAAACTATATCCTTTGGGGTTTCCTGTCCAAATTTAAAAAAAAATCAATTTACTTATGGTCATGCCAAGTTTCAGAGAAACCAGGAATGCCTTATAAAAACTGATATAGAGCGAAGGTAGCAGAAGCAGGAGAGTAATTTATATGATAAACATATTAAAGAAAAATTTCAAACATTTAACTAAACCCAGTGATGAACCTGAGCGCTAATATGAGACTGTCTTCTTATCTTCTAGAGGAGAGGTGATGTACTTGAGTTGAAAAGTAAAACATTTATATTTTGGCCTCAACAATGTAACAATCAGAATATGATGTTTGTAGATAAGTAACCACAAATGGGTTCCCTTAGCCTCTCTTACAGTTCTTGTTTAGGAGATCTCAAAATATATTATAAAGTGTGAACTATCAAAACAAACTGACAATGTCTAAGAAATAGAGAGGAGAACCAATCGAATAGATCAGTGATTCCCAAAGTGAGTGCTACTGCCTCCTGGTGGGTGCTGCAGCAATTCCATTTATCTTTCCTATTAATTTCTATTAAAATTAAAAAAAATAATTTCCAGGGGGATAATATTTTTCTAGAAAGGGGGCAGTAGGCCAAAAAAGTTTGGGAACCACTGGAATAGATTATGCACCCAACACAAAATTTTAAATGCCATAGTGACCTAGCATTTGAAAAACCCAAAGATATAAGCATTTGTCTTCAGGAATGCTTGGAAGTCTTCTATTTTATTAAATGACTATACTTTTCCCTGAAATAAAATTGTCAGTTTTGCTGGGTAATTGATTCTTGGTTGTAGACCCAGTTCCCTTGCCTTCTTGAATATCATGTTCCAAGTCTTCTGGCCCTTCAGTGTGGAGGCTGTTAGGTGCTATGTTATCCTGACTGATGTTCCATGATATCTGAATTATTTCTTTCTAGCTGCTTATAGTATTTTCTCCTTGGTATGGGAGCTCTTGAATTTGGCTATAATGTTCCTAGGAGTTATCATTTGGGGATTTAATGAAGTTGGTGATCTGTGAATTCTTTCAGTCTCTAGTTTACCTTCTTATTCAAGCATATCAGGGGAGTTTTTTGGATAATTTCCTGTAGTATGATGTCTAGGCTTTTTGTTTTTAGTTCATGGCATTTAGGTAGTCCAATAATTCTTAAATTGTCTCTCCTGGATCTGTTTTCCAGGTTAGTTGCTTTTCCATGAAGTACTTCATACTTCTATTTTTTCTTTCTTTTGATTTTGTTTTATATATTCTTGGTGCCTTGAGAAGTCATTAGCTTCTAATTGTTTAATTTTAATTTTTAAAGACTGATTTTATTCAATGACCTTTTGATCCTCCTTTTCCGATTGGTCCATTCTTCTTTTCAAGTATTTCTTTTTATCCTTTGACTTTCCATTTTCAAGCTGGTCAAATCAGACTTTTAAAATACTATTTTCTTGTTTTAGTTCCTGTGCCTCTATTTCCAGATGACCTATTTTGCTTTTTAAGTACTTTTTCCAATTTTCTTTAACCTGTCTTACTTTTTTCTTTAATTCTTCTTTGAGTTCCTCCAGAACTCAAGTCCATTTTGCTGGAGTATTTAAGGTTTTGCTTGCTGTTCTTTATTCCTCCTCTGTTCGATCTGTTGTTTGTTCTTTATCTGAATAGAACTTTTCAATTGTAATTTCCTTTTTTTCTTCTCTTGTTTATTCATATTTTTATTTCTCCCTCTTTATGGGCTATACACTTGCTCCTCTACTTGTCTGCTGAATCTTTGAGTTTGAGGTTTTCTGTCCTGAAGAGGCTTCTTATCTGCTCTGCTGGTATATAGGAATAGAGAGGTTGAACTGACATGATGAGCTAATCTTACCTGAGCCCAGATCTTCTCCAACTGCCCACTGAGGCTGAAAATGAAGGTGTAGGGACTGAAGGTAGTAACAAACCAGCCCTCCCTTTGGTCCTCTTTGCCAATCATCTTCTTGCCAGTCTCAGTCAGAGCCTCAAGCTTCACATGGTGGTACCAAGTTACTCTGTCATGGCTGCAGACTTCTCCCTGAGATCCCTCTGTCAGCTGGATTCCTAGTGCAGATCTCAACACAGTAGGTGTGGTAGGGGTATTGAGTCTTTCCCTTATAATCTAAAATACAACTTTCTTTGAGTACTTTTCAAGTTGAATTGAGTAGGAGAGCCCTTTACCTTCTTCTTGTTTGGTGTGAATTTCTGTATTTTTTGAAGCACTTTTTTATTGGCATTGAATGATAGTCACAGAGGATTAGGCTTCTGCTGCTTCCAAACCACCATCTTGACTCTGCCCCAAAGATATAAGCATTTATAAGAACTCACTATTTGACAAAAATTGATGGGAAAACTTGAAAACAGTATGGCAGAAATTAGGCATAGGTAAACACCTCACATAATATACCAAGGTAAAATCAAAATCAATACATGATTTAGAAATAAAAGGTGATGTCATAAACAAATTAGGGGAGTTCAAATTAGTTTACCTGTCAAATCTATTTGTAAGGTAACAATTTTCAGCAAAACAAGATATAAAAAAATATTGAGTTTTAAAATAGTTAATTTGACTACATTAACTTAGTTTTCTACTCAAAAAAGTTAATACAACCAAAATTAAAAAGCAAAAGTCAAACTGTGGAAACAACCTTTATATCAAGTCTCTCTGATAAAGTCTTCGTTTTTCAAATATAAAGAGAATTGTCTCAAATTTATAAGAATACAAAACATTCCCCAATTGATAAATGGTCAAAGATTCTGAACAGGCAATTTTTAGATGAAGGAGTTAAAACAATCTTTAGTCATCTGATACAATGCTTTAAATCACCATTAATTAGAGGAATGAAAATTAGAAATATTCTGAGTAACCACCTCAAACCCATAATAGTATCTAAAAATAGCAAAAAAGGGAAATGATACACATTAGAGGGGATGTGAAAAAATTGGGCCACTAACACATTGTTAGTGTATGTCTGCACTGATAAAACCATTCTGGAGAGCAATCTGGATCCCAACCCAAAGGCCCATAAAACTATGTGTACCCTTTGACTCACCAATACCACTAATAGGTCTGTATCCCAAAAAAAGGTTAAAGAGAGGGGAAAATAACTTGCCTGTACAAAATATTTATAGTAGATCTTTTATTGCTGTCAAAGAACTGGAAACTTAAGAGATATCCATCAATTGGGGAAAGGCTAAATAAATTGTATTATATGTTTATAATGGAATATTATTATACCCTAAGAAATAACAAAGTGATCAAACATACACACAAAGAAAAAAAAACATGGAAAGAATTACATAAAAGTGTTGCAAAAAGCAGAATTAGGAGAACACTGTACACATTAAAAACAATATATGATGGTCAACTGTGAGTGTCATAACAATTATCAATAAGTTAAGGATCCAAGATAGTGCCATGGAACTCATGATAGAAAAAGGATATCCGCCACTACAGAAGGAACAGAATCCAAATACTGATTGAAGTTATCCTAGACTTCACTTTATTTGCTCCATTAATTTTCTCTCATGTAAACATTATGTTATTTCACAACATGATGAACATAGAAATATTTATTATATTTAATATATGTACAAGCTATAAAAAAGAAAATGAAAAAAAAAATAAAGAGCAACTCCTTAAATCAAAAATAAATAAATAAATGTTGCCTAGATATCAGTAGTATAATAATACTCCTTGCCCCTTCCAAATAGTTTAGAAATCTGGTATTTGGTTGAATAACATATGACTTTCAGTCTCTATCTTCTCTCTTCTAGCACTTGATCTATGGACCTCCTTCCTAAATCCACGCCATTCTCAGGTCTAAAGAAGATTATCATAATTTTCCCCCAGTTGTCTCTCTTTAAAAATTATTTATTTCAATTAAGAATTTTCTATTTCCATATCATACTCTTCTCCTTTGTTTTTATTAAATTTCATTTTTAGATTACATGTTGAAATAATTTTGAATCTTATTTTCTGAGAATCACTTTATCCCTCCCTCCTTTCCTGTGACATAATGTGATATAGATTATACCAATGCATTTATGCAATACTTATTTCCAGATGCCCGATGTTATGACCGAAATCACACATCAAATACACAATAAAAACCTCATGAAGGAAATAAAATGGTGTACTTTGATCTTCAATCAGATTCCAATTTCCTTCTTTTGGTTGAGGACAACATTTCTCCCAATTGTTTCTTGAAAACTTCCAAGTTCATAAGTGTCAACTGGGTGATATTATTCAAAATAAATAAAAAGGATATTCAGAATTAAGATAATTGAATGAGGGAGTAGCATGAAATGGAGTCAAGTTTTATCATTAAGCTTTAGTAAGCTTAGGAGGATACTTTTGATAAATTTCTCACAAAGACACTTTTGTTCCAGTATCATTTTAATTAACTAATAAGACCAAGTTGATCTACATCAATGTATGTACTAAATAATAATATGTTCTCTCATACCTAAGATGGCCAAAATTAGTTTGTTATTTTAGGAGCATTATTGGTTCAAGTACTTCTCATCTGGTATAATAAGAGATTTGATTTTCCAAATCATTATTTATTCTGCCATGTTTTTACCTACAGAAAGTGATAATTAGGAGGATGATTTTTTAGTGTTCTATTCTGATAAAAATAATTCATTGAACTTAAAAGGAAAACTTCTTGTCCAACTCATTTTTCACCTGATCTCCTAATATGAATTGGTTGCTTTTTGAATAAGAGTAGATGAAATTTCACATGTATTTCTAAACAATAGACTATAATAATTTTCTAGTTATGAATCTCTAATTATTTTCATATCCTTTATAAAAAATAAGTATTTTGGACTATAATGTTATAATTTACCTTCCACTTTATTTTGATTTGCATTTGATCTTTATACCTATTTCTCAATATTATGATACCTCATGACATCTATTTTCATGATACAAAATATCTCATATATAAATGTAATGTTTTCAAGTACTTTATAAATGTTATCTCATTTGATCTTCACAACTTCCCTGGGAATTAGGTGATATCATATTCCCTATTTTCCAGCTGAGGGAACCAAGGCAGATGGAGGTTAAGTGACTTGCCAATATTCACGTAGTTAAGTTTCTTAAGCAGATTTTGAATTCAGTTCTGCCTGACTCTAGGTTCAGTGCTCTATCCCATATGCTATCTAGCTAGGCATTTTTGTCAAGTACTTAGAATGTTTACCCTGATAGATATCATATGTTGTAGAAAGAACACTAGATGAGAAGTCAAATGGCATGGGTCTGATTCATAGCTGTAGGCAAGTCATGTAGTCTTTCTGAGTTTTCAGCTCCCTCTTCTTTAAAATATAAATAATTATACTTGTAAACTCAACTGGCAGGGTTATTTTGCAGGAAAGTGATTTGCAAAGCTTAAACCTTTTGATTAAGTGAGCTGCTGTTATTATCTGGGGTGTCTCTATTGTACATATTCTATTTTAAACAATCTGACCTTTGAACACAAAGATAGTCTATATTCAGTACATAGCACTACTAGGTCATAGGCAATCATTGATTGCATGTTAGGGTCCAAGTTTAATTTGCTTGTTTTGCAGAGGAGATTGACTGAGGCCAAAAGGTGAAATAATAGGTTTTAGGTCAAAAAGGTAGTGAAACTAGAGCCAGAACTGGATTTCAGATATTCTAAGTTCTAGCCACGCACCATTTCCCCAGCATTTCATTGCCTCTGATTGTCCTTATCTGTTTAGTTTATGACTTCATGAACTTCTTTGGGAATTGGTTAACTAAATGATGTTTAATGTAGTATTAAGGAAAGGGAGCAGTTCTAATATTTTTGCATTTTGCATTTTTGGATAGCTTTCTATATATAAGAAATATGAGTTTTATAATTTAAAGGTTTAACCTTCAACTGACTTTGAAAACTCAGCTTTCTAGAACAGACTGATTTTTTTGGACAACTAACACAGAATAAAATAAAATATAACCTTCTTTCTGTTAGTCCAAGTGAAATATGCTATTATCTTGTACTCCACAACACTATATATTTTTTCCAATGGACTTTCTTCTCCTCTATTTCATTTTACCTTTATAATTATCACTTATAACAAATAGTTCTAATAGTATTTCCATTTTATGGAATTGAAAATTGAGGCAAAGAGAATTTTAATGACTTGACCAAAACCTTAGCAAGAAGCAGACAGAGGTCTTCACATTTTTCTCACAATTTTTTCACTATGCCTCCTTTCCACCTTGATTACTTACTCATTTAGAAATCTATGTTATTATTTTGCTTCACACTACATGAAAGATGATATGAATATTTGGTGGCATTTTTATGTAGATACATTAGGGAGACAGAAAGAACTTTGGTCTCAAGGTTTATTTCATTTTCACTGACATGAAGAGCTAAGTGGAATAGCAGTCTTAATAAAATTTGTTGGGTGTCTAAGACAGGAATGGTGACCCAGTTGGGGGAAAAGACATGGAAAAAAGATTCAAATGGAAGGGAGATGGATAAACCTATATGGGTGGTATATTTAATTCCCTCTTATTTAACCTCTCATCAAATTATGAAAATTCAACTTTCCTAATATCCTGAAGATTTTTACCCCTTTTATCCATTTCCATAGCTACCTCCTGTTTGACTCTTCCAATCTTGAATATCCTTTTTTCCTTCAATTAAGTTCACTTCACTATTCTAGACTATCACAGGGAAATATTTATGAGAAAAGGGCTGAATATCACATCAAAATGAGTAATTTTAAATCTGCCTCTGCCACTTCCTACCTTTTTCACCTTGGACAAATAGTTTCAGGGAAAAAAAACATCTCTAGACCTCAGTTTCTCCATCTATAAACTGAGGTGGTTGAACTAGATGATTTATAAGGTCTCTTCCCAGCCTAGAACTACGATCATGCCATCATCCTTCACAAAAACCTTACTTCTCTAAAATGCTTTTAGGATAAAAATGAATATACCCCCTTCCTAGCTCTATGAAACCTCATTTTCCATTACTACCCCATATGATCTGTCCACAACAAACGAATAGGTTTCATTGCTCATTCCTAACATATTTGCCTTGTTGACAACTGTCCTATTTTTATCTTTTCTTAAAGTATATTTCTTTTTCTCCAAACATTTCCCCTTTAACCTCTAGTTTCAAATTAATTTCTTCACAATAATTCCATAAACATTTATTAAGCACCTAGTGAGTAAGTAAAATATATTAAGCCAGGGATTGTGTTAGGTTTTAGAGATACCAAGAAAAAATCTTGTCTTTATACTCAAGAAGTTTGCACTATAAAAGTGTATAATCTTCAATATTGTATGAAATAATTACTCTTCTGAGGATTTTTTCTCAACTAACTTCATCCTATACTCCTTTATTAGACATTTTTTGAGCATAAATGTATATAAATTGTAGCACTGTCTATAAACTTCTTATGTCCAGTTTCCTACATATATATATATTTTATCCATCCAACTAAGACCCTTACCTTCTGCCTTAGAATCAAAATTTTGTATTGGTTAAAAGCAGAAGCGTGGTGAGAGCTAGTCAATGGGGGTAAAGTGACTTGCCTAGGGAAGATTATGACTTTTTAAAGACATGTACTGTCTTCTGAAGGAATGGAAGGGAGGCAAAGTTGTACATGCATATTAATATTGTTCAATGGTCTTCCCACATATATTCAAATATTCATCAGTCTGTTTAAAACTAGAATATTGTGATTTATTCGCTTAGGATCAATTTAATTAAATAAACATTAAGTGCCTATTATGTGTTCATTAAGCATTGAGCTAATTACTTGGAATTCAAATAAGAAAAAGAAAAACAGTCTTTTCTCTCAAGGAGCTTACAATCTAATGGGAAATGGCAGTACATAAATTGAAGCTAGAAAGGGCATATCTCACTCCATGGAGTTGAAACCTGCGAACCAGAGTTACAGATGCAAAAAGAGTGAATTGGAAGTCTTATTTATATCCACTATAAAGGAAAGCTTTGATCACCCAGTTGATCACTCAGGGGAAACTTGATGCTATACTTCTTTCCTATGTGATCTACTTAGAGATGACATTTCTGTTCACTCTGAATTAGTGAGAACAAAAATCCTCTGAAAATTGTTTTAGTAGGCTCACCTTTTCCATAAACTGCAGCTTGCTCCAAGGTGAGCACCTTATTCTCACATCTGCCCATTGACTCTGTAGTCAGTGGTCCACATGTGTTCCCCAGATTTTCAGTCAGAAAAAAGATAACTTCCCTGAATAATAATAAATGCTGTAAAAACCTGTTCCAAGTAGAATTATGTTCTACCGAATCTGAAGGCATAGACTGCATCTGGCACTTAGAAAACAGGCTGAATCTTAAGTGTCTTTAGCAAATGCAACTAAGATAACTCAAACTCCTTTCTGGGAATATTACAATCAGTTACTACAAATAAATTTCAATGAAAGCCACTATTATAGTTACAAAGAATGATAATCTGATTCTTGCAATTAATTACTTCCCAGCACTCCATGGCCTGAGCTATTCATTCAGCTGCCTAGCATACAAGACTTACTTCCTATATTCACAGCTGTCTTGAGATGCTGGAAACATTTTATCCACACAGCTGCATAGTAACATAGAACAGAATGGGATTAAATTTCATTGATTTAATATGAGAAGATTCTGCTTTCAGATAAATTCTAGAGATGGTTATAGAAAACACAAGTTGTATGAAGGTCATGCCATGGAGAAGTAGTAGTTTAGAGGAATAATTGGAAAACTATCTCTATGAAAGAGGCAATGGAATATAGCCGTTTGGAACCAATTTTTGTTATGCAGTTGCCCACCTACATCGTGTGATTTTAGTGGGAGTAGAAAAATCCTTCCCACTCCAAAAAATACCATCCCAATTTGTCACATGATTTTAAATTAAACTACTAGAAATAACCTTCTTTGATGAGAATTTTCTCCAGGCAGGTTTTATTAAATTATATGACCTAGAAAGAATTAAAACATTTACTAAAAATAGTGCAGGACTAGTAGTCAGAAAACTATTGTTAAAATACTTTTACTAGTTGTATGACCTTAGGCAAGTCATTTCACCTCTCTGGGGCTCAATTTACTCATCTGTAACATTAAAAAGTAATCTTTGTCTTCACATCTCAAAATAGGATATCAGAATTTGGTAAATGTATAGATGAGGTTTTGCTAATGGGGAAAAGGAGTCAAAGATAATCTTTAGATTTGAGGCCTGTATAACTAGTAATGCTGTCACAGAAATCAGAAAGTCAAGAGAAAGAGCTTGTTTTTGGTGGGAAGATAGACCTCAAGCAGTTTATTCCATAGTTGTAGACTCTTTTCCTTAACTTTTTTTCCCCACACTTACTGTGAAAGAGGTTATTATTACATACATTCTCCCCTTCTCTCACTTCTTTTATACCAAATTTAAATAATAGTAGCTCAATTTTTTCAAGTACTATTCTTGATTTTTAAAAATGTGGGCCAGTCAGATCAATAATTAATATTTTCATTTTATAGATAAGGAAAAGGGGACCCAGAATGGTCATGGAATATGTTCAAGGTCACACATGTAACAAGTGTCAACATCTAAGTTTAAGCCTAGATTTAGTCTCTCTTACAGAATTTGCAAATACACAGACATCTTTGAGCTACCTTTCCAATTCAAGATTTTCTAGATTTATTTACAACATAATAGACAAGAAGCAAAAAAATTATAAAAAATCTTAAGAGACTTGACCATCTCCATCTACTAACTTCAGTTCAAAAAGTCATTCAATTCCCTGAAATAGCATTAGAAACTGCAGCTGCAATAATATGGGTATATTTAGTTCATAGGATTATAATAGGGTCAATGGTATAGAAAAGAAAGTAACCTCAAAGTCTGTCTATTTTAACCCATTCACTTAACAGAAAGGCATATGAGACCTTTGAAGTTTAGGTCATTTTTCTAAGGCCTTGGAAGTATAAAACAGGTGGAATTCAGACCTAAGTTCACTTACACTAGATTTAAGATATTTTCCACTATAACTATTTCTATAGGAATAATGTTTTATTCACGTAATGGTATTTATAATGAATACCATGGGATTCCTTGGCCTTATGATGAGGTTTGTTTAAGTAGAGACAAACTATTAGCTGATAGTGGTGTTTGTTTTGCAAATTTATTCGAGACATGTTTCTATTCATTGAAATAAAAAAAAATAGAAGTAGGTCAATCTCTTTTTCCCTCAGTCTAACTCATCTCTGAATTCTTGCCTTCTGTATAAGTTTATTCAGCTAATAATTTATTTTATTCCTAGAATTGGCATTCTTAAATGCTCCCCAACACAACTGTGCCCTCATATCTCTTTAGTCACTAAGATCTCTACAGTGATTAGTGTAATACTAGAGAAGAGGCTAAGTGTTCAGTATTACAATAGAGCAGTGTTGGCAAACCTTTTAGAGAATGAGTGTCTAAACTGCACCTTCAAGCTGACTGTGAGCACCCCCACATAACCTCAGACAACAGAGGGATGAAGTGTTCATATTGGGCTGCTGGGCAGAGGAACAGGGTATGTGAACATTGTCAGGTGTGATAGAGAGGGAAAACAGCACAGCCCCACTAGCATGCCAGGGCATGTATGCCACACCTTCCCTAACACAGCTATGGAGAATTGAAAACTCTTCATCTCAGAGAAATTATAGACAACTCGTCTTCATTTCGATATTATTTTACTTTGCATGAGAAAACCATAATGACTTGTTCTCTGATGTGACATTATATGACCAGGAATGATAGTTGGCATTAGGAGTGGATGGAGAAAAAAAGAGATGGAGAAAAAAATTGTGGGGCCAGTCACATATTGATTTGTAAAGTGATTATTACAAATTTTCTTCATTTTTTATGTATAAAAAAGGCAAAATATATGATTTAATTGGACTGATAGGTCAGAATAATTTTAAATGTTATATAAAGTAAATTTTATTGTTGTCCTGTAAAAATAATAATCAAAATATACTCTTCTGAACAGATATTCACAAGCAATAATATAATGGAAAGAATCTCATTTTATGCTCATTGTGTGTTAGAAGATAAATCACTTTATGCAAATTTCCATTTTTATGAAGTAGAAATTCTGAATATTTTTAGCCTTGAAATGGTTTTAAAATGCAATAATCATTTGGCATCCAAGCTTAACAAGGACAAATATCATGCAATAAAACAAAAGGTCAACTGATTGAGAACGTTTAAATATACACTATATTCTTTCACAAAACTGAATATTTTATACTAACTTCTTTAAAAGTAAAACTTATAAAAGTTTGTTAATTTTTGTAGTATTCTATTTTTCTTCCAAAATATCAGTGCAATATCTGTGTTGATTTTTTTAATGAGGAAATTATATTAAGGTAGTTTTTTATAGGGAGATGAACTCAAATTGGGAGTAACTTAGAAATTTTAGCATTAAGTTAAATCTCTCTGGAGAAGTAAATTATGAACCTATATCTACTTTTCTTGTCTGGATCATTTAACTTAGCAACTATTAATGAGACAACTTGGTTTGTTTTTGTATAAATATAAGATGTCACAAGGAAACTCTTCAAAAATAATAACCTTCATACATGCCCTTTGATCTAGCAATACCACTACTATATTTGTACCCCAAAGAGATTAAAAATATATTTGTACAAAAATATTCATAGCCACACTCTTTCTGTTGGCAAAAAAATTGAAAAATGACAGGGTGTCCCTCAATTGGGGAATGGCTGATCAAATTGTGATACATAATGATGATGGAATACTATTGTACTATAAGGAATAACTATACTATAAACTGATTGATTTATCTAAAAGTGGGAAGAATTCTACAAATTGATGCAGAGTGAAATGAGCAGAAACAGGAGAACATTGTACACAATAACTGAAACATTACTGGAAGGTCAAATGTAATAAACTTTGCTACTAATATCAACACAATGATACAGGACAATTCCGAGGGATTTATGAGGAAGAACACTATCTACATTAAGAAAAAAAAAAAGAACTGTAGGAGTAAGTAGAAACACAGAAGAAAAACATATGATATACCACTTGTTTATATGGATATATGATTTGGGATTTTGGTATTAAAGGATTACTCTATTACCAAAATGAAAAATATGGAAATAGGTATTGAGTAATAATGTATGTATCACCCAGTGGAATTGCTTGTCAGCTCTGGGAGGGGGGAGGGAAGATGGGAGGAAAAGAACATGAATCATGTAACTATAAAAATACTTAAAATAAATTTAAAATATATAAAATTAGAATAAATAAATATAACAAGTAATAATTATCTTCTCAGACTTATATACAATCTCCATTTCACTACTGATCAATCATATAAACAAACAAAACAATGAATTGTGATCCCATACTCATTAACATTTTTTTTAAACCCTTGTACTTCGGTGTATTGTCTCATAGGTGGAAGAGTGGTAAGGGTGGGCAATGGGGGTCAACTGACTTGCCCAGGGTCACACAGCTGGGAAGTGGCTGAGGCCGGGTTTGAACCTAGGACCTCCTGTCTCTAGGCCTGACTCTCACTCCACTGAGCTACCCAGCTGCCCCCAACATTTTTGTTTTGACATTATAGATTCCCTTTGGGAAGTAACAGTGTACAGTGGAAAGATCATTGTCTCTTTGGTCATAGAATTGGTTTTAATTTTTATCTGCAGTTTATTTCTTCTGCCCTGAGGTACCTCCACAGCCTTTAGTTTTTTCAGTGGCAAAATAAGGATATTGTACTACATAGCTTCTGAGTTGCTTTCTAGCTGTACATCTATAATTCTAATTTGTATAGATAGTAATAATGTTTTCTTTTTCTATGATAACATTTTCAATAAAATCTAAACAGGCCATCCTTGACTAAACTGAAATACCATATGGGAAAATAAATTAACTTGACATAAGTTGGGGATATCTTTAGAGCAGTTTGTCTCATAGATTATGCTATTTAAGTGTTATAATTCTTCAGTGACTCTGCATATCCTTTGGGATGAAAGATAAAGAGAAACAATAAATATTAGAGACCTGATTGACAGGGATCCTACTTTGAGAAAAATACTGCCTTTATTCCAAGTAAATCTGTGTTAAGTTAATATAAGGTTGACCATTTATTGTAAATTGCCATTAAATCACTTGTCATTTGACTTAAATTGGAAAGTTCTGTTTTTGTGAGGCCAGCTATACTTACTGTCAGTCAAGGAAGCAGGTTTTGCAACTTTGCAATTAGTGTCTACTGAGAGAACATGTGCTGGTTGCTTTGCTTTCCTAATAAGAACCACGAGAACAAGGAAATATAAATGACTTTAACTTATAGGAAGCATCCAGATGCTAAATCTGGAATTAATTAAATCATGTCGTATGGCCACCCCTGATCTTGACTATGATCCAATAGCAATTAAATCAACACTCTTACCAAGAATATCCATGCTTAAAGAATATTTTTATTTTTTGCTTAGAGATTTTCATATACATGCTTAAAGTGTGATAATTGTAACTGCATTTTAGGTAACATTGCATAGTGTTTGATTAGATTCTCACACCAAATTGAGGGAGCTTAGGAAAACAACAACAACAAAAAAAAAGAAAACAGAAAAAAATGGTGATGGACATAGTAATCAGATGAGGAATATAGTGCTTCTGAGTTAGAAAATATTTCATCTGCTTAGACTTTGTCCACATTTTGTTTGAAGAATAGCCACAATCTTGACTATGAAATAGAAGTCAATTAAAATATTGAAAGAGAAGTTCATTTTTAAATAATAGTAATGCCAGTGGCAAACGAATATAAAGGAAAGGTATAGGTTGTGAAAACTTTTAAACTTCCTAATTCCTAATCCAAATTTCCAAAACCACAATTATTTTACCAGATGTATTTAAGACTATGTTTTGAATTCTCATATGCTACATTCCCAAAAAGGCTTCGGAAATGTTATCAATGAAAATACAGTCCTAAGTAAACCATAAATACTTGTACCAAATAAAAGTCATTTTCTTTAGAAACTAGTTTTTCTTTAAAGTATATTTCTGTTCAAAAGCTATTTCCCCCAAAATACATATGGGCCTATTCCAGTTTGAACTGAACCCAGACCCATTAGAAATGGTTCAGGTTAAACAAACCGACAGAAATGACATGATTATTTCAGTGGGTACAGTAAAAGCCTTTTGACAAAATAAAACTCACATTCCTATTAAAAACACTTGAAAGCATAAGAAAAATATGAACTATTCCTTAAAGTGATAAGTAGTATCTATCTAATACTATCAGCAAGTATCATCTACAATGGGAATAAGTTAGAAGCCTTCCCAATAAGATAAAGGGTAAAGCAAGGATGCCTATTATCACCACTATTATTTAATATTATACTAGAAATGCTATCTTTAGCAATAAGAGAAAAAGAAATTGAAGGTATTAAAATAGGCAATGAGGGAACTAGACTATCACTCTTTGCAAATGATAGGATGATATACTTAGAGAATTATAGAGATTCAACTAAAATAATTTAAATAATTGCAGGCTACAGAACAAACACATAAGTCATCAGCATTTCTACATATTACCAACAAAGTCCAGCATTGAGATGAAAAGAGAGCATTCATTTAAAATAATTCTAGACAATGTTAATATCTGGGAATATATTTGCCAAGATAAACATAGGAATTATATGAACACAAGTAAAAAACATTTTTATACAATAGTCAAATATAAACAATTAGAAAAATATTAATTGTTCATGTATTGATCAAGTTAATATAATAAAATGACAATTTTACATAAATTAATTTACTCATTCAATGCCACAAAAATAAAACCAAAAAATCATTTTATAGAACTAGGAAAATAATATTAATCTAGAAATACAAAAGGCCTAGAATGTCAACAGAATTTATGAAAAAAAAAATATAAAGGAAGGTGGCCCAGCAGTACCAGATTTCAAACTCTACTATAAAATAATAATCATCAAAACATTTTGGTACTGTCTAAGAAATAGAATGGTAGATAAATTAAATAGATTAGGCATGTAATAAATAGGAGTTAATGAATGACCTTAGCAATCTAATGTCTGATAAATACCAAGACCCCAGCTTTTGTGATAAGAACTCATTATTTAACAAAAACTAGCATGAAAAGTTGGAAAGCAGTATGGGATAAATTAGGAATAAACCAATCTATCTTACTCTTTAACAATATATTATCAAAATGGGTATATATCAGACATAAAGGGTGATAAGTAAATTAGGGGAAAAGAGAATAGTTTATGTCAGATCTATGGAGAAGGGAAGAATTTACTAACAAACAAGATAGCATTTCAAGATGTAAAATGAATAATTTTGATTATAGTAAATCAACCTGTTTTTGTACAAACAAAATCAATGTAACCAAGATTAGAAGGAAAACCACAAAATGGGAAAAATTTATAGCAAATTTCTCTGATTCAGGTCTAATTTCTCAAATTCATAACAAAACAATCATTCTCCAATTGACAAATTATTAAGAGTCATGAACAAGCAGTTTTCAGATGAAGAAATCAAAGTTATCACCAACCATGTGAAAAAATTTCTAAATAACTATTGATTTAGAAAGCAAATAAAAACCTACTCTGAGATACCACCTTACCTCTATCAGATCGGCCAATATGACAGTAAAGGGAAGTGATAAATATTGGAGGGTATGTGGCAAAATTGGGACACTAATACATCACTGGTGGGGTTGTGACTGATCCAACTCTTCAGGATGACAAAGTGGAACCATGCCTAAAGGACCATAAAATTGTGCCTAACATTTGATCCTATAATAGCACAAGTAGGACTATAACCTAAAGAGATCATGAAAAAGGGGAAATAATTTATTTGTACAAAAATATTTATAACAGTTCTTTTTGTAGTGATAAAGAACTGGAAAATGTGAGGATGTCCATCAATTGGGGAATGGTTGAACAAATTGTGACATATGATGGTGATGTCATACTACTGTGTTGTAAGAAATGATGAGAAGGATAATTTCAGAAAATGTTGGAAAGATCTACATGAACTGATGCAAAGTGAATAAAGCAGAATAAAGAGAATGTTGTACCCGGTAAGAACTATATTGTGAAATGATCAACTCTGAAAGACTTACCTACTCTCAGCCATACAATGATCCAGGACAATTCTGAAGGACTGATGACAAAGAATGTCATCCACTTCCAGAAAAAGAACTATTGGAGTTAGGATGCAGATCAAAGCATAATGTCTTCCACATTAGTTTACTTATGTTTTTTTTTTTATTTTGAGGTTTTATTTTTCTATGAGTATTCTTTTAGAACAATGATCAGTATAGAATTATATTTACTTAATAATACATGTATAACTCAAACTGTTTACCATCTCTGTGAGGCAGAGAGGGAATGGAGGGAAACAATTTAGATCTTATAATTTAAGAAAATTTATGTTGAAAATTGTTATTACATGTAATGGAGAAATATAATATCTTTTAAAAATGGTTCTGTTCTACTCTTAAATCATATTTTAAAAGTTAATATCAAATTTTAATTTGGAATTTCTTCAAAATAGCATTATTATTATTTTTTCATTCTCATTCAATCAGCTAATAGGTTTAAGAGAGAGAGGATTCTAAGAATGGAGGATGGCCAATGTAGCATGGAGATGTATGGTGGCATTCTATTGTATGAGAAACAAGATATTTTTAAGCTTTAAAGTAGGAAAAAGGAGTAATTTATTTTAAAAAATGGAAAGGTAGGTTTGATCCTGGTTGTGATATTCTTTAAATGACATACCAGAGGAGTTTATCTTTTCTCTTGGCAGGTAATAAGGAGATTCTGGGGTAAATTGGGTAGAGAAGTGACACCATCAATCATGTAGTTAAGGAAAATCAATTTAGGAATTATGTGGAGAAGGAGAATTAGAATAGGGAGACATTTGAGGCTAGGTACCAATTACTAGGGGATTCCAGTCCAGATGAGAGATGATGAGCAGTGAGAAAAATACACATGGGAAAATGTATAGGTAGAAAGGACAAACATTTGCAACTGATTTGATGTGAGTAATGAAGAAGAATGAAGAGTGAAGGATAATACTGAAAATGGAAACCTGGGGAACTGAAAGAATGTTCTGGAATGTGGTATCATTCTTTTTTTTTTCCCTTTCAAAAATCCAGTAGTTTATTCATGGCCTTTGGCAGCTGCTTCCAGCAACACAAAGCCTCAACCAGAAGGGCAAATTGGGTAGTACTTCAATTGGTTACTGGAGGGCAACTCAAAGCTAAGGATGGGGGAGGAGGTCCTAAGTGAGAGCTGTCAGGATGGAGACGTTCAGGAACAGCTTGCCCTGGTTAAGGAAAAAAGTCAGGTTTGGAACTCATTTCTTACACCAAATGAGAGTTTTTATATGGAATTCAGAGAGTTAAGGCAAAGCCATTACACTATTTTAAGAAATTAAGTGGGTAAAGCTACTATAAAATAAGCAAGATGAATAAAAATATAGAATTGAATTTATCCACTGTATAACTTTTCTGAGTTGTTAAATTGAAAAATTTGTAGAGACAAGCCAGAAATAGACATGTTACTAAGGAAAAGAAAGCCATTCATGGTAGGGGATAAAGCAAGACCAAAGGTGAGCATTCATAGTAACATCAGGAGTTATGTTTGCCAGAATTTCATCCTACCAAGTCTGTTTATCAAGTTTAACAGCACTGACAAATTCAGTGTTGCCTCAGATTTTGTTCCCAGTATATGAACATTACGTAAAAATACTAAGACTTTTAAGCTTTAGCTCTATGATCATCTGAAAACCATCAATATTTACTTACCTCTGAATGCAATAGAACAAAGTAACATGTACCTTTTCCAGAAAGAAGAAATTTTTTTGTTAGTAAACCAAGCAATTATCAGTGTCTCATTCACCTGCACAATAGCTATCAAATGACCTAATCTTTCCTCTGCTATAATCCAGGAAGAAAACCTTTAAGTCCATAACATATGTCATATTTGACTGTGGATTTCAGAAATGAAACATAAGGTTTAATGCCCATTGAAAAACTGAGAGCTAAATTATTTTATTCTCATTTTGGTTATAATTTTGCTTCTGGCTAGTTAATGAGCTTCTGCAAATGACAATTTAAATTTAATTTAATCTCATTTTAAGATTTTTTTAATAAAGCTATTTTATAAAAGTGAAAATCAGGATTGAAAGGGTAGTAACTTTTCTATGAATCTGTCATGTAAAATTGCAATTTAATTTATAATTTTGGCCTTTTAATTAAATTCTTATTTGTAGTGAATTTGAATAAGATGTAGATATATTGAAATGAAGAGTTTATACTTTAACTTTGATAATTAAAGACCTCAAATCCACTTAGGAAAATGGTTGGGTTGGGGTCTGAATTTGATAGGAAACAAATAATAGCTCTGCTTGAGATATTTTTCTCTCTGGAGACACTGTTATGAGTTTCTAATGGTTAAAAATGATAATTGATATTGGTTATTATTGATTTAATTTAAGCTCTTTGAGAACAAACTTGTTCTTTGTGTCATAAACATACATTATAGTACCTGTGCATAGTAGGTGCTTAACTATTGAGTTAAATTGAGTTAAGATAAAAAAATAAGAATATATATGTGATTAAGATTTGAGTGCCTTGAAAAATCTGATAGGACACAATCTATTTTTTTGAAGAAACAAAAATCCAATACTTTTGACTACATTATACATGAAGTAGTGTACAATCAATTTAATGGCTTCTTTGTAGTCACCTTCTATTAATATAGCCTCAATTTATTTCCTTGTCTATTTTCATTTCTTATTTTGCACCTTGTGATTATATGTATGGGTTATCTATGATCTGTCAATCCACAAACATACATTATTAGTATTGAGGAGCCAAATTTAATGAATGAAAGAATTCCTTCCCATAAGGACCCTGCAATTAATATGCCCACATCAGATCGAATCTAACACATACAATGTGTCTATTCTTTGGCATTGCCGACTTTTGTTATTTGTTTTCAAACTGAAGGGAGGTGTTTACTTAGAAAGTGATTTGGTCATTCCAGGAAAAGGAGACAGCATGATTAAAGTATCAGCTACAAATTAAGAAGAATCATGAAGATAATGTTATTAAAGTTACATTTAATCAGAGAAAGTGACAAATAATTTGTTGAAAAACACATAAATATACTCACTCAATGACAGAAGCCAGTAACTCTTTCCCACAAAAGAAAAGGATATATTGCATCTAAAATAGTGGTTTTTAGTCCTTCTAGGCAGGGCTTTTCATTAAAATTCAAGCTCTGGTTTTATTCATTTTTATTTTTACCTCCATTTTCTCTTGAATAAGAAAACAAAGAAGCATTTGACTCATTTAAGAGTCAAAAAGCAGTCAACAAAGATAAACAAGTGTCCCAGCCTAAGATTAAGTCTAGTCTTCTAACATGTTTGGCCCTGATTTGAAGATCTTCGTCACTGACAGCTGTGAAATCAAAATAAAAAAGCATACTTGTTAGCCTGCTATTTGAGATGCCTTTTCCACAAAACCTTTTCTATTAATTCTGATGAGGAAGGGGAGAAAATATCATGACAATTTTAATGGAGACAGCAATTTGTTCACTTTGAGAAACAGTTGAATAATTTGATTGGTAATTAATTTACAAGGTGTGAACTTTTAAAAATATTTCCTCAAAAGATATTTACTTCTTTTTTTAGCTATTCATGTAAAGAATCAATTTTTAGTGTATAATTTAGAAGAAAATAGTAGAGTTAAACATGATTTTGGAATTAATTTAATTTACACAAAAAGACATTCACACGCATTATTATTTGCCCCCAAATAATGCAAAAATATACTTTGGGGTATAACCTGAAAGGGAGTCAAAAGAAGATATTAGAACTGTTTTTAATAAAGTTCAATTTTAACGATTTCTTCAAAATATTTATCGCTCACAAATAACCCACTAGCACCACATTATATATGTATATATATATATATATATATACAATATTTTCCAATAAAAAGTTCTCTCTGAGGAGGAGATATGCCTTCTTTCCAAAGTTAAGCCATCCATCTCTCTTTCTTATCTCATCACTCTGTCCTTGGTTGGTCACTTCCCAACTATATATGGGTATAAATAGATTTCAGCTAGCCTTAAAAAAGAAACAAAAATCCTTCACTTCATCCGCTTTTTTTAAAAAGTGCTCTGAAAACCTTAAACCACTATGTAAATGCTATCATTATAAGTCAACTATATTATAGATTGAATAGAGTGCTGGGCTTGAAGTTAGGAAAATTTGAGTTCAAATCCTATCCTAGCTACTTCTATGAGAATCAGGATAAATCGATTATCTTCTCACAGCTTCAATTGTAATCTCCATAATAGACAAAAATGATAGCATTTCTCTCTAAGTAGTATTATGAGGAAGAAATAAAATAACATGAAAAACATTTTACAAACTTTAAATCAATACATAACTATTATTTTAATTGTTTATATAACAGTAATCAAGATTTATTTTACTTTCCAATTATTTACTCCTTCTTTATTTCCTACAAGATTTCTTTTTTTAACTCCTATTAAAATGGCTTTTTGAGAGATCATCAGTGTTCTCCTCTGATCATTTCTCAGACTCTATCCTATTTGATGTTTCTTTCCCCATGACACTGTTGTACAAACTTCCTGCCACTGAATTCCATGATTCGTTCTTTTATCTGACTTCCTAAATGACTCTTTTTTCTTTGTCTCGTCTATTAAGAGCTATGATTTATCAGAGTTTTTGATTTGAGTCTCATCTTCCGTCTTTACACATACTCTCTTAAATAGTCAATTCCTAATAATACTTCTTCTGTATATTTGTGACTCTCAACTCTCTATATCTGACTTATTAGCCTTACTGAGCTGCAGCTCCTGCAAATTTAACTGCTAAAGGTTTTATATGCATGTGCAACTGTCCTCTCAAGTCTAACAGCTAAAACCATCTCATAAGTTTAACCTTTTCCTGTTTCTGGAAAAACCAGTTTCTTTTCTTGACTTCTTTATATTTATTACTGGTGCCCCAATTTTCTCAGCCCCTAAAATCTAAAGTATCACTCATCTTGGGTTCTTCCCCTCTCTCTTACATCCAACATTTATTTAGTTGCTCAATCCAAATCTCTTAAATGTCTGCTGGATTCAACCCTTACTGTATTTACCCACTTATTCAGCCATTCATTATCTTTCCCTCATAACTACTTTTCCTGCATCTAGTCTCTCAGCCCTTCTCATCCACCTATATAGAACAACTAGAAATGTATTCCTAATCCATATCACTCATATTTTTATTCCCCTGTTTTTCAACTTTAAAATAATTTCATATCAACTTAATGTTCATTAGAACAGTATTCAAAGCCCTCCATGACTTGGCCAACTTCAATCTTTCCATTCTTACCTATTTCTATTCTTCTCAGGAATTATTTGACTAAAGCAAACTGACATACTGTGTGCTTTCATTCTTTTTTTTATTCTTTTCACTCTGTCTATAATAGCCTTTTCCAGGTTTTTGTCAAAACTGTATCCATTTTAAAAATCCATTTCAAATGCCATCTCCTGTATGAAACTTTGTTTAATTCATCCCAACCAGAATGAATTCTCCCTCATTTGAGCCTCTACAACTTTTCTCTTATGGAATATATCATATAGTGATTGTTAATTTAGTTACCTGTTATGTGCTTTATATCTCCTACTGAAAGGTAAATTCTGTGAGTAAAGGGAATCATTTTATTCATCTGCATATCCCACAGAGTCTAGCCTATAGAAAGTATTAAAGGGAAATTTGTCAAATGAATGAATGAAATGCCAACATTTTTTAAATAGGAAATTTAACTTCTCAATCTGGGGAAATGTCTTTCTTAGCTGAAATGTTCTCTTTCTTCACTTCTGCCTATTAAAATTTATAACTTTCTTCAATACACCAAACAGAAGGTATTTTTATAAGAGACCATATATTTCCCGTGCCTCCAAAATATTATTGCCCTCTTCTCTAGGATTAGTTCTCATCTATTTTGTATGTAATTTGTGTGAACCTATGTGTGGACACTAGACAGTCCTCTTCCCTATGTCCACCATTACACAGTAAACTTCTTCAGGGCAGGAGCTACTTTTGTTTGTTTGTTTTCTGTCTATTCTAGGGCTTAACACAGTATTTATTAATTGATTACTATAATTATGAAGAAGTATTAGAGCAAAGATAATAATTGGTAAGACAAATACTGGAGAGAAATTACATTATGAATCCACAGAAAAAAGGGAAAGAGCCAATATGTTCTAAAATATTTATTATAATTCTCTTTGTGATGACAAAAATTGGAAATTGAAGGGTTGCCCATCAATTGAGAAATGGCAGAACAAATTGTGGCATATGATTATGATGAAACACAGCCGAACCATAAAAAATGACTAGCAGGTTAATTTTGGTGGAAAAAATTAACATGGAAAGACCAACAAGAAATTAGGAAGATTGAAAGGAAGAGGGGGCAGCTGGCTCACTCAGTGGATTGAGATCCAGGCCCAGAGATGGGAGGTCCTAGGTTCAAATCTGACCTTAGACACTTCCCAGCTGTGTGACCCTGGGCAAGTCACTTGACCCCCATTGCCTACCCTTACCACTCTTCTGCCTTGGAGCCAAAGATGGAAGGTAATGATTTAAAAAAATTGAAAGGAAGAGAACAAACAGCAACAGCTATACAGCAATACAAATAGTGTTTGAAGAACAATATTCTTTCCAGAGAAAAAACTGATAAATAGAAATAAGTATGACATTATATATATATGTACATATATATATACACATACATATGCATATATATATAATGGGGGAATAAGGAGCATTAACTGGCTAATATTTAGACACTGTAACATGTAGTGTAACATATAGACAAATATAAATTTAAAACAGTAAGTGTTAGTTTCATCATCTTAGAAGTACTTCTTATTCTTATTTATAAAGTCACAAAATTCAGCATCCTTGTTGGCCACCTAATTAATGAAAGTTGAAGGAAAATCCCTTGCTCTTAAAAAAAGTAACTTCAAAAATAAAGACAGTAAAATAATATACTGCTTTGATCCTGTTTCTCTGTCTCTTGTATCTTTGTCTGTTTTTCTATCTCTATGTCTGCCTGCCTTTCTCTTTCCCTTATCAATGTGGTAATAATGGAAAGAGAATAAAGCTGAAACTTGGTAAAGGTACTGGCTAGTCCTGACTGTTACAAATTACTTCTATCTCTCCTTAGCCTCAGTTTCCTCATCTATAAATTGAAAGACCTAGACTAAACAATTAATATCTTTTCTTTTTTGCTTTTCTTCTATAAAAAGGTAGAATTATGCTAGGATTTCTTCAAATATACCTTAAGAAAGATTCATTTCATCTAGAAGGCTAGAATCTGAGCCAGAGTTGATAGTCAATGATTGTGATGATGTTTGTGAGAAGATTTGGGGAGGAAAGGAAAATATGACAAAGGAAGAAAATGAGAACAAGGCTGGAATGTGTTTGAATCAGGATGCTCAGCTATTCAGATATTCCTTCAGAAGTTTTCATTTCTGTGTAAATTTTTGGCATTGTGTAGTTATCACCAAAAATTTGTGAAAATGGAAACACCAAGTCTGTTTCTTTCATGAGGAGGCAGCTTGATCTGTTTTGAGTAAGTTTAAAAATGAATAATCTTGCCAGCTTTGTACAGTGTGACCTGATATTTTATGGTTCAAATATCCTTCTAAAACATTTATTGGTATCAAGAGAGAACAGAAGCAGAATTTAGCATCACAAAAGGTTTATTCCACAAGATATCTACCCCCTTAATTTATTTAGTTTCCTTTATTATTTAAGTCTAATACCCTTAATTTCTAGGACTTTCTCTTCTCCTTGTTTCATGATTATCTCCATTACCAGGCTGACCTAAAAAGAAAACTGAAAAGTTTAAAAGTTTAAATGTCACAAAATATTGAATAAGTAAAGAATATAAGGAGTGAGTCAATAAAATGTTTATACATTTTGGCTTGTATTCCTTTAAATTTCATTTTCATTTGTGCACCCACAAAAATAAATAGTTCACAGTTTTATTCTTTGGGAGGGTAGGAAATGACAGATGCCTAAGGTAGCACTAACTTGAAAGTATTGATTACAGTGTGTAGCAATTTTCTAAAACACTGCAGAATGCCTTTAAACTATTTTGGAGAAAGCACACAGTTTCCTATGGTGCAAAGAGGTATAATTAAAAAGCTATCAACAGTCTAGGATTGTCAAAAGTACTTTGTCACCTGAAGCACATTCCTGGTAATTATCTTTTAAGCTTTAAGCTAGATCACCATTAACCTTAGAAGAAGAAGGGTTACTATGCTTTCTGGTGTGAGAAATTGTATCATCATGTAAATTAAACCCTGTTAGACAGTCAAATTGGATTTGGGAAATGATTGAGTATTAAACCTACTCGTGTATATTATCAAATGACATAAAGCATGAGGCACCAAGGGAAAAAAAGAAATAGATAGTTTCTTCTTTTCAAAAAGAATTTTTGTTATCTTTTGTATATGTGGCACATGATATTAAACATACATTAGAAGCTTGGAAGTGAAGAAATATGAGGAAAACTCAAAGGTATTTTTAGCATCCCCCCAAAGATTTCTTTTCCGCTCCCAGACAGTACAAAATGAGTCAACACTTAAGTAAGCCAGAAATAATGTAACAATTCTATAAAATTACAGCTACCTAGAGCTCAAATCTTCAATCAAGTAATTGTTATGGGCTCACCAGCAAGAGGAGTAAATGCATTTTAGGTGAACTAGTTTAATCCCCTCAACTTTATTTTAAAGAGAATAGAGACAGAATTATGAAAGCACAATTGCCTTCTCCCTGAAGCAGGTGGAAGCTGGAATTGCAACTTTGGGATGAGTAATGTGTGTCCCTAAGGTGATTTCCTTAATTGCTGATCAATGGAACCACATGACTCTGTATCTAGAAATAAATTGTTGATTTTTGCCAAAGAATAGTAAAGGGAAGTTTCTATTTCTGAATAAAGGAGTGACATTTTGGTGGTTAACAGACTCTTGGGCTCCTGCAGGTGGTAAAATGCAAAAGCCCTCTATTCTTCCCTATGCCAATGAACCAGGATGCTAAGAGTTACCAATAGGGTACAGAGTTTGTAGTAGTGCTTATTTTGTGTGATGGGAATTCTCTATAGAGTCACCACCACTCTTTTCCGGGGGGCAAAAACTTTCACAATGGTTTGAAAAAAGTAGTTGCTGTCCAGACGAGTTTACCACTGAAAAGAAAAAAATAATTTTCAATTACTAGTAGAACAGATTATCATTAGGCCAAGTTTGTTGCACACATAAAGGGAGGCATAAGATATTTATATATCCACTTATGATCATGTATTTGTATTATATCTATTCATATGATGTAGGCATATGATCATATATAAATACATGTTTTCACAATATGTACACATATGATCATATATGTATATATATGCAGATTAATATATACATGTGTATGCATGTGGTTTTAAAGCAGCTAAAATATCATTGGTGACACAAACAGTTGTCTATGTACTTTAATTTGAGGGTCATAAGAAAAAATACCTCTGACATGAAATATTGCCTTAATATCCTACTATACATTAAGCTACAGTAGACTTTCCACTAAAGTATTGTTTACCACTCATCTAGTAAGACCTTATGGAATGCCATGTAGTAGTAAATTCTAATGTTAAGCAGGAGGTAGGCAGGACTTGGGAATGATATTATTTCTAGGAAGGATGAATTGCCAGTGAGAGACCCTGTAGGTAGCTTGAAGTTTTAGGCCAATAAACACTTAGAACAAAATTGAAGTAAGGGTCAGAAAGGTGAAAGACTTGAGAGGCATCTCAGGAGAAACCACTATTTTGTCTATCTGTAGTCCTAGATTCAATCTTTCTCATAATGAAGACAAGTAGACTGTAAACAAAAATATTAAAAGAGGGGAATGGAGAAAATAAATGTGATTTCCTTCTAGTGAAAAATGTGCTATATATGCAGGGTACTATGCTACTCTAGTGCCTTTTTGTAGTTCTTTATTTCTCCAGAATAAAAAGGAATAGAAAGATTCAATATGATTCAAAATGGCAAACATGGATAAAACAACTATGATAGGTTAACTAAGCACAGTTTTAGGGTTTAGGTATACAAAGTTTTAAAAAAATGGTATGGATCTTGATCTAAAGGTGCTTTCAGTCTACTGGGAGATAATGACAAACATTAAAAAAAAAGAAAGGGTAATGTAGTGTAGATTATGTGTGCTCTCAAGTAAATTATGATTGAATTGCATAAGCAAAGACAATTTGCACTATACCCACCCATATTCTCATTAATGGAGAATTCTGTAATTTTGCTATCACATCAGATAGCTTTATGACCTCACATTTTTAATTTTAAAAAGAATAACAATGTTCTGATTTAATAGCCTACAAATGCCCTCTTCATTTCCTTCCAGTTACAAACTGAATGTAGAATAAGCAAGATGTTTTGGAATCCAAAAGGTAAAGCCTATAGTTTCCACTTCAGTTTCAAATAATTTAATTTGAAAAGCCACCATCCTGATTATTTACATTCAGATTATTTTTATGTGATGGTGGATGACACAAACCTTTCCTTGGAGAATCTCCCTGACTTTATTAAGAGAGTTTGGGCAAGAGTTGCTTCAGTCTCAAGAGTTCTTAAAAAAACTGCATGTTGTGATTTTTGTTTACAGAAAAAGGAGCCCAAACCATGGAATCACAGATCTTTGAAATATGGTATCTATTTTACAATATTTTAAGACTTATGAAGCAAAATCACAAAATAAACTTTTTTCAGTTAGAAAGGCTCTCTTTCTATCATCTTATCTCACCCTTTAATTCACAGATAAGAAAATGAGGTGAAGATAATTGTGGCTGAGGCATTACTAGAACCAAATGCTTTGCAGCCTTAGTCTAGTGTTCTTGGTAAAGGTCGAGGGCAGAAGCAGTGAACAAATCTATTATGTCACCTAGGGAGAGTTGGGTGTGAAAGATATCACTACCACCACCACTACTGCCACCACCAATACCAATTGAAATACTTAGTCAGTATTGTTTAGTTTTTAGAAGTAGACTAGAAAATTGCAATGTCATAATTTCATACCACCTGTATCTCAGTCTAGTTTTCTTTAAATTAAAAAAAAATAGGATCCTAAATGACTTCTACATCTAAAGCATACAATCCCTGTGATTACATGGAGGTAAAGAGAACACATTTTTATCTGCCAATGTTTCATTGGTAGAAAAAGAAGTTACTTTTAAAGGTGGAATTAGAAGAATTTATCTATAACTTTCAAAATCTCTGGAGTTTGAATCATTCCAGATTTTTGGTATTCCCTTTGGAAAATACAACATCTGTACAATTGATATTCACTTCCTCTTAATTTCTATTAGTTATAGGGAAAATATTTGTTAACTTTTTAAAAGAAAGCTTTTTAGTACTTTTCAGTGAAATTATAATAGGGAAGAAACTTTTCATTTTTCTGCCAAATGAGTGAATGTTTATAGTGGCTCACAGCCAGAAACAGCAGCCTTTTGCTGCTTTCAGGTTACAGAAAGGGATAATTGAAGTGGTGTGTGCAATAAATGAGAAGATGCATCAGTTCCTTATAAAACTTTTAAAAGCATCAAAATGTAGTCAGGCATGCTGATGTGAATTGCATAAGAGTGCAATTAATTTGTACATGAAAGAGAATTTTTAGTGTGCTATTAGCTTCTAACAGCCTAATATACAAGAAGTCAATGTCTAATAACTTTGCCAAGGATATAACAAATGACTTGTTGCAAAAAAATTTAAGCCCACACTGATGAACTTTGTTTTCCAAAATGATTTGATGAGTATTTCTTTATCATCATTATTCTTACATGAAGGTGAATATTAAAATGACTACAGTTTTTAGATTACAGTGACACAGAAAGAATCCAAGAAGTCTCTTTTAAAGGACTAACTGTTGTTCAAAATACATGAAAGCAAGATAAACACAGTAAACATTTTTGACCATCAGTAACATTCTTTGTTGAATGTACACATTCAATTTTTCCTCTATTGTTGAGCAAAGAATTTCAAAATGAAGAATAAGAAATAGTAAGAAAGGAAAATGAAACTTCAAAGCAACTCAGAAATGAATTTTTCACTAGTTTTCAGAAAATAATGTTAAAGGTGCCAATTTTAGTCACTTATTTCTTGCAATAATTTTACTTATTTCAATGCTATAAACAACCTTTCCTTTTTTGAAAAAAAAGTATAAGGAAAGAGTTAGCCCCTGACAAATATCACAAGATCCTTCTTTTTGCTCTAAGGATTTATAGTTGACTCTGTTTTGCGTAAGTCAATGTCAAAAGAGTCTGAGAAATTCAGGTAACAAAAGAAATGAAATTAGCCTCCACATCCTGAAATGATGAGATTGTGAGGTTGATAAATTATTTTTAACTAAGTGCTTTATAAAAAATGAATGGATTGTAGCATTACACTCATCATAATTTAATCAATAATGATGGAATCATATTCATTCAGAGTTCACTTTCATTTATCATGACTTGGATAATATAACTATTAGTGAATTCTTTTTTAAAGTAACATGACCTGCATTAAAAAATGTGAAATTAGGTAGTTTTTTGAAAACCACAGCGGCTTCCTATCCCATTCATGTATTATGCATACTGCCAATATATATATTTTTAAAGGCCTTGAAAGCCTCAACTGGCAAAAAAATAGACTCCATCACACTTTACTTCTCCCTACCAATGGAATAAGCTATTGTTTCCTCTATTTCCTGGAGTTATGTCCAGGAAGATCTATATAAATTTAATTTTTAGGCTATATAAATGAGTGAATATGCTAATATATATAAACCTTTCTGATGATCAGAATTATTGTAAAAGTAATGGTTGAAAAGATAATTGTTGTTCAATTGTAGTGACACAGCAGGAATCCATAAAGTCTACTAAAAGGACAAGGAAAATCATTTTTCTTTTGTAATTTTCAAATAATTTCACTGTAAGTCACTAATTTTTTGATCTGTGCAATTGTACTAAAATTCAAATAATTAGAGTAAGATAATATAATTTTACTCTGATATAAAATATTCTTTTTAACTCTCTGTTTTTTCTACCTAGCAAGTTAAAGAAATGCATTGCATCAGCTGACACAATTTGGTACCTTGGGGAATTCTTAAATTCTAGACGTCATGTTAAGAAGCACCACATATTAGAAGAAGCATTAGAACCAGTGGATTTTAGGTATGGATTTAGTCAGGAAGACCTGTGTTCAAATGCTGCTTGCGAATACTTAATTTGAGTAAATCAATTCGGTTCTGTGAGGCACAGTTTCTTCAGCTATAAAATGGAGGGTTTAGACCATATGTCCTCTAAATCCCATCCAGCTATAAATATGTGGTCCTTTCTTTGGAGATATATTTGAGGGTGTAGTTCTAGCTAATTCTTCATTTGGAAAGTATATTTTGCTAGGCTTAATTTTGTATCCTTAAACAAAATGCCCTACATTAGATAAGGAAAAAAGAAAGAAACTTATTGTAGCTATGGGCATTCATTACATATCTCTAATTATACTTCTTTTTTAATTTTTCTTTTTTTAATTTAGAATATTTCTATAGTTACATGATTCATGATCCCCCTCCTTGTACTTTCCCCCTCACAGAGCTGAAAAGCAATATCATTGGGTTATACGTATATCATTGTTCAAAACTCATTTCCATGTTATTTGTATTTGTAGTAGAGTGATCTTTTAATGCCCAAATCCTAATCATATCCCTATTGAACCATTTCCATTTCCATTTCCACAGTTCTTTCTCTGGATGTTGATAAAGTTCTTTCTCCTAAGTTCCTTTAGATTGTCCTGGGTCAATGCATTGCTGCTAGTAGAAAAGTCTATTACATTTGATTGTGCCATAATTTATCAGTCTAATTGTACTTCTTTTTACATTTCATGGAAAATCAGATTTTTATATTTCTCAGATTGCCTCACATCTTCTTTTAATTATTATCATAATTGCTAGCACTTTTATGTTGAAAGAAGTATGAAGACTCACCCCATTTTACGGATTAGTAAACTGAGACCTATCTAGGGCCAAACAATTTTTAGGTCTCTGAGACTGAATTTGATTTTAAAGTTTCCTTATACTGAGCCTAGCACTCTAAACCACTAAGTCCTATTGTTTCCAGTAGCCTAATGGCAAAGGATGAAGAGTTGAGATCCATGATGAAAAGGAAACAGACCTTTGACTTCAGAAAACTTAGGTTACTTGCACTTAGGTGCATGCTCTTGATTTTGGGGTTGGGGGAATATGACATGCTTATAAGTAAATGTATTAATTCAAGGTGGCTGGTGTAGTGAGTTTAATCGGATTACAGACAGTACTCCAGGTAAAGTAGAAATTTAAAAAAAATAATTGAAATTCAATGAGAGGATGTCTGGCCAGGTAGAAGTGAGGAGATGTCTTAAAGAGGAAATGTTCAAATCTCAGTGAGGAGGTAGAGTCCATGAAAATGCCCCTCTGCAAATAAACTCCCTGGAGCATTATCTACTTTGGGTGAATATCTGGGGACAAAGTTAAGATCTTCCAGAGGAGAAAACAGGTCTGTAACTGGTTTGGGGAGGAGCATAAATAACTATTCATTTTAACTAGATGCTAAGCTTAGTTGTTGCTACTGCCTGAAGGAATCTTCTAAATTTCTGTACCCTGAAGAAAAGTCTGAGGTTCCACACCCTAATTATTGTTCTGGCATTAAAGAAAGCACAAGGAAAATTTTGAGAACTCAGTATTTAGGTAATTTCATGAGTCTGAGGGAAAAAGAAAATGTAAATTGTGGTAACATAAATCAAAGCTGTCATTGTACTGCAATAGTCACTAATTTATTGCTCTGGGGAGGCAATGGTAAGAAGCAATCACTTTAATACTGAAAAAGCAAGTCAACATTGAGGAAAAAGCCATGTCAGTAAGTCAGCTAGAGAATTACAGTTCAGAATGTGGGAAATCTGTTCTCAATAGAGCAAACAGTTTGAATAAATGACTGAGACTCATTAATTTGTGGCACTGATATTTATTACATCAGTAAATATTTATTTAGCATCTATTATTTTGGAAATACTGTGCTAGGTAAACCTTCCCCTCATGGAGTTTGGAATCATATAGTTCAAAACTATTTAGTATAGTATCTGGGGTGGTGGGAATATTTTAGAATTTAATTGCAGACAAATGGAGCTATTTAGGTGGAAAAAAACTACTAAAACTTAGGACTGATCTAAGGTAAAATCATCCTTCAAATTATTGTGAATGGTATGGTACAGCTGAAAGTGTGCTCCATTTGGACCTGTATTCAAATTTTCTCTCTGCCACTTATTAGCTGTATCACTATTGGCAGCTATAAACCTCTTTGAACATCAGTTTCCTCATCTGTAGAATACATGGGGTTCCAGTTGATTGCATCTAAAGTCCCTCTTAGATAAAAATCTAAGATAAATGTTCCAAAGAGTATGACTTATTTTTCACAATGATCTATGGCAGTTCAGGAAAACTAATGATTAGATGTGACCAATAACTTGAAGATTGACCTGGTTCTAAGTCAATTAGGTCACTCTCTTCAAGTACCTATGCCCTGAGGTTCTACCACCAATTACCCAGACTGGTATCTGTGGAGATTAATATTCAAGAACTAAATATTATATTTTATAAAGTTTTATACCAGCTAAATATACCAGCTAAAAAGGTACTAACTAGCCCACTCCCAAGCAAATGCAGACAAAAGGCATTGTAGGTTATACAGAAAGGAAGTTTGGGTAATGTAGTTTTCAGGGATTCAAGATATTTCTAACTATACATATCTAAAAGATTCAAATCCACCAAAAAGATGGAAAATTTGCAGACTCTTTCTTCAATAAACAACTGTCATTGTTATTCAAACACACATGCATACACACACATACACATACATATATTAGCACAGACTGAATTTATGATATGAAAATACACTAAAAAGATGGAAACTTTACAGACTCTTTTCTTCAGTAAGCAACTGTCATTGTTCCACAAAATATATGCATATATGTATGCATATATATGAATATATATATATGTAATTAGCACAGACAGAATTTATGATATGAAAATACACAATCTTTTCTGGGTCCCTCTCACAACTACCCTAAATCACTCAGCTGCCTTCTTTCACTCTGCCTAAAGAAAGAAGAGCACAGTAGTCTAAAAAAGACAGGTTATGATTCATAACTAGTTTTAATGAATCTTACAATATTAATTCAGGAAGAAACCTTCAATATTATTCTGTATAACCTCTTCTGAGGAAACTGAGATCCAAAAGGAATATCAATCAAACAATATGATATAGTAAATATGCACCCAATTCTTACCTCCAAGTCTGGAGCTTCTTCCTGTATTCCATACTACTACTTTGTTACACTTGATATGGTAATTTTTCCTTCCCAAAAGAAAATGTTGGTTGTCCAAGCAGTCTCCTTTAGAGGTGTATCTCTAAATTATTAGAGTTTAAGGTATTGGTTGCACTTTCTAAGAGGATACATTACAATAAACAGATCTGAGAAGCAGAGGATAGGCAAGTTTCAGTGGAAATTGACATCACGTACAAGTAATTTTCACCACACACAGAAGTCTTCGGTGTTTTCAACATGATTATAATCATTTGCATTTGGGTGATGATTATCATTTGTTTTCATAAGACAAGTCTTATGAGGACTAGTAGATTAATTAAGCAAAATGTTTCATCCTTTAAGTAGGACAAAACAAATAGAAAGATATTATCATTTCCCCATGTCAAAATGCAAACTAGAGGGAAAGATTATATTACTTTCGAACATAGTATGCCCCAATAACATTTGTCCACATCTGTCCATGAACCATCCCTTTGTATCTTTCTATTTTGTTGGAGTTTTTCAGTGTGCATATTCTCCTTGAAAGAAAGAAATATATATTCCTATTAAGGAAAGTGTATTCATGGGCTTTTATAGGACTCTTAATTAAGCAGACACCTTTTAACATAGGGAGTTAGGAAACTTTTCAGGGGAATTCATGCTTAAATGCCTTTCATTGTTATTTCATATTGTGACACTTGTAATAGCACATAGAAATCCAAATTACAAAATCCTGACAGGACTTGAATGAATTTGGTTATATACATAAATCTATCAGACGAGATAGATTTTAAATTGATGGTGCCACACCAAGCAGTGAAATAAAAGCACTCACAGCACTTATCCTTATAGACTAATAGCTACAGATGATTTTATGAATCATTAGCTCAGATACTGTGGTCCTACCCATTTTTTAAACTCAGCATAGATTAATGCATCTTCCCATGATGTGATGTTAATAGGTTTCTGAGAAGGAGACCATTTGTGATGGTGTAGGATAGTTATATTTTTAAATCAGCAAAATTCTGATGTTATAATAAACATAATTGTTTTTATTAGGCATTTTAACTTAACATTTTTAAAAAAAAGATGATACCATATGTATCAGATTAAAGCTGTGTTTTTTCTTCTTTTAGTTATATTACTTTTTTGGTAATAAAAAAAGGTCACTAGAAAAATTATTGCTCACCAGGATTTCTGATGTTGCCCAGAAACCAACTATCAAGTGTCATTCTGCAGAAGGAAGATAATAAGAGTTTAAAGATACATCATCTAGAAGTCAGAAATAAGTTGAGCATTTACCCACATCCTCTCTGGCCAAGGTTAAGTAGTCATTCTCCTTTTTAGTTCAATTAACGTTCACTTGCCTTTGGTAGAGACAGTTGGGTAAATGTTCAGAGTGTTTTGAAGCAATTTCCCCATGCAATTCCCATTAAAATAAACATGAGCTGCATGGCTAAATTAGAGCAGGCAGCTTAGAAAATTTACCCCACTATTTTCAGCATATTAAGCTGTCAGGGCCTGATAAAATCTAGCTCACGTTCCTAATTTAAGAGTATGTTTGTTTTGCATCTATATGCTATATATCCAAAATTGCTACATAATTTAAATGGAATAGTTTTAAATGGCATAACATGATTATGGCTTTGTCGGCACAGCATGAAACTTGTGTAACTTTTACAAATTTTGAGATGGTTACAATATTCAATATATTTGAACTGGGGGAAAAAGGAGATAATATGTGTCCAGAGGCCTCAAAGAGAAAATAGGATTTTGCTCCTTCCCCAGTCTTTTTCCACTCCACTAAGCCAAAAATTCCTTAAAGCATAAGAAAGAATTAAGCATATATACTTTTAAGTTGGAAAGTTGGATTATTCTAGGCAATCCAACTGCTTCCTTTCACATTCTCTCCTTTTCTACATTCAATTCCCACCTGTAAATAAATCAATCATAAGATATTTAGGATCCCCTACTATGAACGAAAGCAATGTTCTAGGTTTCTTTTAGGACAATCCCTCTGTAATATAGTAAATACTGTTAATATCCAATTTATTACAATTAAGGGAAACCCTATAATGTAACTAAACTTTTATTTGGCTATCCGCAGGTGTTCTTTTTCTTATATGGTATCTACAATGGTCATGTTTTCTAAACGAAACATCATGATGTGTATTCTGACAAAGGTTATTCCCTTTGTAATGTAGACATTCTTTTCTTGAAACAAGGACTATCCCTGAAAATGAGGACACTGATGTGCCTACACTTCTAAGAACATGCAAGGACAATTAATCACTCTACCTAGGTATTGGGAAGGTTACACAAAGGCTAAAATATTTTTAGGCAGAGAAAAAAAAAACAACTTAAGTTTCCCATATTTTTAAAAAAGCCAACAATTTTATCCTCATTTCTAATTGGAAGGTTTTTTTTCCTTCTTCTTTTCTGTCTTAGATTACTCTTGATTAACTGTCTAATTACTAGCATACTACTAAGTTTATAAATCATATGATTATTAAATAATCTACGTCCTTATCTTAAGCACATATTCCAGATTTGTGAAGATATATAAAAAAGTAGAAAATACCTTAATTGGAAGATTTTGTATTCATGTGTTATTAAGTTAACTCCATGATTGAAGGGAGCCTAAGATTTAAAATATCTAAAAATGGAAATTTTGCACTATCTTTGAAATATCTAAATAGTTCAAGGTATTCTCTCTTCAGACTCTGTGTGCAAAAATAATCTGATGCCCTGTTCCCCACTCCAAGTCTAAAATGTGCTCTTGCTTTCACCTCTGTTTCTTGGAATCTCTCTCTCCCTTCCAGACCTGGCTCAGGTGCCACTATATAAGTTTTTGTTCTTTTTTTCCCCTGTTCTCTCTAGTTTTGAGAGAGCTTTCACTCTCTCAATACAAAATTCCTCTGCATTTACTTTGTATATATTTTGTATTTGTTTGTATCTTTGAGTAGAATTTTAGCTTCTTGAGAATATGGAACATAAAATACTGCATGGCACTTAATTGGTGATTAATAAAGCTTTTTTAATTTAAATTGGTTTTACCATACTGTTTTGAGTAACAACTTATTTTGAAGTTAATACTAAAGTTATTTTAAAATAAAGAGATAAACATTGTGATTAGGCATGTGTAAAACTGATAGAATTGGACCTGGAGTGTGATCATACTAAAAGTTGGCATCACACTAAAAATTTTATATTAAAGGAGGAATTTATCATTTTATCTTATTGGATAAAATCCATTTTTATTCCACTTTAATAATTTATAGTTACATATTTAGAAAGAAAAAATATTCAGTTATATCAAATAAAAAGAAATGATGAATACTAATGAAATAGTTTAATTTTATACTTTATCTTTAAAACATCTTAGAACTTTGTCTTAAGAAAACATTAACTCTAAATAAATTATTTGTCCTTTTTTCATTTTGCTTGTAGAAAAAAATCCTACAAATTTTAATGTAATTATTTAGCTTCATTCACTACTTTTTCTCAGGAAAAAATAATCACTATTAAATAATAACACTAGATGGAATACAATATTTACCAATGTAAATTAAATAACCATTTTCTGTCATTATCAAGGATATTCTTTTATAATTTTTAAAGATAATGATTAGGATAAGTTAAATATGATAAGATTTTTAGATAGCAATTAGCCAAATAAAATATTATACTTTCAATGGAAATAGTATAGATAAATGACACTCCAGCTGTGTTCAGTAACTACTGAGTTACTTCCTACTAATTCTGTTTGAACCTGATCTTCCCTATGTCAAACATCTGCCACTGGTCAGATGTCAGTCTCTTTATTCCTACCTGCATACATAAATACCAACAGCATAAGCAGTACTATTTTTGAAACAGCAGATGCCAAACTATCACAAATTCTATGGAAATATACATTCTAAAGTGAAGCATATGCCTAATTTGAAGAAAAATTTTCTCCCTTAATAGCTGAGTAGACACAATTTTTATATCTTTTGTGGTCCAGAAGGAAGGTTTAAAAAACTGATTCTCTGGTACACAAATGAATTTTAATAATTAAAAATAAAATTAGCATATATTATAGGTTTTATCGATCTGTTTAATCCATGTGAAAAGAGCAAAAATTGAAGTTTCATTTCAAGGTCAGGAATGTTAAGGAATGAAGATGCTATAAAGTGATATTCATTTTAACTCAGATCAGGGCTGTCACCACATTTCCTCGTTTTACTATTCTATCACATCAAAGATAATCTAAGCCCCCTTTTCATCTGCCTTTAGATTTCCATTTCCTGAAATTTCCTTACCTAGAGATAAATTAAAAAGCCCATTTTATAGTATTCCAAAAGAGCCACATTACATTTATTATATACCATTACTTTTCCTAGGCTTCACATAGTTATCACACTTCAGTGATATTGGTAGACTTATTTTCATATTTAAGACATGCTAGTTTGGCTATTATTCAATTACAGACCCATTGCTTTTTAATAGCCATGCAGATTATCTTGATAGTAGCAGCATTTGTGTTAGAGGTTACATGAAAAAATAATGTTATTATGTATATAAGCTTTTAAAAAAATCTTAGAAATGAAAGGAATAAATGATGAAAACAGATCTATGAAGAAGAAATCTATGAACTAGAAAAGATAGATGAGTGATACTTAGTATTTATGTTCAAATAAGTCATTATATTAGGTCAATGTGACCTACATTCAGTCTTTTATTTTAAAAGGCTTATCTTTTCCTTTGGTTCTAAAAGAAAGAATTTCCTTTCAGTCATCTTCTCATACCCCAATTTTTAAATCATTCAGATCCAGTAATTTTACTTTTTTCCTGTCTCCAGGTTGTCAGAAGATGCTAAAATAAATAATAGTGATAGTTATATTTTGATCTCTTTTCCCTTCCTTCATCCCTGTGAGGATGTGATTCAATTAACTCCATTTTATGGTCCATATTAGGTTGAACCATATTTGATGAAGAAACTCTTCTAAGGAAACAGAAGAAACACAATTCATTTGTTTCTTATATCAATGGTTTGGTTTTATGAATTTTAAAAATTTTAATGTGAAAGGAAAATCAGACTGTCTGCATTAGGCAAATCATCCATAAAGTTAATGTCTTGTAGTTAGGGAAAAAACATTAAAATAACCACTTACATTCAGAGCATAGACTAAAACATTAAGGACATATTATTTCTTTCTGTTATTTTAATCATATTTGCAGTAAACACAAAATTTGGGTTCCCACCCTAGGGTTAGAGTGATAAGAGAGTTAAATACATTAGTAGCAACAAAAATGCATATAATAATGGTTCTGCACTGAGTGAGGAATTGCAGGGGGATCCTAAAAAGTGCACACATGATCTAAGGAAGCTTACAAATTTGGGATAATTTAATATCCTTATTTCAATATAACAGTTATGATATACTTAAAAAACAATATCATAAGTGACATTTATAAAGATGGTCTTGAGTCATGAAAACTCTAAATTGTATCCTGCCTCTCACTTGCTTAAAATAGTCAGAATATATATATATATATACATATATGTATATATGTATATATANAAAATAACCACTTACATTCAGAGCATAGACTAAAACATTAAGGACATATTATTTCTTTCTGTTATTTTAATCATATTTGCAGTAAACACAAAATTTGGGTTCCCACCCTAGGGTTAGAGTGATAAGAGAGTTAAATACATTAGTAGCAACAAAAATGCATATAATAATGGTTCTGCACTGAGTGAGGAATTGCAGGGGGATCCTAAAAAGTGCACACATGATCTAAGGAAGCTTACAAATTTGGGATAATTTAATATCCTTATTTCAATATAACAGTTATGATATACTTAAAAAACAATATCATAAGTGACATTTATAAAGATGGTCTTGAGTCATGAAAACTCTAAATTGTATCCTGCCTCTCACTTGCTTAAAATAGTCAGAATATATATATATATATACATATATGTATATATGTATATATATGTGTATATATATATATGAAGCTGACATCAACAGTCATTAAAATAGCTTTAAAGAAACATTTTATTTTAAACAGAAAATTGTGTTACCTGAAAAAAATTTAATTATATGAGTCGTTTATTATTGATTTTAGAAATTAAATCCCAATATGGGATTTTGGAAGGACAGGGCAGAAAACTATAGATTTATCATACCAGGAACAAAATTGATCCTTGCTAGAAGTTTGAAACTGAACTAAACAAATTATCTAATCCAACTTCTTGTTGCTCAGATTTTAATCACCTCTTTGGTAATTATTTGGAGGTTATAATAAAATATGAGGAAGAATCTTATAAAATATGATTTGAAGATGCTTTGGAGTCATTTAACTTGGTGTGGATTTAGGTCTAAATTTTACAAGATAGCATCTAATTTCATTCCTGTACTTAAGGAGTATTCTGTTTCCCTTGCCATATTAGTAAATATCCATGTCTGGAAGAACTGTAGAAGAGTTAGGAAAACTATGAATCTGTAATAAGAGTAGTCCAACCTTCATTAGAATACACACATTTGAAACACCGTTGCAAAATGTTAAGTATAAGTTTATATAATGAACCAAATTCTCCCTCTGTTTGGACTTCTCTCTAAAGGAAATTAGGAATTTTTAGGAAGCTTTACTCTTTTTAGCATCAGTCTTAAAGGTGGAGAGGAAGGCATATGTGATGGGATGCAGTGATTTTCTTAATATATTTATGGTGATTGAACTTTAAACTTACCTGTCAAGTTTGAAATGCTCTCCTGCCTTACCTTCACTTTCTGGCTTCCTTCAATACTCAATTCTAAATATCTTTTAGAGGACACCTTTCCTTCCATAACTGACTCTCATTGCATTTTCCCTTAATGTGAATCTTTTCTTACTGAATATATCTATATATAATCTATCTATCTATCTATCTATCTATCTATCTATCTATCTATCTATCTATCTATCTATCTATCTATCTATCCATATCTGTCTGTCTGTCTGTCTTTTTGTCTAGTTAGCTAATCAACCTATCTAATTACTTGCAGATTTTCTTACTGATTAGAATGTGAGCTCTTGGACTGTTGAGTTAGGTTTTCACCTTCCTTTACACAACTATTACCACAATAACTGAAACATAATATTTAATAAATACCTATTAAATGACTTTAAACCATAGTTCATCAATAATCTTTCTTTGCCTGTAGAAGGCTTGCCAATTAATTAGTAAAAAGAAGAAACTTATTAAAACAAATTCAAGTTGCTCCAATATAATTCAGGATATTTACTAGTTATAGACCTGTAGTCAATATAAGATCTCATTTTCCCTTAAAATGCCCTTTTAATTTTGCAAACATAATCTTCAAACAACACACATTAACACATATCTACCTTATACATTTTTAGCACAATATCACATGCTAAGATGTAAACTATTGTTTGCCTACAACAGAGTTTTAAATACTCACTGGAAATAGTATGCCAGACTTACATTCCTTTTTTTTCATTGATTTTGTTTCTGGTGACTGAAAATTAAATTAATTAAACTGAAAATCAAAAATCAAATTAATCTTCCTATTATAAGGTTGACCTTAATAGACTAGCCAGAAAGCTAAATACTTACTTGAGATTTTATGAAGTTGTCTAATTTAGATTTTTCATTTAAAATATTTTCACTGATAGGTGATAGATGTAGATGACTAATTTCATGCAAACAAATTTGAATAATGAGCTCAAAGTCTAAGAATGACAGAAGCTTCATAGATCCTATTAGGATTTAAGTCAGGAAAGATCAGATAAAACCAATGACACTAAAGCAACAACAGAAATGATGAGTTTTCAAAATATATTTTGAAGCTCTGTATTGGCCAGGACAGTCACCCAGAAAATGAAAAAATTTAGATAGAAAAGTGCAAAGGACAAAACAACCAAAGAGAACTCCGAGTCTGCTAGTGGCCTTTGGAAATGTTATTTTGAAAGATCATATTGACTGACTGAGTTTTTAGCACAGTTACTCTGATTATAGAAAATTACAGTCTATCTTGGTCTAAAATATGCTGCTATTAAATGGATCTTAGTCAGGTGTTAGATAAATCTAAAAAAATTACAGCCATTTTCATAGAAGTAATATTTTCAACAAAATATGTATCTATACTTTTAATTATTAAAAAAGAAACAATGCTAATGATACCGCTGTTGCTACAATTACTACTAGTACAACTACCAATACTACTTCTGCTGCTGCTTCTACATATAAGAAATATTCTTGGGCATTGGTTTTTATTTGTAAGGATTAATTTCTATTATAAGCTAATAAAAATTCTAAGGCTACTACATGGGGTAAAAAAAAAAACACACAAGAAAAACCAAGCTGAATTAGTGTCTTTAAACCATATTAAGGGGAAGCTAGATAGCTCAGTGGATTGAGAATCAGACTTAGAGACAAGATGTCCTGTGTTCACATCTAGCCTTAGACAGTTCCTAGCTCTCTCTTCTCATTTAGAATCAATACTTAATATTGATTCTAAGACGGAAGGTGAGGGTTAAAAAAATCTCTATGCATTTTCTTTGCAAGAGCGAATGGGCTTCTCACTGCCTTTTTTTGTACCAATAAAGCAAAAAAGTACAAATGTGGGACATAGTAGCCATTTCTAGCAGAGGTTTGTTTTAAGGGCCTTTTAAAATTTAAAGTGCTAAATAAATGTCAAATACTATCTCTAAAGTAGTTGTTTATTTGTTTTTTACTTGTGTCCAACTCTCTGTAATCACATTTGGAATTTTCTTGAAAAAGATAATAAAAGGGATGATCATTTCCATCTCCAATTCCTTTTTCAATTGAGGAAATTGAGGCAAATGAGGTTGTGACCACCCAGTGTCACAGAGCTAGTTAAGCATCTGAGATCAGACTTGAAATGACAAAGATGAGTCTTCCTGACACAAGGCCTGTTACTCTATCCATTGTGTCACTTTCCTTCTCCAAAGCAAGCAAAAGAAATCATTTAATTTTTTGAAGGAAAATGACATTTCCATATGATGACGATAAGACATATTGATATATAGAATTTACATAATGTTTTAAAGTCTTCAAAAAGTTTTATAGGTGTTATTTCATTTTCTTCTCATAGTAACTGAGAGGTATATAGTATAATATTAGATATATTATGATAAAACTGATTCAAAAAGATTAAGACATGACTAGATTTACATAGTAAGTTGTTGAGGTGTCATCTGAACATAAAACTCTCTGCCTTCAGGTACAGTGTGCTTAGATATTATATCACCTACTCATCAAATTAAATGTGGAATGCATATAATATTTAATTTATATTTCAACCCATATGCAAATTCTTCACATACACAAGAGAGTTTGTATTTTTTATGGTTTTATCTGTTTTTTTCATACTCGGTATTAAACTTAATTTCCCATATATTTTAGAGCCATTTCATTTAGCTAAATGGAAACATTCTTTAAGTTACCAGTTTAGTATAAATTGTAAATTTAATGGGACCTTCTAATATATTTTAGCTGTTAAAATCTATACTATGATCTCATCTATCTGGAAGAAAGAAAAAACTCTTAAAATATTTTTTTCAAAAGTGAATCTTTGTATTGAGAAAGCAGGAGAGCTTATCTTCTTTAAATGCCACTATATATTTACTTTATAACAAGCCAATTAACTTCAAAGGTTCTCCATCACCTACTCAGTTTCACATTTAAACTTTTATACAACCTATTCTCAATTTAACTTTCCAGCCTTATTACACACTACTGTCCTTCACGTATTCTATGATCCAACCAAGCTAGCCCTCTCCTTTTTCCCTTTCACAATATTCTTTCTTACTCAAGCCATCTCCTTGGCTATCCCCCATAACTGGCATACGTTCTCCTCAACTTTGCCACTCAGAAGTCTTAGTTTCCTTCAAGACTCAGCTGAAGATATACAACAAGAATGATCCCAATCTCCCCAGCTGCTTGGCACTCCCCAATAAAAATTACCTTTTCATGGTTTTCTATAAATTTTGTGCTAGTTATGCTTATGTATGTATGTATTTGTTTTTATTACTAGAATATTACATTTAAAAATCCTTATTTTCCATCTTAGAAATAATATTAAGAATTGTTTTCAAGATAGAAGAGTAGCAAGGGCTAGGCACTTGGGGTTGTGACAAATGTCTGAGGCCAGATTTGTACCCAGGATGTCCAAACTCTAGGCCTGGCTCTATATCCGTTGAGCCACCTATCTGCCCCAGAATATTAGATTCTTAAGTACAAGGACTTCAGTTTTTTTTATTTGCATTTGGCAGTAACTAGGACATTAGCTTCCATATAATAGGTTCTTACTTAATCCTTGTAGATTTATTGATTATTTTGTAAATCTAATTGAATAGCTTATTTTTTAAACCCTTACCTTCCATCTTAGAATTAATACTATGTATTAGTCCAACTCTGAAGAGTGGTAAGGGCTAGGCAATGGGGGTTAAGCGACTTGTCCAGGGTCACACAGCTAGGAAGTATCTGAGGCTAGATTTGAACCCAGGAACTCCCATCTCTAGGCCTGGCTCTTAACTCACTGAGCTACTTAGTTGCCCCCTTTCAAAGCTTATTAACAAGATTCTTCCATACCTGAAAAAAATAATGGAGTTTAAAAATGAAGCCAAAGGAGTTCAAAATTACATACTAGTATAATTTTTAAGTTCTAATCTTACTAGGACAGATTTATTATAACAGTTCTCCCCTTGCTATATTCCTTGGCACCATGATTCTTTTAACATTAATTAAAATCATCATCATATAAAATTTCCACATCAGATAGTTGAACTCAAAGCACATAGAAACAAAAAGGATTAGGGTGACTGGGAACAAACTTACTTAAATACCTCATTTCAAATATAAATACATTGAACACCAGACAAATCTAATGATGCTCCCAAAGTCACAATATGCAATGACAGAACTTGTTCTAAACTAAGCCTCTCTAATTCCAAATTCAAGATTCTTTTTATTGCTAGATGCTGATTTAATTTTGAGTATGTATTCTACTAAAATATTTTGTCACATTGGATGCAATGAGAGAAGGAATTTCAGTCTTCCCTTTCTTAGAACAAGTGATTTCATCATTAAAGTGGCTTCCATTTTAATGTAAACTATGTGCTCCATGTTACTATTTTTAGCCTTTTTTCCCCTCTTTACTCCCCTGTATTAACTATAAGCCAGTAAATCCTGGAGTTCGCTCTAATAGGAAGCTAATTGATAAGTTTTTGATGGGAAGAATCAAAACCTCAATAATCAGTAGTTACTACAAATTGAGTTTCATTCATTGTCTAGACATAGAATATCTTAATAATGCCGATTCAACTTTAAAATGGGGGGGGGGGAGCTGGTTGACTCAATGGATTGAGAATCGGGCCCAGAGATGAAAGGTCCTGGGTGCAAATCTGGATCAGACATTTCCTAGCTGTGTAACCCTGGACAAGTCACTTAACTCCCATTGCCCAGCCCTTACTCTTCTTCTGCCTTGGAACCAATATACAATACTGATTCTAAGATGGAAGGTAAGAGTTTGAAAAAAAAGATGTGTGCATACTTTCTCCCATAATAATAATAATAATAATAATAATAATAATAATAATAATAATAATAATTGTTAAACTGTTACCAGTCCTGCACCTGACCAAAAAAACTGTTTCCCTGTTTCTAAAAGGTGAGCAAGAGACTTATAAGCTCCATCTCCTCCATTTCACTCCAAGTATATACATATATGCATACATATATAACTCTTATATCTATACACACATGTGAATGTCTATATATCTACACCCAGATTAATAGGAAATCATTTTTGTACAGAGATAAGTTAGCTGAGAGAAGCATGTTGTCACTTACCTTAACTCTCCTCATTATGACTTATAAAAACTCTTTACTTCTGTATCTGAATTTCCTTCTAAATTACATATGGACATTTTTCTTACCACAATAACTTGAACTCTTAAATTCTATGTCTCTCAAATCTACTTTCTGCATTTGTAACACAAGGGTAACACTTTAAATTTATCATTTAATTTTATATTTTTATTCTTTTTGGTTTAGTCCATGGGCTTTTCTAATATATTTTGGCCTATTGGTGTGCCTTCCATGCTGTTCTGCTATTCCCATCAATTTTATATCTGTCTCAAACTTGTGCCCTTTTGACTTTCACCCATTTTAAAGGACTCATTCTTATTTATCATATTAACAGTTAGAAATGTTACATATTCTATAATTGGTCCAATGTATTATTGTTGTATTTACTTAGCATTTTAAGAAGTAACAAAGCACATTTTATCTGTTATCACATTTTTTCTTCCTTAAGAGTTTTCCTAAGTTTAGTAATTGACAGTTTTAAAGATGAAGAAACTCCTGCTTAAAGAAGAAATTTACTCAAAGCAAGAATACCCAAGTGGCCTTGTCAGTAAGACTATCTTTAAATATTTAGGAATATAAAGAGCATATAAATTATGTATAAGTGATTAGTTTAAATTATCTTCTTGAATGTAGGCACAATATATACATACATAATATGATATGTATAATATATCATATAATACAATATGTATATATACTATGTATATATATGTTTTATGTATACATAATATGTGATGATGAAGAAAAAACTCCATCTCCCTTTCTCCATCTCCCTTTCTCTACTCCCTCTCCATTTTTCTTCTCTAATTGAGATGCCAAAGCAAATTTCCAGACACACAAAAAAACAATAGAATCTGAGTCATTTTCATTCTTCTTGAATTACCTGTGTATCAGAAGAAAACTAAAAAGTTCACAATTTCTATGCAGTTAAACTTAAACTTAATTTTCCTAAATCCATTTTATGTGTTATAGATGTTACTACAATAAAAATATATTGGACTTTAATTCTTAACATACTTGGTAACTAGAGATTTAAATCATGTCTCAAAAATCTTAACTTAAAATATCATTTAGAAATGCTAGCTTATAAGTATTAGCAAATTCTACAGTTTTAACTGAGAATACCTGATATTATTTTTCACTTTATTTTTAGACTTTTTATTGAGCATCAGTAAAGAAATAACAAGTCAATTAATTTTTCACTATTCCAGTAAGATGCCGACCTACTTTTTTTAAAAGGGAATTGCCTTTCCCTTATGGTTGCTACAAATTTAGAAATGTTTTCATTATTGTTTTATGTTCTTGGACCTTCCTTTCAGAACTGTGTTCATTTCAGTTTTGGGAAGTAATTCTCATTTTTTAAAATCTCTGAATCATTTTAAAGAAGCTCTGAGATAAGCTATATTTTGTACATGTTAAATGATTACTGCTATTATGAGTCATAAGATATACTGATTTCTGTTTTCTTCCATAATTAGAATGAAATCATAGACACTATTTTGTCTCTTGAATTGAATGGTGATAGCCTAAACACTGTGATTCAATATATCTTTAAAATCACCTCTTAAATCATCTGTAATGTATCTGTATTGCCCTGATACCCCTAAAAATTCATTTTGATGAAAAAACAGTGCAATTTATTTATTTTTTTGCATATTACTACCATGAACTCTATCTGGGAAGAAAATAATAATCTATGGAGTATGGTTCCTAAAGACAAGCAAACAACTTTGTCTGTTTAAACCTACTGTAACTTGTTTAAGCCCTGACAATGTTGGTATTTCAAATCATGCTACTTCCCCTTGGCTTTGTTGAAAGAAAATTTAATATTTCCACTTAAAGATAGCCATAAGAATATGAGTATGATTAAATCAAAGCATAATTTGAAATTTTGACATCTTATAAGTCCAAGAAATGGATAAAATGGATTTCTCGTGTGTAGATAGTTTTCTTGTCAGCAAAATTTGCCCTCAGCTCACTGTATTTCATGCCATGAACTTGCCTTTTTTTTCAAAGTGTTTGTCTTGGATCCAGTTTTTATAGGTTGCTCTCATGGAATATGAGACTGAGAAACAACAAACTAATTAATTAATTAATTAGTTAGTTAATTAATTAATTAATGTATATAGGTATGTTCCCCCACAAGGAATTTCTATCTATATAAATATCTATCCACATATCTATATCTCTCTATATAAAGATATATATGCATATTATGTATATGTATTGCATAATTTATAAACCTATATGAGAAATTATTTGATATTACACTGTAATATAAACTAAATAAAGAAAAATAATTCTATATATTTTTAGTATTTTTTCCAAAATAATTAAATTTCTCATACATCTCTTACTTATCTTAATAAATGTGTTCCACGACAGTTTTTAAAGGTCTGAATATAAGTACTTATTCTCTTAATACCAATATTTTTGATTATCTACAACAACAAACTAAGCAAATTCAGACTACTACAATACCTTAATACTAATACAACACCAGAATAATACAATACCTTCTTCTGAAGAACATTGATATACCATGATAGCTTGATGCACGAGCACCTTAAGTCACAAGCAATTTGAGAAATAAGCAGTCAAGATTGAGATTTTTTGCTTTAAGTCATTGGTGGATATTTGAATCAACAGCTTCCACCACCCTCCAATAGATAGCCTGTGGAATGTTTGGTTTCACAAGTTAAACGAGGCTGTCTCATTTTGTTCAGTGTTTATCTGGCTGTGTGAACATCTGTATTCAATTGCTTTTGCTTTCTCCTATATTTTTGTCTTCATTATCAGTTTTTTGGGCAAATTTTTTAACTTTTGACCATGGGTCCTGACAATGGAGGAATTGAAGGAGTTACAGCAGCATCAGCATATGGATGTTTCGTAGGAAATCAGTGAGGAGGAGCCCAAGGTGGATGAGGTATCATTACAAGTGAGATTAAGGAAATGTTGATGATATGGAAAAAATTAAGCAGTTTATTGAAAAGACACACCTAGAAAAACTCGCAGCAGTTCATGCATTGGAGCTGTGTGATGACACTTGTTTCACACATCATCAAAATTTTCTGAAAGGGAGGAAGACACAAACTTCCATGGAAAGGTTTTTGTTGAAAAGACCTCTAAGTGAAATAGAAGAAAATGTTTCAAAACAGACAAAATTTAATGAAGAAAATGATGATAATTAAGTAAAGTTTAAAAAATAGCAATTAAGTTTAGCAATAAAGTTATATATCATAAGTAACATATAATGTAAATTTTGCATTTAAAGTAGCATTATGCATTTGAGAATAAGTTATATAAACTGATAGTGCAGGAAATGAAAATTCTCTGCCAGCATCTTTGCCTGACCTTGAAGGTAAATAATATTTCATAAGCAAGTTTCTTTCTTTACATTATTTATTATCTATAAATATATTTTTTGTTATTTATGAAATTCATTTTTATATTTAAACCATATTTGTAAAACAAAAAAAATTTGTGTGATTTTTTAGAGCCAGAGTGGATTAATTGCATTTCTGTTCATTTAATTGGGGAACTTCGATTCAACACATGAGCAAATTGAGTTACAAGGTTGGCCATAGAACAAATAAATTAGTGTGTCCAGATACCACTGTATATTAAGTTAATTTTGTGTACATTTATTATCTCATTACTTATCACTGCGGCAATTTGTTATACTTTGCTCAAGGTATTAGGAAAGTAACTTACCCCATGATGATTCAACTCCCAATATCTTTTTGTACTTACTATGAGTGAGATCCTCTTAGAATATTTCACTCCTGAAATGTGGGTGAATGTCAGTCGGAGCTTTGAGTTTAGGGTAGTGCTGCCTCAAGAGTTTATTTTCAGAAGCTACTAAAATAATACCAATAATACTTTACTTGAAAAGGGTTGAAAGTCTATCTTTTTCAAGAAATATTTTCCTGTTAACAGGAAATTATAGAAAACTAGCAAGCCTTGCTGTCTCAAAAGTAATGTGTTTCTGTGATATATTTTTCAGTTAAGGAAACCTTTGGTAGTCAGAAGCCTATGGTTTCAGAATGTTTTGGAAATATTTAAAGAAACCGATTATGTTGACATAAATCTATGTATGTATGTATGTATGTATGTATCTATCTATCTATCTATCTTTCTGTCTATCTATCTATCTATCTATCTATCTATCTATCTATCTATCTATCTNTATCTTTCTGTCTATCTATCTATCTATCTATCTATCTATCTATCTATCTATCTATCTCTATCTTCCTCTTTCTGAACCTCAAGTAGGAAACTTCTAGTCAAGAAATGAATCTTTATTGGTAGTGAAGAAGAATCACACCTTAAAAATGAAGTGATAAGAGAAACCATTTTATAAAACAAAGTCATCCTAGGAAATGGTGAAATGTGTTTTCTGAACTCCTTGATTCTCTTGTTTAATTTTGTTTCTTCTTTTTCAGCCTGCCTTTATCCCAGAAATTCTCTGTAGTTATAAAGTTTCTTTACCCCCTCATACTTCCCTATTGTACTGTCCCTCCAGGATAAGCCTTCCTAGGCCTTTTAATCTCTGAACTTTTTTTCTCATTGTTCTCTCATCATAGTTTATCCTTCTGTCCCATTCTCTCAGGATTGTTATAAAAAGCTTCAGCTCTTCAAAAGTAGGCATAGTTTCATTCCTCATATTTGTTTTCCTTGAACCTAGCATAGTGCCTGACATGTACTGAATATTTAATAAATGCCCACTAATTGTAACTAATAAACTAATTCATATGAGTGAAGGTTTTATTTATAGCTTTTCCATAAATGGAATTTCTAAGGTGGAGAATGATGGGAGACAAGAGGATGGAGAGCCTCAATATTAAGTTTCAGGGGAGAGAGAATCAAAGTCAGAGAAAGAACAGTAATTAAGGAAGGTAGTAGAAGAAAGTGGAGGATATAAAGTTTTGAAAGTTAGAGGAACAGTATATATGGAGAAGGAAGAAAGAGCCAAAAAATATGAAAGCTGTAAGTGTTCAAGAAACATGAAATAGAAAGAAAAAGAAAGGGGAAGTTTTTAGTCCTCTAGAAATTTTATTAGTTCATACTTTCATAACTCACATAGTCCATATGTGTGCATGCATTTTTTCAATGTCTTAAATACATTTTCAAAGACTATCCGAAATATCATCAGATATTGAATTGATTTTATAAATGTAATATAAATATATAAAATATTCATAATATAATACATAAATGTAAATATAATATAAAATATAATTACCAATATAATATCAAAACAGAAATACTGATAATTATGCTTTGATACTACATAATTCCTTAATAAAAGGAAGAAATAATCTCTGCAATTTAAGACCCCATGGCAATAGAATTTTAATAAATTTTTGTTGATTTTAATTGCTTTATTTTTTTCACAACTAGATGATTTTCTTTGATTATATTCAAATATCCCTTCCCAAAACGTGGTTCAGGAACTGAAAATAATATTCCAAATGTGGTTTAAGCAGGGAAGAAAACAATATTATTTTAAACTCCAGCTTTCATAATATTATATCATATTAATGCCTCTGGAAAGGTATTTCTCTTTGTTAGATGTCATTGTTTTATTTTTGACTCACAATTAAAATGTCTATTCTATTGTCCTGATGGGAAACTTTAGATATAATAGTAGAAAAAATAAAATAAACATTAAAATGGAAGAGATAAAATGGATACCTACTATTAGCTTTGTTAATAAATAGTTTGTCATTGACAAGCTTCTATTGCTATGGTTTATCATGTTTAAAATACAGAAAAGGGTAAGATAAGGGTTAAGAGGAATTTAGTGGCTCAGTGGATAGATCAATGAACCTGAATTCAGGAAGACTTAGATTCAAATCCAGTCATATATCTTTACTATCTGTGTGACTCTGAGCAAGCACTTAAACTACATTTACCTTAATCCATGGGAGGATGAAATAACAAACCATTTCAATATCTTTGAAAGAAAAAAAATAATAATTGGCAATGTGGTATAAGTGGTCACAAAAATTTTATAGGACTAACTGACTGAACAACAGCATATGTAAAGAATGGCTGCATGAATTGAAATAAGTGACATTTTAAGATTTCTTTGGGTTCTAAAATTCTAGGAGTCAATCCATCTGAATATTGCCATAAATCCTCAGGTTATCTGTGTGCAATATGAAGAGATAAAAATGCCTTTCTGTCTCACCTGCCCATATCATAGAGAAAGACCTCTCATTTCCTCAGCATCTTTGAAAATAAAATATAAGTCATCTGCCAAAATATTTTTCTCTCTTAACTGCAATTGTTGGAATGATTCTTTTTTTCAAATGTTTTAACACAATGTTACTGGTGGTGGAGAAATATTATACCAAAAATAATTAAGTGGATAAGAAAAACCTTATTATGAAACAGTCATTCCTAGGAAATGATGAGATTTGATTCCTGGAGTCCTTGATTCCCCTGTTTAACTTTGTACCTTATTTTTAAGTCTGTCTTTATCCCACAAATTCTGTGTAGTTACAAAGTTTTTTGTCACCCAGTTAAATAACATTTAATCTTCCATTATGTAATTTCCTTCCTTATCCCCCTTTTAGAGAGGAAAATCTTAACTACTTTTTAATTTTTTTACCAGGTTACACATCAGTACAATTTTCAGCAATTTTTTCTGACATTTTGTAATTTATGTTCTCTCCCTCTTTCCACCCCTTCCTCTTTCTCAGTACAATAGTCTTGAGAACTGTGTGTTATAATAGAATGCATATTTTTATGTTCATCATTTGAAAAAAGACATATAACTTGCACAAGAGAAACATTGGAGAAAATAAAGTGATGGTTGTGCTCTAACTTCCTGTATTACCAGCCAGTTCATGCAGAATGACACACTCCTAATGATTTACTATAGATAAGAGTTTTACTACCTTTTTCTAATGAAGTTAATGTATTTAAAACTCAAGAATCCAAATTAATATAATTCATTAGGGTCACAGGCAATATCACCCAGAAAACGTACTTATAAATCAATAGCTTAAATAATAACGTATTTTAAATAGTAGAGTGTATTTAAGTTAATACTTTGGGTTGATGTAGCATTGTTAGAAAAAGTTAAAGACTCTTCAGGATAAGGTTTAAGAAATGGGTTTTGATGAATAACCAGAGTTTAACGAATGTCAGAAGAGGTTAATGAGAAAAACATCAGTCTAGCTACATAGCATAAATGGACAAGAAACATCCAGAGGGTGCTGGTGAGAGGTAGTCAGGAATGTGTGAGGCAAAGTCTGCTAACCTTGAAACCACAAAACTGGGATTCATGTTCTGAATATGACACCTGTTAATTTGTGTTGAACAAGTCACTGAAATGATTAATGGGACTCAGTTGCTGTCTTTCAAAAGCATGGATAATAGCATGTAAAAGGATTTGTAAATAGATAGTACAACTATTGTTGTAAGGATCAAGTAGTTTTTCATGAAAGGGCTTTGTAATTCCAAAGTGTTATTCAGTTGATTCTGGAAACCAATTTTTTTTCTGGTTAAGATTACAGGATAAAAGGAACATAGATTTAAACTTTTAAGGGCTTCAAAATTGACATACTCGAAATACCTCACTTACCTATCAGATCAGGGGAGTCGAGAGAAGTTAAAGTCCCAAAGTTTTATCAAATAATTAAAAGATTGTTCTTTAGTTTTTACTTTTTTATTCTCTTCCTTGAAGGTAATAATAATAGATAGCATTTATATTGTACTTTGAAATTTAGAAATGGATGTACATATAAATATACATAAATATATCCACATGATATATAGAATAGATATGCATAAGTGTATCATATATTTGTATTTGTGTATAGATGTGTTTGAACCTAAAAGCAAATGAGGTCAGTGTTATAAATGAAGAATCTGAGGTCAAGACATTGTTATGCTGAGGAACAAGAGAAATATTGCGTGTAATATGCATTGTAAAGCTCAAAGCTATGCAGAAACATGCAATAACAAATAATATTATTTGAAAGAAAAAGTAAAAAGTCAAGAGGAAGTTATGTAACTTATAAGTTCATGTTATAATACAGAGATAAGCCATGGAAGGTTTGCATATTTTTCTGATGGTCTCAAAATAATTATCTATCCACTTCACAGGTATTTTAAGAACATGTATTTTCCAATTTTATAATTTGAAGGACTACAGAAAGAACCTCTATTCTAAGATATACTCAGTTAAAAATTTACTTTAGTGATCCATTCATTTAGAGGACTACTTTTACATGCAATAATTTTTTAAAAACTTAAATTAGATAGCTAATACTTCAAATCATCTACAAGTCACTCACAAATTAATATAAATTAATGAAGTTAGATTGATTTATTTCAAATTACTAACTAAATAATTTTCCTAAAGAAATGAAAGATTGATGGGAGGGGTATATGGGTAGAGGAGGTATCAGTCTTCTTCCAGTTTAATCTCCATCAATATTTAGTTCTGGATCAAGTAAATTGGCAAACTATGTGGTATATAATAGTAGTAATAGACTTTGAACACATGCAAGACAATATGACAATACCATGTATTTGTGGGGAGACAAATGTGAAGAGTACTTGAAGGGAAATATCCATAGAAATGAAGGTGGAAGGAATATCAAGAAGAAAGCCCGGACTCTCAAGTTTTACCTAGGTCCATTCAACCCCATTGCATTTTCCTATTAGAATCACATCTTGCCACCTTTCAAATAGCACTAGCCCCCTGACTGCCATGTTACAGGCCTAGTCACCTATATCAGTGGAATATTTCAGCTTAACGCTACAATTCTGAGTGACATTCTACTATTCACTGCTTTTATTTCTTTGCTTTGAACCACCTACATCTATTCCTTGATGAGAATGAAATTAATCATAGCATGAAGTTTCTGAAAGTATAATGTGGCTGAAATGTGGCAAGAATGCAGATGAATTATAAAGCTTGTTTAGCATAAAAGAAAAGTGATTTTTGTACACAACTACCATATTATAACTACCATATTATCCCGAAAATAAAGTTGTAATTATTTTTGCCTCCCTTATCCCAACTTTGAAAAAAATGAAGCCATACTGCCTTATTTGTGGAATTGACTTTATTTCCAGACACAAGAAGATCCTTTTTTAAGGCAGCCTAAAGTGATAGCCTGAACTAGTTCTTATGATTGTGTAGCAATTTAATGCAAATATAAGGTTAGGGTGCAAGCAAAGTACTTATTTCCTTAGCTAACAAGCCGATGTTCATATTTCCACTGCCTACTTTCAAGATGAAGATTATAAAAATGTCAGAAAGAGAAAGAAAGTGAAAAAAGAGCTAATTTGACTTTTCATTTTCAGATATAATTAGGAAAGCAGTTTCCTGGGAGTAGGGATATTATATTGGCCCAGTCAACAATGAGAAAAGTTGGTCTTCCTCAGCTTAGTCTCCTTCATACCATTCATCTTAGGAGACAAGAATTTTTCATCCCGTATGAAAATAGAATTTTTTCCAATTCTGTAATTTTGTGATTCTATTACTATCCAGTATAGGTATATCCTCGTATATAGAAGAGAATGGACATATTTGTATACATAATATTATGTGTATATAGATATTTTTACAATTCTATACACATGCATATATGTGTACATATAGATACCCATACATAAATGTATATATGGCACAATATAATCCTATTTTTTGTAAATATACTTAAATTTCATTTTCATAAAAGCCACATTATGATGTGGATTTATCCATGTGTTGACATTTCTTGAGTATCAATATGGCACAAGGGATATAAGTTTGAGCCTGGATTCAGGAATATTCAACTTTTTAAATTGAAATAAGGCCTCAGACCCTTACTATCTGTGTGACCATGGACTTTACACACACCGACTCTCTCTCTCTCTCTCTCTCTCTCTCTCTCTCTCTCTCTCTCTCTCATGCTCTCTGTCCCTCTATCTCTCTATTTCTGTCTCTGTCTCTCTCGCTCTCTCTCCCTCCAGCATTATACTATGACTTGTACACAAATTCATAATAGTGTCTTTCCACTCACAAGATAGTTTCACAGCTACTTCAATAACACTTTCTAAGCTTCTTCCCCTCAGCAGGTATTTAGAAATTTACATAATATTGATCCTCTTGTAACTGTCTTCCAACACATATATGATTAACCTGTCCCAAATACAAACTGTCCTATTTTAATGCAACTGTGGCCCTTTTTGTAGGATTTATATTAAAAATAAATAAATAGAATATAAGAAGTTGTAAAAATAGTGCTAAACAAGTATGTTATGGACAAAACTATGAACTTTTAAGATTTCATAGAATGAGTCTTGCAAAAATGGCCACTAATAAAAATGCAAATGGAATTCAAAACTTCCTCTATCTTCCTTGTACTTTTCAACTTAATTTACTCAAAATTTATGAGCAAAATCAAATAGGCTTTCATAGTAATTGGCAACAATCCCCTATGACCCAATTAGCCAGTAGAATTCTGCTTTCTAAGAGTATAATTTTAGAATAGAAATAAAGGGATAAGTCCATTTAAACTCTATTCACATCCTTACAATCACACAACTTAGTCATACTAAAAATAAAAATCTATGGATGTCAGAGCAATCAAAGTTATACATTATTATAATATAACACAACCTCATTTTAATAAAGTTTGCCACTTTACTAGATATCTTAGTGTAGGACAAGTTACATCTCTGGTGTATATCCTTTGTGTTTTATCTTTAGGATATAGGAAGTTTACAGTGCAGATGTTCTCCTTGTCTCTGGCAGGTGCAATGACTTTGCTATACTAAAAGTTTTAATGCAAATGGATATTCTGTATTCTGCCTTGATACAGATATTTTTACTTATATAAATAATGAGCTTTCTGAAATAGAGACTCAAACTATAATTGTGAAATATCATTCTTCTCTATATATTATAGAGTATTTTGTTCTCTGATTGATTACTTATCCACTTGTTTACATTATTTTTATTATATATAATTATTATATTATTTATGATATAGTATTTTAGTTTGTTCTTCATAAATATAAGAATGTCAAAAAGCAAGAGATGAGCATAACATATTTTTGAAAAAAATTTGAATTCTTGAAATGTAGATTTCATTTTCTCCCATAATTATGTAGTACTTTGAGTTAGATTATTCTTAAATATCTTTAGTAATTACTGTCCATTAAGTAGTTTCTAAGTTTCAGATATCATTATATTTTATTGGATAGACCAGTTTTAAAATTTTTCTCCTTTGGCTATAGGAATAAATCCAAGCAAAAAAAAGTCTCCTTTTAAGTTCTTCATTTCAGATTTAGTAGGCCAAAATTATATTTTCCAAATGAAGCGTAGTGGCAAAGATACTTATGATTAAAATGTTCCCAGGGGAGCTAAAATTCCGTATTTGATTATCCAGAGAAAATTGCAATTAACAAATAGAGACTCAGACTCCAGAAGGGTGCAGAATCCTATTGAATTTCTCTGTATCTTTCTATAGGTTATAGATGATCTTGGAATGCCCCATTTATAGATAGTTAAATAAGATTTAATGGAAATGTCTTACTGACCCTCTGTTTCTGATTTTCATAATATGATGATATCCATGCAAATAAAAACATCCTGGATCGAATGATTACCCCCCTTCATATTGTATTACTGATCTTTTGTCTTACATCCCTAGTTGTACTTACTCAATTCAGCAAATATCAAGTGTCTATTGCACGCAGGTCACTAAAAGAGAGCGATCAATAGACCCCTGGGCTGAATAAACATAATAAAGTAAGGAAAAATCTTAAAGTCCAATATAAGTATGACTTTTATTGCCTTTGATGTTATTGTTATTACACATATATAAATCATTCATAATACATATTAGAACACAGTGTTTACCAGGGAAAATCACTTACTTCTGTTTGCCTCAGTTTATTCATCTGTCAAATGAGTAGGAGAAGGAAATGGCAAACTACTCTATTAACTTTTTCCAAGAAAATTCCCAAAGGGGTGATGAAGAGTGGGACACAACTAAAATAACTTAACAAAAACAACTGTGCAAAGGAAAGTTAGAGATGGTCTAGCAGTTTAAGAGTTGACTGAAACCAAAAAGATATGTGGTCAAGACCTTCCTCTGACACTTCCTATCTATGGTCACAGTGCCCCCTCACTGCACTACTCTCCCTCACACACTTGACAGCAATGGTTCACCAATCTGCTTCATGGTCTTCCCTTTGGACATTCCATATCCCAACTCCATGCATTAGTACTAGACAGTACTCTACACATGTAATGCTTTTCCTCCTCTGCTCTGTCTCCTAGTTTTTTTTTTCCTATCCTTCAATACATGCCTCAAATTTCATGTTCAGAAGGTCCTTTTAGTCCTTCTGGCTACCAGTCTCATCCTTTCAGGAAATTAATTTTCATTGTATTATTTCGAAATTACACTTTATATATTTAGTGTGTATACAAATATATATTCATGTCATCTCTGCTATAAAAATGGGATCTCTTTGAGATCAGGGACCTTGTTTTGTCTTTTTTTTTCATATCCCTAACCCTTTTGGCTGGCACATAGGAAGCACTTTGTGAATACAAGTTGACTGACTGACTGACTATAAATTTCGAAGTATGTAGTGACTGGTATGGGGAAAGGGAGTTTTATCACCTAAAAGTCCCCTATTCCAATGAAGTTACAGTTCTAGTATCTAACTCTATAGGAGAGTTATAAATGAATTGGAAATCTTGGGAGGCAGAATTTACTTTATATATAATTACTTTATATATAATTTCCATTATAGGAGGGGAAATTAGAAAAGCTTCAAGGAGGAAGTGACACCAGAGCAGATTTGAAAAATAGGAAGGGTTTCATGAGGTAGAGCTGCAGAAGGAGTATATTCCTAGGCTATTATATAATGTGAGCAAAGACACACAGGTCAGTAAGGAGGAGCGATTTTGGTAATAGCATATTTATAGAGGAATAATGATGTGAAATAGATCCCAGAAAGGCTTGTTAAGTCTCATTTATGGAAGCTTGTGAATAAAAGGCTAAGGCATCTGTAATTTATTTGGTAGTTAGTGAAGAATTTAGTGAAGGATTTTAAGCATGGAAGTGATGTGATTAGACCTATATTTTCAGAGGATTACTATAACAATGGTGTGAAGGATAGTTTTGAGCAGCAAAAAGATTGGAGATTGGGACATTATTTTAATCCCAGGGACAGGAAATAGGGGACTAAAGTACATTGTTCTGGATAGGAATAGGAAAAAAATCTATTGCAGAGACAGAACTACAGGATGCAGAGGTGGTTACCTTTTGGAATCAGGGGTTAAAGAAGAATAAAAGAAGAGAGGGTGGTTCATTCTTTTATAGCTTCTTTGACACTAAACTTGGCCATATAATTTCATAATAATTAATTATGATTACTACTATGGATTTTTCCTTTAATATTCTTAATTAAACATTAATACCACTGTTGGGCTCATATATTTTGGGACTTTCTGCCTATTCATTCACTGAGGTACCCAGAGTTACGTGATACCACATTGAGAGTCAGAGAAAGAGAGAAGCTGAGGTATAGCCACTCCATTCTATTATAAGCCAATAAGTCTTTACGTCTTCCTGCTCAGTGGTCAATAACTGAATATTTCAAATGAGTATGATACCATCATACCAGAAAGTTTCTTATCCTTAAAGTTCCAAGTTTCCGCAGTGTTAGAAGCAGGAAATTTTGCCCATCCCTTTTTCAAGCTCTCTTCCACTTGACTCCATGTACACACTTTCATTTTTGAGAAATATAATTAAGAAACTGCACTATCTAGGTCAGGTTCAAAAAATTAGGAAGAATATCTTTGATATATTTATATTTCTTTAGTCTTAATACCTAAATAAACACTTGGGAAAAATTAGAGGCCTAGGGAAATCACATTAACACTTTCAGGCTATGCGGCTTTATTTAACTGAAAGAGGGATTTGATGTGTTTTAGTATCAAATATGTACTTTTTGAATGCTTGAAAAGATCTTATTTGATTAGACACAGAAACACACATATTTCCTTCATGTAATGGCCAACTATTTGGCAATTGTGCCTCTTTTAATTAAACTAGGATGGGTACGGTATAATGGATACCAGTTCTATATCCCTTATCTTTCTGGTTTAACTGAATATCACAAAATTCATATTGACATAGATTTATGAAGGCAAAATAGGATTTTAGTATGGGTGGGGTAACAATAAGTAACTTTGAAATGAAAATTAGATTGGCAGACTAGATAAAGAAGTAGGCTTGGAGCCAGAACAATCTGGATTCAAATCCCAACTTCAACACATAATATATTTGTGACTGGGCAAATCTCTTTTGCTTTGTGATATAAGCAGTTTTCTAAAATCATAAGTTATAGAGAAGATGCTGAATTAGTAAAGAGAGATTCCTTATCTAGGAGTTCCTGACAACAATGAAATACAGTTTTGGAATATGAGTTTCAAGTGAGCTAGAATATGTGCATCTATATGGTTGAAACACTAGCCTCAAAAGATAAATGTATTCCATAGTGAAAAGGAATTGTTTTATTAACTGACTTGGCACTTAAATATAATAAAGATACCTGAAGAAACTCAAATTCTCTTTTCTTAGGGCTGGAGAACCCAATACTCTTGACACTGTCTGATGCCATATGATGTTTGATTCACATGGTTTCATCTAGAGAATGAAACTATTTGCTGTATCTTCTTAGGGTAATTAAACATTGCCAAGTAATCTAATGCTTGGCTACTTTTATACAAAAGCCAGAACCTCTCAGTAATGAGAGGGAGAGAGAGACAGACAGACAGACAGACAGACAGACAGAGACAGAGAGACTGACATAGACAGATACAGTGAAACAGAGTCACAAAGGCAGCAACTGAGATAAAATGAGAATGAGATTAAGCCATTTAGTTTCTAAATGTAAGTCAAAACATTGTTAATAGATTATATTTACCAAGTCCTTAAACAACATAGAGAGGGGAGAAGAAAGAATGAAATGAATTAGAGTGTGTTAACTAATAGTCTTCTTCTCTCAAATGATGAGCCATATGAATATGGCTTGAATGTGATAGTGAACCAAGAGTGTGACTGAGCCTGCTTACTGAGTGAGGCTTGCAGCCAATAGGTAAACTTCCTCGACTTTGAATGGAGCAAGAGTCTACAGATATTTTCCAAACAAACAGGCCCCTAGGAATCAACTAAATACAAAGAAACACAAACAGAATACAGATTCTTAAGGAAGTAAATAAACTCTTGTTGGGTGTGAACATCTTAACACCCTAGGAAAATCTTGCCTCAGACAACATTTTTACTGAATGCATTGGGCAGGGTATATAACAGCCCTTTCATTAGTCAAATTCAATCAAGAAGACCAAATATCAGTAGAAATATGGCAATCCTTTTAATTTGGTTCTGATAGGTGGGGCACAGTAGCATCTGGAAAGATGCACAAATAGCACAGGATGCTGTGTCCTAACACATTAGCACCTAGCACATTATAATGAGAAGTGATGAAATATAATGCATCACATTAAAAGAAAAAAATAGGTTTGCAATATAACTTTAGATACTGAGTATGCATGAAGGAGGAGGAAAACAAATTACTTGAAGTCTGGGCACACTCTGAAGGCAAGTAATTTGAATTTATTTACAGATCAAATCTTTACTCTTGTGACATCTAACAGGGGCGCCACAGCTAATCGTCAACGTTTAATATCTCAAACATTTCAAATTGCATTGGTCTGAAACTTGGAACACAGGTTGTCAACCTAGATGCTGCTTTCCCTGCTGGAAGATTACTGATATTGGTTCAGGTTTATTTATTTTTGAATCACCAAATAATATAGGAAGCCAGTTCTCAAAGTGGAAAACATTTCTTTTGGTATTCAAAGTGGGAAATATTCCTCACAAATCAAATGTTTACATCTTAAAATATCACTCTAAGCATGCTTTGGAATTCTTTCTAAGTTTTCAGGCCTCTACCTATTTAACTTAAGCACTTTTGTTTATCAGTTCTTTCTACTTTGCTTACTTAAACAGACTCCCTCTGGCTACCCATGTAACTAGAGAATGTCTATGCATATACACCCACACATCAAGTTCCTGTTATGTTCCAAAAATTGTCCTAAATGCTGAGGGAATAAATATAAAGAATGAAATAATGTCTACTCAAAATAAGTAACAATGGACGTAGATTTTGCCTAACAAGATTTATCCTAGAAGGGGTATTGTTACATGAGAAAGGGTTATAATAAACAGTAATCTCAATCCTCCAGTCCTGGTTACTGAAGCCATTGTTGAAGTGGCAGCTAGAGGCATATTAGGTTTGAGTGATTTGAAAGAGCATAAAGTAATGGAAGAAATAGTATGGTATTTACTGAATACAGAAGAAGTACTGAGGTATGATGTACCTGGAATATTTTTTTCCAACCAGAATCCACCAATCAGCTTCCACCTTTAGATAGAACTAAAGGCCCTGTCTGGTAGACCCAGTATTTGGATTAGGGATCATTCACCTTACTCATGCCCAGACCCAGATCTACAATATCACTTCCTGACCAGTTCTATGTTATGTTGAAATGAAACTATTCTTGGCTGCATTTTCTCATACTAGCTCAAAGTTGAAATAAAATCAAAATTACTCTTCATTAATGATGATGATCTTAAAATATAGGAAAAAGAATCACTATTTACCATATATTGGTTCCAAGACAGAAGAGGGTTAAGGGATAGGCAATGAGGGTTAAATGACTTAAGCAGGGTCACACAGCTAGGAAGTTGCTGAGGACCTCCTGTCTCTGGGTATGGTTTTCAATCCACCGAGCCACCTACCTGTCCCATAGTCATTTCCTTTAATAACAGATCTGATCATGCGAGCACTACTCTTTCAATTCTAGAAGCTTCCCATTGACTCTTGGTTAAAATGTCCAATTCTCTGATAAGATTTTTTTTCTTTTTTAATTAATTAGATTAATTAATTTTAAATATTTTCCATGGTTACATTATTCCTATTTTTCCCTTCCCTCCTTTCTCCCCCTCCCATAGCCAATGAGCAATTTGCCTAGGTTCTACATGCATCATTGATCAAGACCTATTTCCATATTTGCATAATATTTGCACTAGAGTGATCATTTAGAGTCTAAATCCCCAATCATATCCCCATCGAAACATTTCATCAAGCAAATGCTTTTTCTTCTGTTTCTACTTGCACAGCTCTTTCTCTGGATGTGGATAGCACTCTTTCTCATAAATTTCTCTGGATTGTTTTGGAAAATTGCATTGCTGCTAGTAGAGAAGTCCATTACATTCAATTGAATCACAGTGTATCATTCTCTGTGTATAAGGTTCTCCTGGTTCTGCTCTTTTCACTCTGCATCAATTCCTGGAGGTCTTTCCAGTTCACATGGAATTCCTCCAGTTCATTATTCCTTTTAACACAACAGTATTCCATCACCAACAGATACCACAATTCATTCAGCCATTTCCCAACCAAAGGACATCTCCTTTTCCAGTTTTTTGCCACCACAAAGACTGCAACTATAAATATTTTTGTACAAGTATTTTCCCTTATTATCTCTTTGGGGTAAAGGCCTAGCAGTGGTATGACTGGATCAAAAGATCAGGCAGTCATTTAAAACCCTTTGGGTATAGCTCCAAATTGCCTTCCAGAATGGTTGGATCAATTCACAACTCTACCAGCAATGCATTAGTGTCTCTTATAAGATTTCAAAGCCTTTCACAACTTGGTACTACCCTAGCCTTTTGATTTTTTTGAACATGGTCTCCCTCTGTCTTTCTGGGAATCAGATACATTTGTCTTTATCTCTTTTCTTCATAGATGATGCTGCATCTTCTAAACCCGTGCCATTGCTTTGGCAGTCCTATCTACAATTAACTATTGCTTTATCTCTTGACTAACAGCTTCCTTTCTGTTTCTTTAAAATGCTGTTCAAGAAGTTTTCTCTTTGAAGCCCTTCTTGTTCTCTTCATGCCCAAGTGACTTTTTCTCCCTAGACTATTTTATAGTCAATTGCTGTGTGTGTGTGTGTGTGTGTGTGTGTGTGTGTGTGTGTATTTTAAGATGGTGGTATAAGGATGGGGCCAGATGAATAGGATTGGCCAACATCAGAAGATTAACTGGTTTGGGAAGGCCAACAGAAATCCAGCCAGGCAGAGCCTGGTCTGAGATTACACACACAGACCACTCAATAACAGAGAAGAATTTTGTATTTATTATAACAGGGAAAGGTTAGATGGGAATTGGGATGATACTGACACTAAATTCAACTACCTAAAACCCCCAGATCTAAATGTCCTGTTGCCAGGAGTCTTCACAGCTTTTGAACTACACTAGTCCTCCCTCACTGACCTAGAGAATCCCAGTCCCTAATCTAAATAAGTAAACCAACCCCCTTAAATGGTGTTTGGAGTAGTGGTCTGTGACAAACCTTTCTCCCACCCTTAAGGACTTTAAATTGTAGATGTGTCTGTATAGGGAAATGAATCATCAAGACTTCCCTATAGCAGTATAATAGCATCAGAATGTTGATATAGTTTACTCTCTACCCAAATTATCAATCTTTTTATGTATCTGGATGAAATCACAGATTTATCTTAACACAAAACAAATTTATAATAGCTGCTTTTAAAAAGTATTCTTAGGAGGGAAAAGTATTCTTCAAGGATTATCTGGATGTTCTGAGAAGTCAAGCAACTTCTCCTTGATCATATATTACTAGTATGGGTCAAAAGTAAAATTTATACCTCAGTCGTCCTGATTGAAACACTCTCCATATAAATATATTCATACATATTTGTATGTACATACATGTATGTATGTGTATTTATACATGAATGTAGATTTCTCAGTTAGCATTTTATAATTTAGAGTAATACCACAAATGATCTTAAAAGGTAAATTAAATTTTGTACTACATTTAAAACTCATTTCATTAATAATTTTAGGGTTATTTACTCATCAGACTATTTAACCACATCTCAGCATTTATTGAAGTGGAGAGTTTATGTGATTTCTTGCAATACAGTTGTGAGAGAGAGATAGTCAATTACATTCTGTATCTTATTAAATGACACTGAATTGAATTTCAGGAAGAAACTAGCTGTGGGAGTTACTCTTCCTAAAGTGCCGGACAAGAAAGCTCTGCTGAAATTAATTAGACAACTCAACTTCTCTAATATTGCTTAAATGCTATGTTAACACCTGCTGGTGATGTCATGCCTTAATTATTCTGCCAGGTATTTCTGATAAAAAATGATCAGAAAAGCCAAATAAGAGAATTTTTTTAGTTTCCCTTTACTTTGGAGAATACCCATTCTTGATCTTAAATATTCTGTTTTAAGGTAGTTTTTGCTGTCCCATTAATTGAATCCTCCACAATCAATAGAATTGTCCATTCAATAAATCCAACTTAGTCACTAAAAGGATTGTTAAAAAGCAGGGAAAAAAAACTTGAACTAATATTCCCTGCCACAGTTGGCTAATATTATAGACATTTTTATTTCACAGTCCTGCTGGGCAATCAACTTCTTAAGACTTTTCAGAGAGTCTATATCAGGACAAAAATCTGCCCTGCACAACAGAATCATTTCTCTACAAGATTCAAGTCTCTGCTCCATTAGGTTGATACATTTTATTCTGGCAGTACAGACCAAATAGAGACCTATATATGTTCATTATGTAATCTGACACCAATGACAAGGAAAACAAGAAAGGGCAACTGGAAAGCAATTAAGAATATTCTTTGAAGCCACTGGATAAATTCATAGCTAGATTTGCCAGATAATTAAAGCTTAGATCTTTCTATAGCATAAACTCCTTAAAAACTGGTTCTATTATCTGCCTCATGTCCAATACCTGTCTACTATACAGTTTTATGCCTGATAGATACCTAATAAATGTTACTTTCAATTTCAGGTGTCAATTTTAAAAAAATATATTTTAATTATTGGAAGTGGTAATAAAATGCATCAAATATTTTCCTACCTTATTTAACTAATGATATTAAATAAAACTGAAACTTTTATTGATAATTTAAGTTCATCATTACAAAAACCAATTATTATGCTATGCTTTAAAGGGATGCGAACTGAGGCCATTTGTATATAGAGGCATATAGGGCTGTTTGATTCTACAATAAATGGTCCCAGACTAGAACATCTTTGAATATTGTACCCAAAAGCTACAATTATTTTTCTTTCTCTTTTGTTACCATGTTGTCAGCTATCCATTCTTAATGTTTCCAGCCTGTGTTCACCCAGAAGTATGTCTTCCCCTTTTTTCTGTTTTGGTGCTTCTATTATTTTAACTGAAAACATAAAACAATTTTAAATGAAATAGACTTAGGTAACACCTGAGAGGTTGTCTAATGATTAATCTGAATAATCTTTGTTGCAATTTGGATAATCCTTTTATTTCCTCCAAAGCTTTGTATACTAGCTTCCTGGTTCTGGTTTTTAAAATGTTTATTATTTTTCTTTTTTAATTTTAATTTTATTTATTTATTTAATTTATAATATTTTCCCATGGTTATATGATTCATGTTCTTTCCCTCCCTTCTCCCTCCCCAGTCCCATAGTCAATGAGCAATTCCACTGGGCTTTACATTTGTCATTGATCAAGAACTTTTTCCATGTTATTGATATTTGCACTAGAGTGATCATTTAGAGTCAACATCCCCGATCATATCCCCATCTAACCATATGATCAAGAAGTTGTTTTTCTTCTGTGTTTCTACTTCCACAATTCTTTCTCATAAGTCTGGTTTGTGTTCTGGATAAATGAGGTTTCCAGATAAATAGACCAATGGTTTATTCTTATTGGAAGGAAGTTTAGAGGTCAAGTAGTTTAAACCTCATTGTACAGATGAAACATAGGTCAGAATGGTGAAATGACTTCTCCAAACTAACATAGCATATTTAAGATTAGAAACCAGGTTTCCTTATTCCTAATTCAGACCTTTTCATAATATGCCTCAGCATAGTGTTACTTTGTTAATGGGTATAAAGATACAGAGCTGAAGCAGACACTAAAGTTCATACACTACTACCTTTTTGTTACAGTTGAGAAAAATGAAACAAATCATCAGTATGACTGGACCTATATCAATCTAACACTATAAGAAACAGAATTTGAACCCAGGTTCTCTGACTTCAAAAGCAATACCCTTTGCAGTGTATCACATTGATTTTGATTCTCTTGAGAGGCAGGGATAGTGTCTAATTAATTCTTGTGTTACATTGTCTAGAACAATGGTCTGCAACCTTTTTGGCCATGAGAGCCATAAACACGTGTGGAAGGAGGAAGATGGAGGGGGAAGACTCTGCAATATGGGCTGGGAGCTGAAGGGCCCCCTGGGGCACATCCTGGGGCTCTGCCTGGACTGGCCAGTGGGGAAGTGGAGCCAATTATGGCTGGAGAGCCATACATTGCCAACCCCTGGTCTAGAATCTACCTAATTTCAGTGTATATGTCAATGATACTCTTTACCACTGTGTTCCTTTTCCTTAGTTCGTTCAATATTCCACTTGCCAACTTGACGATTTCTATCAGTCTGTCTGTCTGTATGTCTCTGTCTGTCTCCCCTTTTCTGTCCCTATCCTCTGACTGTCTTTCCTGTTGTTGTTCAAATATTTTGAAGTACTAAACATGCAGGATGCAAACCTGTGACAAGAGACTAATTTCAACAGTAGTCTGAGCCTGAGTTCTATTGAAAGAAGGTGTAGCACAATAATGTAATTATGTGCAGGCATTTTATACCAAATAAGCAAATAAGAGCAGAGGTAGCAAAGTAGAAGAATCATTGGAAAAATCTACCTGAAAAACAGAAGGCCTCATCTTTCTGGAAGGAATTAAAGTCTTTCTATCTCCCAATTTGCACCCATTGGTAAAATGCTGCATTTTAGGGAATCATATTCTATGTAAGATCCTTGAAAAATTAATTCAACTCTTAGGGTAAATACTGATATTCAAAGAAATAATTGGCACATGAGGAAATGAGTGGTTTGAAAATGTCAAAGTTGTTCCTTTTGTCTATCTCACCCAATTTTTCCTTTATCCTCCTACTTTTTAATGTCTTTTGATTTTACCTTTATAGAGATATAATATATCTCAGAAAAAGAAGCTGCAACAACTACCAAACTTGCCATAATGTTAAACCTGCTGTTACTAAATTAATATCTGTCTTAATTGTAAATCTATGAAAAGAGCACAAACAGAAAAATAAATACAACTTCTTTTCAGGCTAAGAGTTGCTGAATTATTCATTTGGTAATAGTGTCTGCTTTGATCGATAGAGAAAAGTTATTAAAATATATTTTATTACACTTACTAGTAGGATGCTAAAAGGATAGATATTAAATAAACACAATATTAGAATGCAATTAGAACTTTAGTTTTCATATTTAGAATTCCTAGTACAGTTAGAAATGAACACTTCTTTATTACTATGATCTTAAATCAATGAAATACATTGATACACTTTCATGTGAAGCCAAGCATATGCTTAGAAATTCAGATACATAAATAAAACTTAAATGGAAAAACATTTTTGAAGATGTAGTAAAATGGAAGACTTATATGAGAAAAAGTGTTCTAAAGATTATTTTGATTAATGAAATTCTATTATTCTTTGAATCATCAGCTTATAATTTTCTAATCCACTATTTAGTCTTTTTATGTACAGTATTACATCTGCCTGGAGTTACAAAAAAATTGTGTTGATTGATTGTGGTAATTACAGAATATGACTGGGAAAAGCTACGGAAGGTGATTGTTTTAAGACTGGAAGAATGGTGGCAGGGGCGGGGAAACTTTGAAGAAAAGGGAAATAAATGAAACAATAACAGACTAAGAGCCAATATTTAAAGAAACTGGGGATTACAGAAATATGAAAGATAATATTATAATTATACAAATTTTAAAATAATATTCAAATATTGAAAAAGGAATAAAATTTAAAATTCAGGTATGTAGTACATAATAATTTTCAGAGCTCTCCTCCCTAATTCAATTTTACATTCAATGAAAATATCTTCAAAACTATGCTTTAAGCATCAGCTAGTTTCACATGCTGTTTTTCATGGGTACAATTCATTGATGGTTTAATGTTCCACAGCTTTGCCTACATGTATGTGTGTTTAATTAGTCTTTGGTGCCTTGTTTTTAAGAAACACTTCTTAAAAAATAACACCTGCATTTTTCATTCTTTTTTAATAGTACTTAAAGCTAAAATTCTTGTTAATTAATTAGTAGTATGGCTATAGGTGTTATGAATATATGTGATATAGGAGAAGGAAAAATGAGGCTGTTTTTCTTTTTCTATACTAAAAAAATACTAATTGATTATGGCTCTAAAGTATACAATATCATTGCAATTCATTGAAAATTCTAAACAAAAAGACAAACACTCAATTGTTTTGATATCTATCCTTTAAAATATTTGAACTATTTTGACTCTATAAATTCAAGGAGCTTTTAAATTGGATTAAATCAATTGCTCCCTTGATATGGAATCATAAGACAATCTAATTTTCTTTTCTTATACATAGATAATATATGAACATTTAATATTTATCACTTTAGAAGAATGAGGCTTTGATCCATCCCATTTCTTACTAATATTTATATATGTGTGTGACTATATGTGAACATAAATGTGTATATGTAAATACGTATATTGTTATAAAAACGGAGCCATATTTGGCTAGTAAAGCCTTTGGTTTTAGATATATGAACTTTTTCAGTTGCAAAAAGATTTACTAATTCCTGATTTTTAAAGGTATAACTTGAATGCTTTTACTATAATTCCACTGTGTTTTAAACCACTAAGGTCTGGTCCCTGTGTGGATTGGACTTAATACAAGATCTCCACCAAATATACCATGTCAATTTTTGTTTGAGTCCTCTTTCAATCCAGTTGATACATATTAAATTCATAATGTTTCAAAATGCTGTGATTGGCAATGGCAATACATTGATAAAAACTAAAGTCTCTAACATTGAGGAATATACATGATCTCAGTTTTGGACCTTGGTGAACACATATTGATTCAGAGTTAGAACGAATTCTAGAGATAATCCATTCCAATGTATTTATTAGAAGATGAGGTAACTGAAGTTTGGAGAGATTAATAAACTTCTTTCAGTTCACACAGCTACTAAATGTAAATCACTAAGAATTTATTAAGTGTCTACTATGTGCTGAGCACAAGGTATACAAAGAAAGGCAAAAGACTATCTCTGAGCATAGACACAAAGTCAAAAGTTCAAAACCTAATGCAAACAACCATGAATGATATATGTTATATATCATTTTATAAGTTTATAAGTTAGATACAGGATAAATTAGAATTAACAAAGTTTATGCAGAAAGAAGTAACTCTCCTTAGACGGTAGCACTAGCGTATAGGATCACATGAACTTCCAAATTCTATCACTTTTCATAATATCTAATATCTTTTGGGAAATCTAGTGCTGCATCAGGGAGAACAGGAAAATAAGGATAGGTTGGTGCCTTTGTGGAACTCTACTGAATCTTGGGAATCATTTGACAGCAATCTGAAAATATCATGAAGAATCAGTTATTCTTTAATGTTCCATATAGTATGACAGGCTATAATTTCTCCAAATTTCCTGAGATTTCTGAAAGAATTAATTACCTTAAGTACTTAACTTGCAATACTGAATCAAAAAATTATTTCTTATCTACTGTTTCAGGTACAACAGTAGACATTTAGAATACAAAAGGGAAAAAATGAGAAGTTGTATGCCTTTAGAGATGCCATATATTTTATCAGATGAAGATAGCATGTGCCTATAGTATAGCCAAAGTATTCGTAGCATACTGAAATATTCTAGCTTTCCTGTACTCGAATTGGAGTATGATATATGTAAAGGAAAATTGTTTTTAATGCTCAGACTAAATGGTAAATTCCACTTGTCACCAAAGTTAACGTGATTTAAAGAATAAATATACACATATGGACACATACCTATATACACATACATATGCATTACATGGATACATTTTTAAATTATTCAAAGGATAAATTCAGACTTGTAGTTTTTGACATTTATTTTTCATTAATTAATTAGTTAATTAAGAATATTTTTCCATGGTTACATGACTTATGGTTTTTCCCACCCCTCTTTCCTCTGTCATCCCAGAGCTGACAAACAATTCCACTGGGTTATACATATATCATTGTTCAAAACCAATTTCCATATTATTCATATCTGTAATAGGGTGATCTTTTAAAGTCAAAACCCCAATCATAGCCTCATCAGACAACGTGATCAATCATATGTTTTTCTTTTTTGTTTCTACTCTCACAGTTCTTTCTCTGGATGTGGATAGCATTCTATCTCATAAGTTCCTTTGGATTGTCCTGGATCACTGTGTTGCTGCTAGTAGAAAAGTCTATTACATTCAATTATGCCATAATGTATCAGTCTCTGTGTATAATGTTCTCCTGGTTTTGCTCCTTTCACTCTGCATCAGTTTCTTGAGGTCTTTCCAGTTCACATGAAATTCCTAGAGGTCATCATTTCTTTCAGCACAATAATATTCAATTACCATTACATGTCACAATTTGTTCAGTCATTCATCAATTGATGGATATCCCCTCATTTTCTAATTGTTTGCCACCACAAAGAGCGTGGCTATGAATATTTTGTACAAGTACTTTTACTTATTATTGAGATTGCATTTTTGCAATAAGGCTAATGTTGTATTGAATTTACTCAGAACATGAACTTATAACAGCCCCTCCAGAATATAACAGTTTATAGCACATAGTAGTTAAGGTAAATATTAACCAGACAATCAGTATTAATTGCTTAACTAGAATTGTTTGTAATAGAATAGATGAGATATGATTTATATAAAGTAGCCATAAAATCATATAATTCATATTTCCTCATAAGTACTGTATGTTTAATATGATAATATTAGCCAGTATTACTAGGTATTTAATACATGCTTATTGAATGAATGGCATTGTAAAGGAAAAAAGGTTGTAATGAGACATATTCATGAAGCATGCAAGAGGAAGAAAACAGAGTGAAATCCATTTAACAAGGATGATCAAGGACTTGCACATAGAGGAGATAATATATAATATTGATTTAAAGGAAGAGAAGGATTTCAAAGAAGGAGATGCTGAGGGAGCAATTTCGTCCTATTTGCTATTTATTCTTCCTAAATCTTTGATCAATTTATTTAACCTAATAGAATGTAAGTTCACTTCAGAAATAGAAATGTTTCATTTTTGTCTCTGAATCCCAAATATCTAGTAGAGAAATTAAGTAAAGGAGTAGATATGACTTACGTGATTGCTAGTTTCTTCTTGGTTAAATCTCTGATCATATGAATTTATGACTACTGAGAAATCCTGAAGCATATTCAGAGAGACATTGTAATAAGTGCCATTTGTAGGACATTTTAAAATTTCAAATGTTTATATATTTTATACCATCCCTTTTTAGTAGGTTTTTCAGGTACCATTGCCCCAGTTTTCTATAGTAAGAGATCAAGTGAAAGAGCTTGAACTATTTATTCATGGTTACAAAGCTACTCAGTGTAAGAGATTAAATTCAATTTTTTTTTGTATTCATGAGCCCATCTGGACAAGTAGACAGGAAAAAATGGATTTCAATCCTTGTACAAACATTTTTTCAGATACTAAATTTGTGAATTGGTAAATTACTTAATATCTCTGGGCTTCAGATTATTCATATTTAAAATGAGAAGTTTAGACTCAGTAACCTCTATTGCCTCTGTGAAGTCAGAGTTATATGTATAGTAAAATGAGTTTCAAAAATCTTTGTAAGCATTCAATATTGAATAAGAGGCTACTAATGGGTCTTTGAGCAGGATATGGGATGTAGGAAACTGTGTTCAAGGAAAAAGTATTCTAACATACAACATGGGAACTTCTTAGAATACTGTTGGACATAATACCTCAAAGATAGTGTAGTCATCCTTTGGTACCTACTTATGCCTCATTTACCTATCATATTTTAATATATTTGAATGTTACATGATTGTGAATTATTTTGGTTCAGTATATTTCTTTTCTGTACACATTTATTTCAAAGCTTTTGCAGAGCATTCATAAGTTTATGTGCTTCTGAAATTTCTTACTTGAATTTTTTGCATGCCTCATAAGATCCACAAATCATAATCTAAAAAGAGAAAAAAATGTCAAATTAAAAAAATACAAATGGACAAAGTCTACCTTCATACAGAATTATAGTTTTTTCAGGATGTGGAGGAAATTCAAAGATTTAAATTGAAAAATTCCCTGTGAATTTTATTCCCCAATTCATCATGAAAATTACCAAACAAATTTATCCTCAAAGGAGTGGCCCTTGTCTAAAAAGATAAACATAGCCTTTTTTTGGTAGTATGTTGTTATATCACCTACTCAATCAAAATGGTTTTACTTGCAGTTAATAAGTTACTGGAATAAAATAATGTTGGGCATTTAGCACTGAGTTTTATGGACTACAGCCAAAATATGTAGTACTGATTACAAGGTGCATACTGAAGTAATGCTCTTACTGATTTATTCCTGGTGCACTGGAATTTACTGACTGATAGGGTAAGCATCTCGATTGTTAATTAGACACTTTGCTACATTTTTGTTCTCCTTCTGTGACACCTTAAAAATACCCAAGTCCAGGCTGACAACTCAGAATAATGCAAATTAAATATAGAAATACAAAGAGATTTTTTTAATGGTAAGAATGAGGTTTCTCATTTAGCATAATTGCATGGAGTATAGCATATTTCTTAATTAGTAGGATTAAAGCCATTATAATTAAAGGCCTGCAAACTCAATGGCAGACATTAACAAGGCTCATAACAAACACTTATGTATTCAGTAGGTCAACTAGCCTTAAGTAAATGGCTAATATATACAATATTGCCTTTTTAAATAAGAAACTGATATAAATGATGACCATAAAGCATCTGAGATTGCATATTAAAATAAATCACAAAATAAAGTATTTCTAGGGTTTTATATTTTTTCCTCTCCTAGCAACAGTATGAAATTTACATTTTTCCTCACATGGAAATTTTAAAATATGTTTCAATATCTCAAGTATATAATTCTTTTTATTAGCTTTCAGTTAGACAAGAGTGTTTATCTCCTGACCTATGAATTTGTAATAGTTTAAAATGAATTCAATTCAACCTCTCCAATGTGAAATATATTGATATTTTTAATCTTTTAAAATTGTCATCTTTTTGTTCTCTAAAATATATTTATTGGCATCTACTCTTTTATTAGTTCTGTATTTAAATGGAAATGCATATATCATACTGACAAGGAAATAAGATATTTTACATATTCAAGTTTCTATAATTTAAGTTATAATGAAGCAACTTGGTAAAGTGGACAGCTAACTTCTGAGTCAAGAATACCTTGATTCAAAGCTGAATTCAAATACATGGCAACTATGTGACTTTGAACAATGCACCTCCTCTCACAGTGCCCTCAACAACTTTTTAGGTTCCAGAGAGAGTGCTGGCTTTCTTGAGTCTCTACTCACTGGTTCCCTTTATTACAGATCCAGTCCCTAAACCTATCTCCTTGACTTCTTGTGTTGACCTCTAATAAGCTGTGTGATCTCTCTAATCTTTAGTATCCTAAGCAGGAAAAATTAGGGAAATGTATAGAATGAACCCGTTGATGGAAAAGAAGAAAAAAGTTGAGAGTCAGAGTATTATGTTAGAGAGATGACCTTCTTGAATTTCGGAAGATCTGAAGTCTACTTCTGTGTGTGAGACCATGAACAACCCTTGATGTCTAAGTGCCCCAGGGCCACTGGAGAACACTCTACTTGGAGAGTAGGCAATGATCTTACTTTGTAGAGAGTTCCTTTATGGGAATATATATTTAACTCCTGAAATGACATATTTGCTCCTCAAAACAAATATTATTACCCTGTAAGTCAGAATTTGGAAAGGAAAAAATAATTCTGCATTTTAAGCCTCTCATAGACAATGAAAGCTCAAAAATTATTATATACTTTTATAAAAATGTACATATAGATGTGATATTTTGTGAGTGCTTTTCTATACTATTTTTTATTATTTTCTTCATAAAATGGTATATATGTTTCCCCTCTTATACTGAGAGCTTGTTGAGGACAAAGACAGTTTTTCTGTTTGTTTTCTTTGTATCCACAATCAGTCAATTACTCAACAAACATTTATTAAGCACCAGCCATGTGCTGGATGCCATGCAAAGTTCTAGGGATACAAAGAAATTTAAAAATTAGTTCTTGTCCTTAAGAAGCTTACTATCAGTTTCTAGTACTTGATACCATGCCTAGCACATAATAGGCACTTAATGAATGCTAGTTGCATGACTAAATATTATTCCTACTAAATAAATTAAAAATAACAATGTCAATAATAATATATAACTACATTGTTTAATCATATTATATATATAATATAAAGCAACATAAAATATATAATCTGTCTCAAAGCACTTCCCTCTATGTTAAACCTAGACCTTCTCAGAACTTAAGAGATCATTACCATAAACTATAGTTTTAAAAATAGTTTCATTATTTTTAATCTGTTATTTTATCTTAGCACTGAATATTTTTTCATTATTCTTTTACTTAATTTTTATTTTTAGGAAAAAATTCCATTGTTACATGATTCATGTCCTTATTCTTCCCTCCACATATGTCTCAATCAAGACCTATTTCCATATTACTGATAATTGCACTGGGGAGGTCATTTAGAATCTACACCCCAAATCATATCTGCATCAACCCATGTGTTCAAGCAGGTGTTTTTCTTCTGTGTTTCCACCTCTGCAGTTCTTCCTCTAAATGCTGATAGCATTCTTTTTCATAAGTCCCTCAGAATTTTTCCAGATCATTGCATTGCTGCTAGTACCGGAGTACGTTATATTCGATTTTACCATGGTATATCAGTCTCTGTGTACGATGTTCTCCTGGTTATGCTCCTTTCACTCTGCATCAATTCCTGGAGGTCATTCTAGTTTACATGAAATTCCTCCAGTTCATTATTCCTTTGAGCACAATAGTATTCCATCACCAGCAGATAACAAAATTTGTTCAACCATTCCCTAATTGAAGGGCATACCCTCATTTTCCAGTTTTTTTGCTACTATAAAGAGTGCAGCTATAAATATTTTTGTATGTGTCTTTTTCCTTAAGATTTCTTTGGGGTATAAACCCAACAATGGTATGGCTGAATCAAAGGGCATATAGTCTTTTAAAGCCCTTTGGGCATAGTTCCAAATTGCCTTCCAGAATGTTTGGATCAATTCACAACTCCACCAGCAATGCATCAATGCCCCAAATTTGCCACATACCCTCCAACATTCACCACTTTCCTTTGCTGTCATGTTAGCCAATCTGCTAGGTATGAGGTGGTACCTCAGAGTTGTTTTGATTTGCATTTCTCTAACTAAAAGAGATTTAGAACACTTTCTCATGTGCTTATTGATAGTTTTGTTTTCTTAATCTGAAAATTGTCTATTCATGTCCCTTGCCCATTTATCACTTGGGGAATGGCTTGATTTTTTGTAAAATTGATTTAGCTCCTTATATATTTGAGTAATTAGACCTTTGTCAGAGGTTTTGTTATAATTATTTTTTCCCAATTTGTTGACTTTTATAATTTTCATTGCATTGGTTTTGTTTGTAGAAAACCTTTTTAATTTAATGTAATCAAAATTATTTATTGTACATTTTGTAATTTTTTCTAACTCTTGCTTGGTTTTAAAATCTTTCCTTTCCCAAAGATCTGACAAGAATATTATTCTGTGTTCATCTAATTTACTTATAGTTTCCTTCTTTATATTCAAGTCATTCACCCATTCTGAATTTATCTTGGTGTAGGGTGTGAGATGTTGATCTAAACCTAATCTTTCCCATATTGTTTTCCAATTTTCCCAGCAGTTATTGTCAAATAGTGGATTTTTATCCCAAAGGCTGGGTTTTGGGGGTTTATTATAGACTGTCTTGCTGACATCACTTACCCCAAGTCTATTCCACTAATCATCCCTTCTGTCTCTTAGCCAGTACCATATTATTTTGATGATCACTGCTTTATAGTATAGTTTAATATCTGGTACTGCTAGGTCACCTTCCTTCACATTTTTTCCATTATTTTCTTTATTAAAGCAAAATTATACCTTCTTTCTATTTGCTTATCTCTTTTGTATGAGGAGATCTTGGTGAAGATATTCTCCTACCATTATAGTCAACACCTACTCTTAAACTTCTAGTCAAATAGTGTTGCCTAAAATGCTGAGACAAGAGGTTATTTAATAGATGCATAGATCTAGTATGTGTCAGAAATGAGATTTGAACCCAAGATTTTTTAATTCTGGGCTGGTCCTATCTCTCCATTCTGCCAAACTGCCTATATATTTACATGTGTGTGTGTGTATATATAAAGCTATATATATGTGTGCGTATGTATGTGTGCATATTTAGATGTGTGTGTCTTTGTGTATATAGATATATATGTGTATACATACCTGGATGAATCAATACAATAATTCAGTGCATTAGTTTCTTGTTCTGCTTCTTCATTATTATAGTTGTGTTTTGCACAGTTTGCATTTTTTCTTAACTCAACAATATTGCTCATAAGTCATAAATATATTATTTCAATAATCTAACTGCCAAACTTTCTTTCTCAATATAATAAACAATGATTTAAGAATTTGAAAAGGTTCACAGAGCTTACCGGAGTGATTAATATATTGTCTGCCATTGGGTTGTTTTCTTTTTGCCTTTGCTTGTGGGCTTGCATGTTTGTGTGTACTGGTAGGCTCTTGGTTCATTGACCTACTTTTTCCTCACTATATTTAAACATTTTACTTTTGACAGTTGGAGTAACTTCAACCAGGTGATTTAACAGTCACTTCTTGAAAATAATCCATGGCCATGGAGTCTAATGAGTCTCTCCTCTTCTTGTCTTTTTTTCTACATAAAGATAATTTAAACTATATTTCTATTTATTACCACTGCCTAAGGCCTTGCTAGTTTAGGCTTTTCCAATGTAGCACCAAAGGTTTACTCAATTCAGTTAAAACTCAAGTCAATTTAGCAAAAAGTATTCCATCAAAAGAGTTGTTTAGCATCTCATAAGCTAATAAGGCAATTGACTCATTTCATAATTTGCTTTGTAGTTATACATTTTACATATTACATAGACCTAGACAAGAGAAATTCCCATCTCTAGTATTATAGGGAACCATGCTTCTATATGATTTTTGGGGTCTTGAGTGGCGTGGTGGCATAGGATGGTTAAGGCAGGAGAAAGAAAATGAGAACAACTAGACTAGTGGTTAGACCATGCTGTCCCAAAGTCTGAGGGCTTGGGAGTTTATTATATACTGATTTCAAGCAAAGAAGACAAAGGAATCACAGTTGTGAAGGGGTAATAAATCACACATAACCCATTGAAGTCTAAAGAGTAAAGGTGCAAAGACAAATGCTCAAATTCCAACCACCAACTTAGTAGGGGATAATTCTGGGAGAGGAAATACCCCATGGAGATGCTCACCAGTCAAATCCTAAAGGAGCCAGTTCTAATCTGAATATGCACTCTTATCTAATTAACATTTGTTAAGATTCAGGCTTCTCAATTATCAAGGAAAGGAATCATTAACTCAGTAGATGCTGGTCTGCCACTTCAAAGCTCTCCAATAAGAATTCTAAGAAAGGTGGGGATCAAAGACTGAGTCAAAAGAGGAGCCTCAGATTTTTATCTTAGATGGCCCATTCTGTCTGTCCTGACATGCAGTGCAGAAAAATCATACACACAGTTTTACTTGTCGATGATTTTGTAATGGGATCCAGATAAAATATCTGTTTTTTTTACTTGTCGATGATTTTGTAATGGGATCCAGATAAAATATCTGTTAGAGAAACAGATTCTGTTTCTCTAAATGACTCCTAATAGCCTCTTGGAGGGATCAAGTTGATTTTGGATTAACCTACCTGCTGGTACCAGAGCTTTTCGGGGCTCAGGTGACCAGAACCAAGCACAAAGACTGCCTCAGTCTGGATTGGTCACATAGGGAATCCAGATAACAGGCTCTAAATTTGATCCTATTTCTCCAAGGGCTTTAATACATTGAACGGCTTCCCACATAGTATGTTGGTATTTTCTTAGGAACTTTAAAAATCTTTAGAACTAAGCACTTGGATTTTTTCACTGTTGTGTCATTGTAATATAGAAAAATGGCAGGGTGGAATTCCTGCAGGATACAGAGTCGCCTCACCCAAAATTCTGGGGGGCCTCCCCCAGAGAACTCTGGGTGAGGCTTGACCCTGTATCCTGCAGGGATTCCACCCTGCCCTTTCTACATTACAGTCATTCCTAAAAAAAAAAAAATAAAAATTGGGAGGTTAAATTTTAGAGACTCAAAAAACAAAGGGCATATTAATCTAACCCTTTTCATATTCATCCTCGGATCATCTGTGATCATCTATCAAAGAACATTTAATAATCTCATCCTTTCTCTTTCCAATGCCAATCAAATAGCTGGACTCCTTAAAATATATTTTCAGCCACTAAAAGGCTATTTGACTTAAATATACATATACATATGTAATATATGGCATATTCATTTATAATACATGTACATGCATGTTAATACATAAACAAATGTGTCTGTGCATATCTATGCGTATTAAATGTATGTGCATGTGTATGTGCATATATTTTGAATTTTCATTGGTTTTATTGTTGTTGTTATTGATGAATTTGTAATAGGTTACTCCAGATATTTAACATTTTATCTTTCCAATCATGTACCATTTAAAATCAAGTGTCTTTGCTTCAAAATGTATTTTTCTTCAGCATATTGATACATAAATCATTACAAGGAACACTAAAGAAATAAACATTTTGTTTATTGTTTAAACAGCAAATTGGCAATTCTACACAAATTATTTACTAATTATAGAGTCTATGCACCTTTTAGCATAAGCAAGTTGGTTATGTGACAAAGGGAAAGCGTACTAGACATAAAAAGTTATATCCAGAGTAATGTTTAAGACCATTTTCTTCTTCCCATTTACCTGACCATAAACAACTAGGATGAAATGTGAAAATCATCTTAATTAGGTTTTATACCCATTTAGCCCCACTGTAGTCATACAGCTACTTGATTTGTACTTTCAAATTAGTATCTCTATTCAAGGATATCTCTTTTCCTATGAGTATAGCCACTCAAAAATAAATATCCAGAATCCATATTATAGACTCCTGGCCCCTACCATCTGATCAGGTAAAATTGTATTGTCTCCATTTGACAGAAATTGTATCATATGTCCAAAGAGAATTACCCATGTTCAGAAATTTAAGAAATTTAAGAAAGTTGTGTCATATCTTCATAAATATTTGATTATTTGATTATTTGATTAGAGTAGAAGTCAGGAATAGGAACAATTTTAATGAAATATTTTGATGAATAAAAATTCATATATTTTTGCCACAGTATATAAGCCAAAGCTATACCTCCACTTTAACTCTTTTAGGATTAAAACTGCTAATTTCATGGTATATAGTTTGCAATTAGGCCGTATTGTAGAGAGAAATAAAGTTAAGTTTATGCTGCATAGTTCATATGATATATATATACATATATATATAGACAATAATACTTATATAAACTCTGACCCTTGAAATTTAGTTAAAATCACATACTCCAATAGGGAAATTAATTTAAAAAATAATACAATATTATGGATATAGAAATGCTGTTGTTCAGAAGAATATATTGAATTTAACTAATATTAATATACATCTTTAGAATTTACAATAGGCAATGATCTTTCAAGGGTTCTAAGACTCAAAAATCTATATAAAAAATTGAACATACTTTTTTTTAACTGGAATGCAAAAAATATCTCCTTTATTAAATTCCTCAATTAAAGAATACTCATTTTCTAAGGGAGGAAATAGTGTCCATATTTCATTCAATAAATTATTTTAAGGAGTTTGTTTTATTTTTATTGCATTGTGCTTGCAACTGTAGCAGGAATAAGAAGAATTAAACAGGTTATCTACATGTTATTTATTATAAGAAATTATATCCTATTTGGTTATTAGAGAATTTGAAAAATATGAAAATGTCTAACACTTAAGCATCCAATGCTCAAACTGGAGAAGAAATCATTTTCTTCAGCTTTTTTGTTTTAATCTAAATTGTAGTGATATATATATTATGATGAATCATTAGGTTCAGACTTTTATAGCTAATCTTTAGTCATTTCATTTTAGTTTAAATGTTTCTTTTGAAATATTGTTGCATATGAGCATATAAAATATTTACAAGGAAACTTTGTATTTATATACATAAAAACACTACAGTTAACTCTTTTGTACCTTATTCCATTGTCTATCTTAAAGATATATTCATTATGGAAAATGGTATTTGCTACTAACAATTTATTAACTCTATTTTTAGATGAATAATGTTATGATATCACTTCCTCAGGCAGTGATTTTTTCTTTATTTAGGAAATATCAAATAATATATTTGAGTCTTAATGGACTTTTAAAATATTATTAATTCATAAGTTGCTCATATAATAATAATTGAGAACTAGTTGATACTTAATTTTCAAGCCAGAGAATATGAAAAATCCATTTGAAACTGCCTCATCTACATATTGTATAATTTTGGGGTGGCAGATTAATTTCTTTTGGTTACTAAAATAATATTGAAAAATATTTGTGTTATTTGTTCTCTTTCTCCCAATCCCCTTATAATAAATTTTGTTTTATTAGATATTATTGAAAAACAGTAGTAACTGATACATTGCTAAGACTTATAGTCTTATTATTGAAAGTTTTCTAATGCCAATTGATGGTTCATTAGACTATGATGCTTGAAATGAATTAAGAATGAATTTAATTAATGTAAACTAACCAATCAGCAAAATAATAATTAAAAACATAAGATTTTAAAAATTTTCCTCTTTCCATTTTCTCACCAGGAGTTATAACTAATTAATATCAAGATATAATGATCAGAAACAGCAGGAGTCCTGATCTGTATGGCCATCTGTGAAAAAATAGAGAAAAGGGAATTATAGGTGACAGCACAGCTGTGTGTTAATATTTTAATATCCAAAATAGTGCCAAATTAAGCTTAGATTCTCTTACTTTTTGTTATAAATTCCCTATAAGCAATACCTTTAAATATTCTGCTGACTTTTAGAAAATGAACTAGAAATTAGTCAATGTATTTTCTGTACAAATATCATATATGTAATGATACTGTTCTTTTTTATCCTGAATGAACTAATGGAAAGCATTTTTATAAGCTTTGAATGTTGTTAGAAATTGTGGCTCTATGATCATCACCTGCCAAATTTATATAATGACATTTGGATTAGGTTAGTTAATCTCTAAAGTCATTTTTGACTCTAGGATTTTATGATTCTTTATTGCATAGATAATTCAAATGTCACTAATACAGGGTTAGAGGATAAGAAATTACATTAAACAATCTCAGATGGTGCCCTGAAGGAAATCATTATTCTGTGTGCTTTGTATACATGGATGATGATTTTGCTCTGGTTGTCTGAGAAAATGCTGAGTATAATGTTGAATACATGTCATAAGAGTTGGTTGGAAGGACATTGTGGGAAAATTACATGAAAAATTGACCTCCCATGAGTAGCTCAAAAGAGATACTTTTGGATTAGGTACTGTATTCCTTCGGTTTGTGGCCATGTGTATGAGATAGGTTCATTATGTTTTATAATCTCCAGAGTTTGCAATTCTAAAGACTACAGGGAATGGATCTCCATTGAATTCTATCATTTTCTTTCTTCTGTTTTGAGCTGAGATCTTCCTTTTTCCCAGATGAAGAGGTCATTTACTATTATAATTTATTTGGTATATTTCAATGTTTAGATCTATATATCTTCCTATATTTGTATACAAGAGATTTGCTTGCACTTGTTATTTTTGGTATTATTTTGTATAACCAGCCTTTGGTGGGAAGGTGCCAAGTTTTAGAGTATAATCTAAGAGCTTCCTTCTCCTTTAAGAACATTCGGAGGGGACAGCTAGGTGGTTCAGTGGATTGATAACTAGGCCTAGAGAAGGGAGTCCCTGGGTTCATAACTGACCTCAATCACTTCATAGCTGTGTTACCCTGGACAAGTCCCTTAACCCTTAGTGCCCAGCCCTTACCACTTTTCTGCCTTGGAACCAATACATAATATTGATTCTAAGATGCAAAATAAGGGCTTAAGAAGGTAATTAGAGAAACACCATTCATTCTGAACTCCAGAACACTGTGCTTAGGGCAGAAACATTTGAAGAGTAGAAGAGAGATAAAATTTGAGCTCAATGATTTACTTAGACTAGAGGCAAGATAAACCATACTTAGTGATTCTGAGTCTTGCCTCCCTCTCTTCCCTGCCACTGGATATGTAGACAATTTTGCTTCTTTCATCAAGTGTAGACCATACTTCAGATTATATCGATCCATACACTCTATGAGCTTTGCATACATTTTGACCATATACTTATCCTACATACATTTACAGATTCTTTGAGGGGCATGGTATTGTATGAATTTATGTCACAGTACAGAAGAAAATAGACTGCATTTATGTTTAGGAGAATTCAATTCAAATCGTCTTTTGGAGCATTGATGAAAGAGGGGCTGGGCATTGTTTTATTTACATCATGTTCCCCAACTCAGAATTCTTCACTGGTAACATGCTTAATCCAAAGATATATGAATACAAGTCTCAGAGTATTACAAAGGGGTTCCAGAAGACTAAGTATATTTTTCCACCTAATATAACCTTTCCACCATACTTTGCTTTGAGTTTATAAGTCAAATGACAGTGAAGATACAGTAAAAAAATGCAAAGCACTTCTAATACTTTTTGTTTCTATTTTTCTATGAATTATGTGATTTCATTGATGTAGAAAGCTCCCAGAGAAGGATGTCTTCTGATTATGTAGGCCAGCACCTTCTCCTTAACTTAAAGTTTTATAGAATTGGCTGAGGTGGGTATAGAATGAGAGCTAATGTGACTTACTGAGGGTCATGTAATCATTATGTGTCAAAAGAATGATTTGAACTTGAGTATAAAAGATGAATCACAACCTGAGGAAATTTTTCATACTTGTTCTAGTTAATATACAAACTAAGTTTAAAAAGTGAAAGAGTATCATGCAATGAAAAATAAGAACATTTTAAAATAGAAATTCTTTGTCTTGATGATCCCTAGAGAAAACCAATTACAACTTTAAGAAATCCATATACATATATAAATTTAATCACTATTTGTCTTAATTATCTCCTAGTAATTTTATAAATAATTCCTCCAAATGGAGCATTTTCTCATATATCATGAAATAGCTAAAATAAGAATTTAAATTATGCTGCTTTAATATTTATAATTAATCATATTTTTACCTCATAAACAGATTTTAATTGGGAGTTTGAGTTTGAATTTAAAAATAAAAAATCTGTTTACTCAATTTTTGTTAGTGTCTATTCTATTAAGTTACTAATTCAATAAAGTAATATAATACTTAAGTTATTTCTTCAAACACAGGCATTTGTCTTATAATAGGATAACTTCATAGTGAGTTTTCTATAACTCAGCTATAGTCTTTCATTTTTAAGGAAGTGTCTTGACTTTTGTAATCAACATATAGAGAAATGACTTTTCAAGTTATTTTTATGGCAAGACATATGGAATATTAAGTGAACAAGAAAATTAGAAATTATGTAAAGTTATCTACTGACATTACAAACAATACATATTTCAGAAGTTGCAAATATGAAATGTTTATGTTGCCAGATAACTTAACATAATTTCGAATTAGTGAAGTAAATAATTAGTAAAGAAAGATGAGTTAAATATTACTTAAGAATAATACAATTTAAAGTTTATACTATAGAAAAAGTCTTCAGAAGAAGTCAGAAACAATGCCTTAAAGTTTGTATAAGATAATGTGTAAAGAAAACTATTCAACATCTTTTTATCACATCATAGAAAAGGAAAGGTCAGGGTTCAATATGGAGGAAATGGGAAAAAAGTAGAAAAGAAAAGGAAATGAGGGATTTGAGGAGTAACTTTGTAATGATCCCAAAATTGAAAGTATATTATTTTATTCAGTAAGTATTCAGTAAAACTGAAAACATAATGAAATTGGAAAATAAGAAGTATATTAATTGCATGTATCTTAAAAGAAATTAGTGGATGAGATACTGAGAGACATCATGGATCCCATTTCTCATGAGGTTTTTTGGAGAAATTCACATCTTTCTAAAAGTAAGGGAATAGAATAAAATAGCTCTGAATTCTCTTATTTCTATGTATTTTTAATTGCCAACATTTATTTTGAAAAATGCTTTATTTTGAAGAATTTGCAAAACTGTCATCTAATTTAGAGCTTAAACTCGTTGGTTATATCCATTTGTCAATAATTGTGCCATCTAGATCTAGATCATGTATTATTTATTCCTTTGTAAAGGCCTATTTTTAAGGTTGAATAGAGTGAACAAATCTATAACTATCAATGAGATCGGTCATCATGCTATTAAGAAATAATCATTTAAGGTCTGTTTGGTCATATGTTGGCTATAATATATAAAAAATTCATTGTTGTATATTCAGCCAAAACAGGGTAGGGACACATTAATTCAAAGTTTACCTGGATCCATTAATAGTGCAGGTCTCTCTAACCATTCTAACCATCTCCAAGATAAAAGGGAAAAGAGAGTTCACATGCCCTCCAAATTACTGACTTAACAACTAAGAAAGCTTACTTATGTTCATAAAACAATTAGCAACTCATATATAGAAAAAAAATTTGTTCTGTATAATAATTCTTTTTATGACCCCTTTATGTTATTAACAATTTTTATTTTTAGTAACAATTTATTTTTGTGTTAGCCTCAGAGAGAATTTTATTTATTAAGGAGGCCCAGAAGTAGATGAGAGGAGAAGACTGCAAAATTGTTACTTGAGGGCACTGGTGTCAGTTTTAACCAGTAAGTAATCCTGCATTGTTTCCTTGTTAATATTTTATTATTGGGGATATAACGCAATGCTATGATGCAAAAGTAAAAAAGGGTAAGGAAAAAGACAAAGTTGAATTATTTAAGCTATGAAGTTTCTGCTTCCTTTGTGCAGAGGGAGTGATAAAAGGAAGTATTTGAATAAAAGTATATTTAGGATTAATTTAATGAAAAGTGTGGTTATACACTGTAGTAAGACTTTGTAAATATACAGTAGACAATTCATTCTTATCTACATACATAATAGGAAGGACACTGCTAACCAGTAGACTCTGGGTAATGATGCTTTTAGAGAAACAATCCTACACATTTCAAGCCACTTTCTTTTTTTCTAACTTTTCCCCAAAGGAGAGGAAACAATTTACATTCTTGAAAAGTATCCTAATATGAAATGACCTATTTATACAATCATATATTGGCTAATCCTTCTAAGATCCTGGCTAAAATAGATGTTTAAGTATGCATATGTTAAAATATTCATACATATACATATAAACACACACATATATAAATATATATGCATAATCGTATATTATTAGCTAATGTTTAGTCAAGCTCATCTTCTTTTTCTTCTTCAAAGAGTCCCTTTAAGAGAAATAAATGAATTCTTTCTCTGTACAAAGTGGAATAAGTGTAGGGAGGGGAAATGATCCCTTGTAGTTGAGATTCCCCACAAGTCTTATTATGAATGACTTAATAGCCTTCTGAGAGAACTGAGGTTGCAGTTTGTGAGACTGAAAATTTAAATCCAGGTCACAAAGATGTTAAATAGCAAATGACACATTTACTGTGCCACCCAGCTGCTTCCTATAATGCAATGGGAATGCCTTCTGAACAAAGTCAGCATGCCAATATTAGGTTATATACAAGTAGTTTTGTTTAGTGGGCTAATCCAAAAGGAAGAGATCCTGCCCACAATTAAATAGCTACTTAGCCCAATTGCTAACTCACCCCTGAAGTGTCAAATAAATAGCTTCTCTCCCTGAAGGAGCTGTAACACTGCACTCCGAAATTGAAAATTTTTCAAGCTGTTCAATGAGTCAGCTCTGCGATTACCAAGTGAAAGCAAATATCTCCATATTTTGGTTAACAGAGGCTATGGAGTAGCTTCATCAAAGCATGGTTATTAGTCAGTTCAGAATTTTTCCTTAAAAATATAACTTGAAATACATATGTATTTTGCATTTCCCATGCTCAATTGAGATTATCTAAGTTAACTATCAGTTGGATCATCTGTTTCACTGTACCACAATTTCAGAAGCTACTTCTGGTATATTACTTTTCTGTAAACCAAGATCATTTCAATGACAGAATAATGAAAAGTTGGAATTAAGACACAAATAAGTAATAAATCAAAAAAGGATTTATTAAGTGACTGCTGTGTGCTAGATATTGGATACTAAACATCTCTAAAACATAATATCCTTTTACATTTTTCTATCTTATTTTTCTAAAAGATCCACTGAAATGGGATCTTACATAAGATACGTAAAATGCACCAGTCATATGAAGGACCACATCCAGGTTCCTCTCTCGCATGGCAAAGCTTTTCCATGAGCATTGTGACTCAACAATATTTTTTTCGTGGTAGATGGTTGACATCACTACTTGTGGTCCCTAAGACATTTTATGAACCTTGTTTTCCATAACAGATGCTAAGATGTAATACGTTCACTGTTTTAGTGCAAGACAAAAAATTGCATTCTCTGATTGACCTTTAGTTTGTTACAAATGATATATTTCATATCACCTTACCAAAGCATCCCTCCCTTCACTCACCAAAAAGCTGTCCTTAAAATGAAGAATAAAAAAGATATGATGTAATATAATCAATAAGTTAATTAATACTTTTTCCAAGTTTAATTATAAGTGCAATATTCCATATACACATGTTCCTTTCTCTGTAAATTAATGAGGGGATGTGTCCTTATACCTCTATGTTGCAACCAAGTATAATGAGTATAATAACACTTTTAATTTTTATATTTTCTATTATTCTTTCAATTTGGCCTTTCAGTAAGCATATGACAACCCTTTAGATATTTGAGGATGGCCATGCACACTAAACAATTATTTTCTTCACCTATTCTTGATATTATTTGAATGTGTTGCTGTGGTGGATAAATGAATAAATAGAATGGATAACTCAAAATGATAATTATACTAAAATCCATTGTTGAAAAAATATTAACTATCCCATTTCTTGTTTATTCTGATAGATAGGAGACAATATCATATAATGGAAACAATTTTTAATTAATTATCATAAGACAGAGTTCTAGTCCATAGTTTTTTAGTAACTTATTATGTAACTTGAAACAAATCCTTTCACATCTCTTGTCTCTTTTTATTCATCTGAGATATAATATTAGAGTAGATGAATTCCTAAGTCACTTCAAATTCTGACATTCTATCATCATAAAACTAAGACATGTGTTTCCTAAGTATACACAAAGAGATGACAAAGGTAGATGGGATCTCACAGAAGAACACTGGAAACAATGTCTAAAATTTAAGCAAGTTGTACAGATGACATTTCATTACCTTACTCAAACATCCTGAATTTTAAAATTATAGCTGTTCCTTTTAGTCTGTAGTTGCCAGATCTTTCCTCAGCCTAGTTTCAAATAGATAACTACACATAGTCTTTATATTCACATCAGATGCATCTACATTGCATCTTAATTTGCTCAATACAAAGTATATATAATGAATAGGCATCCTTGGTGGATCCATTATAAGACTGAATTCTAACAAAATAGATGTGGGATGATCAATGATATATATTTCTTTCAAGACTGATATAGAACCTGAAATTTATTTAAGAGCAGCTCACAAAACTATTCAAAGCTTTTATTCATGCAGAACTATCTAAAAATGTTCTTATTTAAACATCTTCATTCACCTCATGAGAGTCTATGTGGAACAAAGTATTCTCACCAATCTCTACTGAATTCCTTCAAATATATGCAACTCTTGAATTGGATACCAATAAGCTGTCAACCTCTTAATTAATGAATTCATATCATTTAAATATATTCCAAGTGACTAGGGTTACTTTGTATACATTGTAAGAAATGTCTTGGATATCTCTGGTCTCTGAGGAGCAGTGGTTCTTTTTTCCCTAAGTTTAGAATGAATATTTTTTGGAAAAAACAACAACAAACTTTTAAAAGATAAAATACTTATTTCTATTCACAAGTGGTTAAGGTTGATACTAGTGATGGAGTTCCATTGAATGGATATGAATAGGCTTTTGAAAGGAGATAACTTGCTTGTAGAAGATGACTTTTAAGCCAAGAGTCTAAAGTAAAATATTTCATTCATTCTCACAGTTTCCCTTCCCCTGCCCTCTTATTTTTTTTACATCAATGCACAGGATGAACATCTTTTTTAATCATTTAAAATATAGGCTTATAGTCCCTTCACATTTCCTAGGGGTGTCTTTTGATATCCCAAAGTGCTACAAATCAGGTTATTTTATTCATGTTCTCAACTTCTTGGTCCATCAGCTGTTTTCCAGTACTCTTCTTTTGATTTCTAGAACTTCACAAGTTCTAGAAACCTCATAAAAGTCCTTGCTAGGCTTTTAAAAATCAGTTGTTACATTGATGTTGATAAATAATGGGAGAAAAATACAAAAGGCATGGCATATTCTGAGTTGATCAAATGTTGATGTACCATGAAATAAAATGAATTCCACATACTTGTGTTCATAAAAGCAAACATAAAACTGTGGTTCAGTGCTAGAGTTTCTACAAATGATCAAATGCCAGCTTTGACTCGTAAAAATATTCATTTCTGCATTGTGCACATGTAGTTTTTCTAATAAACATTATTCTATGCCAATCTAGAAAATAATCATAATTTTAGGTTTTATTTTCTCTCTTGACATCTTTTTCTAAGATGAAATGAAAAAGAAGGGATTTTCAAATAATTTAGATAAAAAATTCTTAAGAATGATTCATTCATATGATGTTATTAAAATCTTTAAACACGTTGCAACAAATATTCCATTTTGGGGATGGTATCTCAAAAAAAGACAAAGTCAAAGAAAAGTTCTCATTTCTACCAAAATATTAATAATATAACTTTTTGATATAGCAAAAAATAATTGGAAATTTAATGTCTTTTCATCAGTTGAATATATCTAAAACAATTATTCTATGTTATTTTAACTGAATATATGCATGCCTTTTAAGTGTGTGTACATATACATATGTATACATATATACATATATTTACATACACATTATTCTAAAAATCAATGCATTTTTAAGGTTTACAAGTTTAAAGTAAATAGCTTAAATAAGTTTAAGACTTTGGGTATGTGATATATAAATATATATATATATATGCATATATATGCATACACAGTGAACTATGGCCCATGATATTCCTCAGTCTTCAACATTGCTTTAAATTTAAATTTAAATGAATACCTCTCTCTATGTACCTTATCATTTCACCCAACTTTCCAATGATCATGGCTTCTGTTCCTAGCTGAGTTATCTATTAATTTGGTATAATTTAACCTACTTTAATTCTTCCTTCAAGTTTCTCTTAGTACCATTCTCTTTCCCCGCACCATTATTTTTACATAACATTTTAAACAGCTTCACAACTCAGCCTCTGCCTATGAATATTTCTTCTACCTGCTATGATAATGAAAATAACTTTTACGAGTTACAGATATCATTTTCCATATAAGAAAATAATTAAATTCACCTTATTGAAGCCCTTAATTTTCTCCCTCTTTCTTATTTACCTTTTTATGGTTCTCTTGTATTTGTATTTGAACATCAAATTTTCTGTTTAGTTCTGGTCTTTTTTTAGGAATGCTCAGAAGTATTCTATTTTATTAAATGCCCATATTTTCCCCTGAAAGCATATAGTCAGTTTTGATAGGTAGGTAATTATTGGTTTTAGACCAAATTCTCTTGCCTTCCTGAATATCATAAGTGTGGAAGTTGCCAGATCCTGTGTAATCCTTCCTGGGGCTACTTGATATCTGAATTGTCTCTTTCTGGCTGCTTACAGAATTTTCTTCTTGACCTGGAAGCTCTTGAATTTGGCCATAATGTATGCACCAAATGGTATAGCATCCAAATTTCTTTCTTTTTTTTTTGCCTTTCTTTTTTTTAACATTTATTAATAATCATTTTTAACATGGTTACATGTTTCATGCTCCTATTTTCCCCTTCACCCCCCGCACTCCCCCCACCCAAGGCCGATGCACTTTTCCACTGGTTTTGTCATGTGTCCTTGATCAAGACCAATTTCCCAATTGTTGGTGGTTGCATTGGTGTGGTAGTTTCGAGTCCACACCCTCAATCATGTCCGCCCCGACCCATGCGTTCAAGCAGTTGCTTTTCTTATATGTTTCCTCTCCTGCAGTCCTTCCTCTGAATGTGGGTAACATTCTTTACCATAAATCCCTCAGAATTGTCCTGGGTCATTGCATTGCTGCTGGTACAGAAGCCCATTACATTCAATTTTACCACAGTATATCAGTCTCTGTGTACAATGTTCTTTTGGCTCTGCTCCTTTCGCTCTGCATCAGTTCCCGGAGGTCTCTCCAGTTCGCCTGGAACTCCTCCAGTTTATTATTCCTTTTAGCACAATAGTATTCCATCACCCGCATATACCACAGTTTGTTCAGCCATTCCCCAATTGAAGGACATACCCTCCTTTTCCAGTTTGTTGCCACCACAAAAAGCACAGCTATAAATATTTTCGTACAAGTCTGTTTATCTATGATCTCTTTGGGGGTACAAACCCAACAATGGTATGGCTGGGTCAAAGGGCAGGCATTCTTTTATAGCCCTTTGAGCATGATTCCAAATTGCCAGCCAGAATGGCTGGATCAGTTCACA
>NC_058132.1:289291821-289302977 GCF_016433145.1 Gracilinanus agilis
CAAGTAAATTGAGCCAAATAAATTTGCTATATACTCTTACTTTGAATAAAAGATGTGACTTCTGTTTCATAAGAGTGCACCTTTCTTGTCCAAGAAATGGGGGTAAAGTCAGTTTATGCCCAAATAATATATAAACATGGTACTGATACCTAAACAAGAAAGAACTAAAACAGAGAAAGGAAACAATAAAGACCAATTTCCCTAATGAATTTGGGTGCAAAAATTTTAAATAAAACATTAGCAAGTATTTAAGTAAAATACAGTTTTATATCACTAGAATTATATACCATGACCAAGTGGGTTTTATACTAGGAATACAAGGATGTGTCAATATTAGGATCAGCATAATTAACCATATTAATAACAAAACCAACAGAAACCATATGATTATCTCAATAGAAACAGAAAAAAAGCCTTTGTGAAAATACAACATCCATATGTAGAAAAGTAACTAGAAAACATTGGAAAAAAGGAGTGCTTCTTAAACAGATAAAGGGCATCTATCTAAAATTATAAGCAAGCATTATCTATAATGCGGATGAGTCAGAACCCTTTCCAGTAAGACTAGGGATGAAGCAAGGATGACCATTATCATAACTATCATTTAGTATTCTACTGAAAATACCAGCTACAGCAATAAGAGCAGAAAAAGAAGTTAAATGAATTAGACTAGGCAATGAAGAAATAAAGTATTCACTACTTGTAGATGATATAATAGTATAAACGGTGAACCCCAAAGAATCAACACAAAACACAAAACTTTAGAGGAATAATTAACAATTTTAACACATTGTAGGATGCATAACAACCAACATAGATCATCAGCATTTCTATTTACCACCAAAATATTTCAACAGCAAGAGATAGAAAAAGAAATTCCATTTAAAATAACTACAGACAATATTTAATATCCATGAGTATATTTACTGAAACAAACCCAGCATCTACATGACCACAATTACAATACACTTTTCACAAAAATAAAATCAGACCTAAACAATTGGAAAGATTGTTAATTGCTCATGGATAGACTAAACCATTTTAAAATGAAAATTATAATTCTACCCAAATAAATTCATCTATTCTGTTCAATACAAAACTACACAAAAATATTTCTTTGAAATAGAAAAATAACAAAATTCATCCAGAAGTACAAAAGTTTAAGAATAAGAAATGATTTTAATAAACAATTTCTTTTTTATTTTATCAATTACATGCCATAACAATTTTTTGCATAAATTGTCTTAAATTATATGATTCAGATTGTCTCCCTCCTTCCTTCCCTCTCTCCTCTCATAGCTGGCAAGCAATTCAATCTGGGTTATTCTTGTATTAACATGCAAGACATATTTCCATGTTGTTTATTTTTATGAGTGACTAATCTTACAAAATTGAAACCCCAAAACATATACCCAAATTAAAAAGTGAAAAATAATATGACTTCATCTTCATTTCTACTCTACCAGTTATTTCTCTGAATGTGGATAGCATTCTTTGTCATAAATCTAAGGGAATTAATATTTAAACTATGAAGGAACAGGACCTATCCATACCAGATCTCAAACTATTTTATAAAATAGTAATCATCAAAACTAACTGCTACTACTAAGAAATAGAATAGGGCATCAATGAAATAAATTAGGAAATTTGCACACATTAGTTAGTGACTATCATCACCTAGTGGTTTTATAAACCTAATGATCCAAGCTATTAAGGGAAGAATTTACTTTTTGACAAACCTACTAGGAAAACTAGAAAACAATATGGCAGGAAATAGACATGGACCAAAATCCCACACCATACACCAAGATAAAACCAAAATGGATACTTGATCTAGGAATAAAAAGGTATAGCATAAAAAATTAAGGGAATATGGATAAGGGAAGAATTTATGACCAAAACAGATATTAGGAATATTATGAAAAATGGGATTATTTTTATTGCATTAAATCGAAAAGTTTCTATACAAACAAAACCAATGCAACCAAAATTAGAAAGGAAAATATAATTTGAAAAAAAGTATGTTGAAAATGTCTCTGACACAGACTTTGTTTCTCAGTTATAAAGAAAATTGAGCCAAATTTGCAAATATACAAATAATTCACCAACAGATAAGTCAAATTATATGAATAGGCAGTTTTCAAATAAAAAATATAAACCTTTCTATAATAGCATGAAGGAATGCCCCAAATCACTATTAAATAAAGTAATGAAGATTAAAATAACTCTGCGATAACATTTTACACCTATCAGATTATCTATTATGAGAAAAGAGGAAAATGATAAATGTTTTGGGGGATATGAGAAAATTGAGACACTAATGCACTGTTGGCAGAACTGTGAACTGATAACACCATTCTGGAGAGCAATATGTAACCATACCCAAGGGCCATAAAACTATACATACCCTTTCACCCAGTAATAATACTAATATGCCTTTATCCCAAAGAGATCAGAGGTAGGGGAAAAAGTATATATTTATACAAAAGCAGCTATATTCGTAGTGACAGAATTGGAAATTAAGGGAATATTCATTAACTGAGAAATGCCTGAACAAGTTGTAGTATCTGCTTGTTATGGAATACTATTGTGCCATAAAAAGCAAAAACAAGATGATAAAAAACAACACAGAAAGGCTTATATGAAGTGATGCAAAGTGAAGTGAGAAAAACTAGAAGAGTGCATAAAGTAACTGAAATACTGTATGATAATCAACTTTGAAGGACTTAATTAGCATCATCAAAACAAAGGTTCAAGAAAACCTGAAAGAAATCATGAACAGAAAATGCTATCCAAGGTCAAAGAATGAAATGTTGGTATTTGATTGCAGATAAAATCATGCCATCCTTCATCTTATTTACTTCATTTTTATTGTATATATGACATATGTCTTCAGTCATGACATGGGAAATATGGAACTATGTATTGCATGAAAGTTCTAGTATTACTCATAGCAGATTATTTTTACTGTAATGCCTCTAAGACTGGTACAAAGGAGGGAGAGAATCTGAAACACAAATGTCAGAAAACAATTGTCAAAAATAGTTTCTACATGTAATTGAAAAACATATTATTTGGTAAAAGAAAATAAGACACAATTCAATGGAATAATGAATTCAATTGAGCATGATAGAAAATAAATAGTTAGAATAACTGTAACTTGTGCTCTCTAAATGTCTATGCTTTGTTGCATAGCCCTGATTACCACATCCCAGTTACCACAGTGTCAGATCAAGGGTGGTAAAAAGACAAATATTTAATATTGCAATTATTATCACAAATTCCATCCAGGGGGAAAGGGGACTATTGAATAAAATTAAAGAGAAATTTTAATGCATTTTGAAATTTTGGTAACAGTAATTTTCAAAAGTTCTCTTTGAAGGGACTTATTTTCAAAGGTCATATCATTAAAATCAAGAGATTTTTGTAGTTTCTCTGAATTTGCGAAAGAATGTCCCTTTTACTTAATGAACATATAATGCTTGCTTTCATAGAGTTTCCTTAGAACATGTTCAGTCATTTGATAACCATTTATTCAAATAAATTCCAAATAAATTGTTATGTTAGAACAACTGTTAACACCACCCATCTCATTTAAAAATGTCAGACTGGATATAAGAAAGCTCTTGGCTTAAACATTAAATAGAAGAACTGAAATTTTATGTGTTCCAGAAGTTAAGTCTGGAAAATAACTGAGCTCATTTAAATATTCCATCTTAGAGTATTAAAGCTAGCCTGGAAATAACATGGGTGTTGGTGGTTTAAATCCAAATGTTATAAAGCATTTGAATTAATTTTGTAAATATATATATATATACTGTAAATATATATATATATATATACATAATATCATTCCTACTGAAATGTTTCCCTACAATAAAAATCAAAAATATCTGAGTTTACACAAGAAATCAACAAACACAGAGCCTATTAACTCTCTTCTCATATACTCTGCCATATCCTAAAAGGACAATGAATTTTTCTTTTTTGTGCCTAAGAGTTCATGTGGAATATCCTCTTTTTGCCTTCTCCATTTCTATGACAAGAAAGATGAAAGAAAAAGAAGAGTCCATATCAGGACTTACATTAAGAACATAAAACAATCCTTCAGCCAAAATAATAACAAAAACAAGAAGGATGAATATACACATTTTTCTTCAGGTGTACATTTTATGAAATGCTTTTCTTAAAATAGCCCTCTGGAATAAGGAGTTCAAATATCATTATTCCCCACTATCCAGACATGGTAATTCCTGATAGCCATGTGAAACAGACTGTGCATGTACGGTATCATTAGCCCTCATTTACAGATTGGGATATTCCCAATTGGAAAGAGTTGGGATTCTCAATGAACACTGAATTTTGAAGGTCAATTTTCATTTGAACATATTCAGTTCCAAAAACATCCAAATGATTGGCTCTTTTTTGAACTGAGAGTAAAACACGTATGAATCATTTCAACTGGCATTTTAAAGCCAAGGGTTAAAATTCTGTCTTATGTAACCAGAAATCCCTACAGCTGTTGCCAGTCTGCCAAGTGTTGAGCCTTAATCATGTCCAGCTGGTATATAAAGGCAAATTTCTGGCAAGCTTCTAACTCCCTTTGTGGGTGGGGAATATAAACTCAGGAACTAGGAAGGGGAGAGTCTGTGAAGAACCTGATTGAGTAGCTTATGACCATATTATCAGCTTACCTCTTAGCCCAAACTGGCATTTTAAAGAGCAGCTGGATGCTTACTGATTGGGTGCTAAAATCCATTTGATTTAAGTGCCTCTTTTCTTTTCCCTTATCTATACCTGAATTTAAGAAAAATATTCTAAATTAGCAATACACTTACTTGATAAAGTAAAAAAAAAATAAAACTTTTCTGACTCTGACCCAGAGATACCACTACTAGTTATATATCTCAGGCAGATCAAAACAAATGAAAAAGGTCTTATATAAGTTTATATTTAAAAATCTTCACTGTTGTAATTTTGTCATAAAAATTATTTAATACTAAAAGTGCCCATCAAATGGGAAAGGGTTAAACAAATTATCATATATGAATATCTATAAAATATAAACAAATAGGTTGCATGAATCAAAACAAAATAAAATAAGTAAAACAAAGACAATTCTAATCACTGAAGCTACAATAATGTAAATGACAAGGATCATAAAATGAAGATTAAGTTGTGTAGAGAATGTCCCATCACCCCCCCTTCACTATCTACCATAAATATATATATACCTATAAGCATATATGCTTGCGTTATGATGATTATTATATGTGTGCATTAATATTTTTAATGAAAATATTCATGGAAGATACTAATGATGAGCTTTTGTGCATGTTTATAGTCTTTTATAGTGAAATGTAAGCAATATTCAGTTTTCCAGGAATATACTCTTATTTCCCCATCTTTCTTCCTTTGCAATCTATCTTTCAACTACTTCATTGTTTTAAATAAGAAAGCAGTAGATCGGGTCATAAAGAAGTGGGATCCTTTGAAATGGGAGTTTCATTCTCATGTTATGCTTTTTTTAATATAATGACATGACAAATGAAATATCTCAAAATAGTACCAGATAATGGGATTGGTAACTTCCAAACTTCAGGTAGTATGGGCTCTCATTTTTGGTAGTGTGTGGTCCATAGAGAATATGTTTGACACTGATGATAAAATCATACAGTTAAAGCTTGAAGGGTTCTTAGCATTAATATTATATGAGTGCCTGTGGATCACACACTTTGCCCATCAGTGACCCCTCATTTTTGCTACCTGACTAATGATATGGATTTTGGATATCTTGATTCTTTGTTGCCAATATACTTCAGGGTACTAGAAAGGATTATACATTTCTTCACTTATCCTTTACTTGGCTGTACCATGATTTCTGCAAAGACTATGGCATTCCATAGTCTATCTATCAGTTTAGCATTCACAGAAGAATATTTTAAATATTAGGCCTTTGTTTCACTGAAAATTTGGTCATCATTAAATATACTTCAAAATTCCTACATGAAGTCTAGCTTGCTCTAATCCTTCTTTTTTCATTCTGAGCCCAATTCAATGTTCATCTGCAATGACTCTCTAAGATAAAAGCACTGCTAGATCAGTGGAGTATATCAGTCTTCCAACCATCATATCAGAAGATGATAGTTCATAAACATTTGACTTAGAATTTGTATTTGCATATCTTTAAGTGTACATTTCCATTTATGGGTTTGTCTGTGTCCACTCTTTAAATCATCTACATCTCCCATACCTCATCATTATATTGAACATTCAGTTAATTAAGCACTTTGCATGGTTACTTCCTAATTGGGATTGCTGTCACCAAAAATAGTTGGGATCTCTCTCTCTATTTCTTTTTTTTTTGATCTTCTAACTATGTTCTAGCTAATCCAAAATGTTACTTAATGTCAGAGTGATACCTCCTAATACCTTCGTTCATAAAATCTTTAAGAAATCAACAAACATTTATTAAGCAAAAAACTATTACAATCTAAGCAATTTTAGATGTTAAAGAGGTTGAAAAAATAAAAATAAATAAAACATGCTCTGTCCTTAAGGATCTTGGAATTCCTTGTTGTTTTTTTAATTTTTCCTTAGTTTCATTTCTCTATGACTTTTTTCCTGATGTTCTTATTTGCTAGGAGCTTCCCAAATTACCTTATGAATATTTTTTAATATTCTAGCATATAGATGTTTTCATAAGCTCTTTGATGGCAGGTACTATCTATGAATTTCTTGTGCCTCATTCAACATCTGACATATAGGAGAAATTTAATAATTGATTATTAACTAATCAATGCTATTGGGAAAGAGAAGATATATACACATATACATAAATTTAAAGTATTTCTGTACAAAATAAATTTGATAGGTGACTTCTTAAACTTTTTATTTGTGATGAAGCCATTTTATAGACTGGTGATTACTAATGATCATGTTTTTAAAAGGCTGAAGTAAAATAAATTGGAGTACTAAGTAAAATTATTGTACTCAAATACAATTATTAAAATATGTGAAAATACTTACAGTTTTGCATTTCCAAATTTCTGTACTAAGAAAAATTGTTGATATTTGAAAAAAATAAAATAAATTTAAAACAAAATTAGATGAAAGAGACCCATGGAGAGTACTATCGTGTACTGATAAACTGATTTAGGATTTGAATATGAATTCTTCTGCTTTTCCTTAACTGAAGATAGAAAGAATTTAGCATAGTTTTTGTTTTAACTTAATTATTGGCTTTTGTTGTCAGGTCATTTTTCAATCAGATCTGACTCTTTGTGACTACATTTGGGGTTTTCTTTGCAAAGATACTGAAATGGTTTATCAATTTCCTTTTTCTATCTCATTTTAAAGATGAGGAAATGGAGGCACACAAGGTTAATTGGCTTGCCAAGAGACAATAGTTCCTAGCTGCCTAAGTTATTATATAGTTTTCTTTTTACTTTTTTGTAACTGCTGCTCAAATCTTTTAAGAATTTTTCTTTGAAAAGATTACCTTTTGCTGGCAGCTGGGTGGCTCAGTGCATTGAGAACCAAGCCTATAGATGGGAGGTCCTAGATTCATATCTTGCCTCAGACACTTCCTAGCTGTGTGTTTCTGGGCAAGTCATTTAAACCCCATTGCCTAGCCTTTACCACTCTTCTGCCTTGGAACCAGTACAGATTATTGACTCCAAGACAGAAGGTAAGAGTTTAAAAATTTTAAAAATGATTACCTTTTACTTATCAAAATTTTAACTGATTCTCTTTTTTCCTCTTATCATCAGCAGTTCTCAATAGGAAAAAAAATTCACATCCACTAATTTATATAAAAAAAGAGCAATTAATATTTCATATATTGGAAAACAATCAATCCTTTATAGTGTATTTAAAAGTATGGTCCACATTTTAATACCACGTGGAAGCTATTAAACTGCTGGTAAGTTTATTTGAAAGATAAATAAGAAGGAAAAAAATAGAAATCATGGAGCACCATATGTTGTTGGTTGAAAATAAATAGTGAAACCATAAATTGTATGGCTGTCAATAGATTGGTGGACAGTGAAAATAGGATTTAATATAAGCACATCTATCTGTCTACCTATCTATCTGTCTGTTTGTCTGTTTATGAAATTCATTAGAGGGGGCAGAAACAAAAAAATGTTCTAAAGAAAAAGAAAAGCCAAAGAAATAAAAATACATGTCACATATGGCTTTACAAATTGCTGAGAAAAGAAAGAAAGCAAAATGTAATGGAGAAAAGGAAAGAGATACAGAATTCCGGAAAATAGCAAGGACAGATGAGAGATATTTTAAATTGGACAGTACAAAGAAATAGGAGAAAACTAGAGAATGGGAAAGACAAGATCACTCAAGAAAATCAGAGATATTAGGGAAACAATTCATGCAAAATGGGCGCGATAAAATTTTTTTATATGGTAGATATTTAGTAGAAGTAAAAGAAATTGATAAAACGTGTCAAGGATATAAAGGACTATACAAGAAATATATTGACATCACCAATAATCACAATGTTGTGCCAGACATCCAGGTAAATGAAGTCAAGTGGGCCTTCCTTACAAAGCATTGCAAACAATAAGGTAGTGAATGTAATAGAATTCCAGACAAGCTATTTAAAATCCTAAAATATGATGCTGTTAAACTGCTTTTCTCAAAATGACAACATATTTAGAAAATTCAATGTGGGTTAACATAAACTCAGTGGGTAGCTTGTGGATTGGAAAAGATAAGTTTATGTCCCAATTCTAAAGAAGGGCAATGCCAAAGAATATTCAAATTACTGAATAGGTGCAAACATCTCAGACAACTGAAAATATATGTTTAATATATTTTCCAGCTAAGTTTTAGCAATATATTTACCAAGAAATACCAGAAGAACATGTTAGTTTTCAACAAGGCAGAGGAATTAGAGGCCAAAATGCCAACATTCACTGGATACTGGAGAAATCGAGGGAGTTCCAGAAAAAAAGCAAGCAAAAATAATCTACTTCATTAATTACAGTAAATACTTTTACTGTAATGCATCACAACAAAATGTAGCAAGTCCTCAAAGGGATTGGAATACCGGATCATTTTATGTCCTGGGGTCTCTGTGTGTGTGGGTGTCAAGAAGCAACAGTTAGAACTGAACATGGAACAACTGATTTGATGAAGTTTGGGAAAGGAATTTGGCCGGAGTGTATATTGTCACCTTATTTAATTTCATGTAAAATACCAGTTAGGGAGAATTAAAAGTTGGATTTAATATTGTCAGGAGAAATAACTACAATAAAAGATATGTATACCATAGCATTATGGTGGTAGAAAATGAAGAAGTAAGAAGCCTCTTGATGAGGGTGAAAGAGGAGAGTATAAAAGCTGAAACCTAACAAAACAAAACAAAAACAAAACAAAAACACTTAAGTTAATGGCTGTTGGTACCATCATTTCCTGACAAATAAAGGGGGAAGAAATTTAAGCAGTGTCAGATTGAAATTTAAACATATGATTAAAGATACTTTTTCCTTTGAAGGAAAGCTAGGATAAATCTGGACAGCATACTAAAATGCAGTAACATTTCCTTGCAGACAAGGATCCATATAGCCAATTACGTTTTTGTTTCATTTTGTTTTAAATCTAGTATTAGTATATGGCTCTAAAAAGTGGATTATAAGGGAAGGTAATCTGAGAGCATCATCAAGGTTCCATGCTAGAGAAGATTTTGAAGAGCCTTTGGGCAGCAATAAGCTCAAATAAATGAATAATTATAGGAATTAATTCAGATTATTCACTAGAAGGTCAAATATTGAAGCAGAAACTTAAATACTTTGGAAACATAAAAGGACAAGACTCATTTGAAAATACATATTATGTTGAAAAAGTTTAAAGGCATAAGGAAACTTGGAAGGAAGAGGATGGAACAAGCAGATCATGTTAAGGAAGTAACAGACATAAATTTGTACAGACTTTGGGAACAGTGAAAGATAGTGTGCTTGATATACACCTTGTCCATGGGATAATGAAAAGTTGAATGCAACTGAAAAACTGAATAACAATATCTTTTAGAATACTTCTTTAAGTCTCTTCATAGTGGCAAACCTCTTTAAAAAGTTTCAACAAATAAAATGATAGTCTTTCTATAATTGATGAATGTAAATTGGTCAATTTGCTTTTATAACATGTATTTTATTTTTTTAAAGTTTATTTAATTGAGTTTGTCCCCATATATCTCAGCCTCTTCCTCTCTTCCCACACCATATGAGGCATCACCTGACAAGAAATATAGTGTCTTTCAGGTTTCTATTTTTCAGTTCTCTTTCTGGAGGTGGATATTCACATTATTCTTCAAATATTAATTCTATAGTTCTCTATAATTTTCTCCTGGTTCTACTTAGTTGGTCTCACTTATTAATTCATTTAAATCTTTCCAATTAAAAAATAACCTGCTCACCATTTCTTAAGGTGCAATACTATTCTATCACAATCATATAATACAACTTGCTTCAACATTCCCCAATTGATGGACGTCCTCTCAAGTTCCAATTCTTTTATACCACAAAGAGTATAGTTTTAAATATTATGGAATATGTAGGTTCTTTTCCTTTCCCCTCATCTCCTTAGGGAAAAAAGACCTACAATGATATTGCTGAGTTTTAGGGAATTCAGTTCTATAGCTCTCTTGGAATAAATCCAAATGTCTCTCAGAAATTGCTGGTTAGTTTGAAGTTTCACCAAAATTTTATTGTCCCTATTTTTCTACATTCCTTTCAGTATTTCTCTTTTTTACCATTTTTTCATTTTATTCAATCTTATATGTATGATTTATATCTTAGGATTATTTTGATTTGCAGTCCTCAAATTGGTAATGATTTAGAGCATTTGTATATTACTTTGATTTCTTCAAAACTCTCTGTTCTTATCTTGTGCCCATTTATCAACCCAGGAATGTCTTTTCTTCACATAAATTTGACAAAGTTGTCCAAATATTTTATACTTGAGATCTTTATCAGTACTTTACTGTGGTCAATTATCTGATAATAATTATAAGTGTCGTCAATTATCTGATAATAATTATAAGTGTGACACCAAAAACTTACCCTCAAATGAAAATTCTCCCAAAAAATGCATCATTGATAAAATTAAGAGACGTTGTCGGGGGGGGGGGGGGGGGC
>NC_058132.1:289303076-289480745 GCF_016433145.1 Gracilinanus agilis
GGCACTGGATAGCTCAGTGGATTGAGAGTCAGGCCTAGAGATTGGAGGTCCTAGGTTCAAATCTGGCCTCAGACATTTCCCACCTGTGTGACCCTGGGCAAGTCACTTGACCCCCATTGCCCACCCTTACCACTCTTCCACCAATGAGCCAATACACAGAAGTTAAAGGTTAAAAAAAAAGACACTGTCTTTAGCAATTTAAATTCACAGAGGAAATAAAATAAAAAATACAGAAACCAAATCCCAGTGCTGCATAATTGAACAATATCACAATAGCACTTTTCATAGCCAGTAGGAATATTCAAGTTTGTCATTGCATACAATAAGTTGTGTAAGAAATCATTTTATCCTTTTGCAAAGGAGTGAAGAAGTTTCTGAAGAGTGAAAAATGATGATGATAATTGTAAGAGTAGAAGAAAGTCTACAAAAACTCTTTTGTTGGAGGCAAACAATAGCCCCCTTGACAATATCAATGGTCTTTCCCTCTCCATATATATGCAGTATTGGACAGTTACTGACAGTATTTCTCCCTCCTTTGGTTTCCTTGGCACTGCATCTTAATGCTAAAGCTTCTTCCTTTTCTCCCCTATTTTCTTCCTTTGCTTGCTTTTTTATCTTGCTCCTTTTCTGAGTACTACTCTTAGTTTCTATTCTTTTTTTAATTTCTTTGAATTTTATTTTACTTGTTGCATGTCCCATAGCTGATGTGCATTTCCACTGGTTTCTTCATGTGTAATAGATCAAGACCTATTTCCATATTATTGATAGTTGTACGAGGGTGATTGTTTAGAATCTATATCCCAAATCATGTCCTCATCAACCCATTAAACCCTTAGTTTCTATTCTTGACCTTTTTTTCTTTTCATTTCTTTGCCACTTGTCATTACTATAAAATTCAACCCTTAATTATTCACTTAATATTCAATGTTTACATCATCAATTATTTGTCCCTTTAAACAAGGACTTTTTTTAAACTATCATTTTTCAAAGTAGTGTTGAGCACATAGTATTCATTCAGAAAACAGTTGGTTGATTGCTACTGGAAGGACTGAAGAAAAAAAAACTTAGTACAAGGGCTTTCAAAAATTATCTCTTCTCCTATTTCCCTTTTCCTTTCTCCTAGCTTAGAAAACACTATAATTATTTGTGTGAATATAACAAAATACCATTTCTAGATCTAGATTCTATGCTTCTATCTATTAACTTCCCAAATAGCCATTGCTCCTGATAGATAATAACATGATGATAGTGATAGAGGTTTTTAAAAAATCAAAATTCTATAACTTATTTGTCAGCAGAGGGCATATAATTGTTTTTGCCTTTAAAAAAGTTTGAAATAGTAACCATTCACTACTTAATTTGTGGACACATTCCTTGTGGTATTCCTTTTTCTTTAAAATGAGGTTTGCAAACATGTGTAGTTGTATGTCGGGAGCTAAGATAGTAGATAGTCCACTTCCACAATCCCTACATCTACATTCCCTCCCACACATACACAGAGAAAATAAATAACCTCGAAATAAAATGAGGGTTTAGTTTTATCTTGGGCCAAAGTTAGGTTAACAACTGACTATATTCTGCAGATTTTTTTGGATTATCTACTTAATGTGAGGAATGAGAGGGAGTAATATAAAGCAGAAGGTGTAGGTATAGGTATGATTGGCTTTAGTTGAAGCTGAATCTGAATTTAAGTTAGGAATATTACAAATATCATAATTGTGATTCAAGTGATCTGTATATCTACATGTCTGCTTTTGTTCTGTCTGGTTCTCCTCCCCTTCTACCAACTAGAATAATTCAAGACAATTATGAGACACCTATAAGGTGAAACATATCTATAGGTGATGATAATAAAGAAGGCAGTATTTCTTTAAGGATACCTGCTGAATACTGTTATTTAGAAATGCCATTGCTCTCTAGGAGAGGTGGAGAAAACATACATACTGTAATATTAGGCCAAATGGCACAGATGAATAAATTGCTTCCTGGGCAAAAGGTACTTTGAGTGGTGAACTAAATCTCTCAAATCATTGAGGTTCTTTTTCATAATTTCTTGCTACAATACATTAAATAAAGTTTACAGAATTAGTATACCTTCTAAAGGGCATAGCCTGTGAGACCTTAAGGATCTAACTCATTAAGATATAGTAGAAATAAGGATTATAGACTTTTATAAAAACTGAGATGATAATGAGTAGAGAAATTGAATATGAAAATATGAAGATGGAGATAATAGGAATGAACAAAAAAGAATTCTATTGCTATCTGCTTTACAGTCTGTATAAATTTTAAGTCCTTTGAGTTGTGTAGAATCAAGATATGTTTGGATCATAACTCCCATTACAGTACTTTTATAAAGCAGGTAGAGTAAATATTATCTCCATTTAACAGATTGAAAATAATAACAATCCTCTCCCTTTTCCTCTTTCTCCTCCTCCAAATAATGATAATAATTCTCAGAATTTTAGGGTACATTAAGTTTTGAAAAGGTCTTTACAAATATTATTTTGTACTTTTTTCTCTTGTATTTATATCACTGGTGCCTGGCATGTAGTGAGTGCTTAAAATTATTTAAACCCAAATCTTTTAACTACATGTCCTTTAATTTTTTCACTATTCTACATTGTAGGTAAATCAAATGTCTGACATTTCTTGATAAGACCGTTGCTTCATGAAAATCTCATTGAAGTACATTTATATGTCATTTAGGAATTTTCACAAAGGCCTCTAGGAGTATGGAGGGCATATATGAAGTCTTTATTGTCACTTCAAATGGTCTTATATATTTGTATGTTGCTAAAATAAATGGACATTGATGACAACCACTAAAGCCTTTCCATATTCTAGTGAGGATATTTATATATCTCATTGTCCCAGTACTATAGCCAACAGTGTAAAAAAGATGCTTTATAGGTGACACTTTTTTCCCCTGTCACAAGGGAGAGAGGATTTCCTGGAAAGCCTTAATGCATGCTGTAGAGGCATCTAACAAATTGAGAGGGCCTAGTTTGGATGATCCTCTATCAATTCACTACTTGGTACTTTCAAATTAAAATTATTGTTTAATATAAGAAGAGCCATATTTCAGAAAACATATGATCAGCCAGGGCAAAACTCTAAAATGTATCCATTTATTTTACTCTGCTGAGAGTTGAAAGGTGAAATATAGCATTAAAAAGCCTTGCAAAACGAGATGCAGATTATTGCCACTTCAGAAGGTCATACCCCAAATCCCAGTAATGTGACACATTGAGATGTAAAAAATTTGGGGAACCTGAGTAGTCACTTCTACCACCTTATAAATAATAGAAGCTAATTAGAGGTCACATGTCTATAATAATAAAAGTCTACTATTAAAGTGATGTGTCTGAAACTAGTAAAGGTAACAGATGAGATTAAAATTTAATGTAACTTTTAAGCTTCTGAAATGCTCTCTGATATCTATAAAAACCAATGCCTAGAAAGCAGTCTTCTTTTAATGTCTAATACTTGCAGAAAATAACATTCTCAGTCTTTGTCCATTTCATGCCATTGGCTTTTACATAGATTTATAAAAATCTCTAGGAGGGCAAAAGACATCATTAGGATTAGTTAAGAAAGATTATTTTAATAGAACAAATGGCTTTCTTATAAGAGACATTCAGTAGGATTCAATCAGACATTCCAGTTTGCTACATTTGCTAACTCTGAGACATGATGTTCGACATTTCTCCTCAGAAGCAATGGGTGGGTAGCACTGTAACCATTCATATCTTAAAGTGAGAAAAACATTTCCTCCTCTCTTTACCTTTCTCATTCTATAGTTCAAATATGCTTTCACTAGGTAAATGTGTGGTCATTCTCCAAAATCCTAATTTATACTATTATCTGTGTATCAAAGGTCTCTTAAAAGTAGCAGAACACGATATGTCAACATATGTCAGCATGAAATTTGGTTCATTAACTTTTATTTAACAACATGAACTATCAACTAATTGATATTAAATTATACTTTCATGTGGGCTTTCCTATATTTTTTGGTGGAAAAGAAAACACACATACCTTTAAAAGATGAGTTTTCCTATGGGAGTAGTAGTAGCATGTTTGAAAGGAAAACTCTCAAGGTAATTTGAGCTGTTAACAAAATCATTTGAATGAGAATCAACTTCTTGACAACTAGGAACCACCCAGTTTTGTATGACTATTATATATACAACCAATCCAATAGAAAAGGACAGCATCCAGCTGTTCCTGTCTAGATGTCATGTGCATTTCAAACAATTGCCCATATAACTATTTACCTGATTGAACAGAATATTTCCTAAGGATACTGTCAATCTTGTAAAAATCCACACATGTTAGAAAACAAAAACACCTGTCTGTATATTTTTGATTGAAGATTTCCAAAAGACTTAAGCTAACACTTTGACAAGACAGCACCAAATGTGACTCTCACTGGTCACATAATAACATGTTGTGGCAAGATGGAGATGGAGAAAATATTTAAAATACAATAATTAAGGAACAATTCCTCTCTTCTGGCAGTTTCTTTTCTATTAAGGGGAGAAATCATTATATATGTCAACAAGCCATAATAACTGTGACATACAGGAAGTACAATACAAAATAATTCAAATCTTAATTGACTAGCATTTATTAAGGGTCTACTCTATACAAAACATTGGGCTAGATGCTGAGATACAAAGAGAGAAATTCATTATTCTATTTTCCAAATAAGCAAATATTGCATGAGAGAAGACACTCTAAATATGTATAATTATATACAAAATAAAAATAAAGTAATTTGGGTAGTGTCATATCTACTGCTTGCAAACTACTCTATTGTTAAAAATAATATATAGCAAAGAGATTACCCTATCCAATTTAGTTTAATGAGAGGGGTGATATATAGAGAGCAAAGTTCTGCTGATTACTGTCATCATTCAAATGTAGAGTGCTTTATAGAGGAAGTAGTAAATAAATTGGGTTTCGATAAATATAAATAAATATTAGTTTGTTGTAGGTGGCATTCAAGTCAAAAAAAAAAAAAACATCAGAACCAATGATCAATGATTTCCAAATGGGAAGAAATGAGAATTGGTTAGGCTAGATTTCATAATATCTAGACAAATAACTAAGGCTGAAATGATAAGATGGTTACTAATTTTGTAGACATTGAATGTCAGGCCAAGGAATTTGTTTGTTTTTTGTGCATAAATGAAATATTAAATGTTTGTGAAATGAAGAAAATCATAAATTAATAAATTTATTATAATTACTTACATAGTTAAATATTAGAGAGTCATTAGACTAGCACTAGAATGCTGAATTTGGAATCTTGAAGACTTGAGTTATAAATCCCACCTTAAATAGTCACTGTGAAACATTAAGCAAGTTGGTTAAATAAAAAAGTGATTCTCTTTCTTCATTTGTAATATACTAACAAAAATACAATTTATTCCATAGGTTTAATGTTATAATCAAGTGAGATAAAATATATAAATTAAAGCACCATATAAATGCTAGTTGCTTTAATATGATTAATATGTATATAAATATAGATGTGATCTTATGTTATTGCCACTTTGGAATCCCTCCTCTGCTGATTACAATTCTTCTACACTTTAATCCTATATGATTGATCATTTAACGAAAAAAAATGTTTTGTTGAAGCTTTTTTTCCATATGTTAGTCCTACTACATGCGTTCCAAATTGAACCCTCCCTTGTGCCAAAAAATTAAATGATCTAATACCAAGAATGTGTCTGAAAAAAAAATATACATGTTTATATATATTCTATCCTAGTAATTTCCCACCTCTCTGCAAAGAAGGCAGAGATATTTTAATTCTTCCAGCATTCTGCCTATGTCTCCTTTATTTTTTAATTTTATTTGTGATTCTTTGTTTTTATATACTATTTATTTCTGAATATATTTTCTTTTCTTCTAAATCTACATGTTGTGCCATTTGTTATAATAAGGATTTTAAGAAAAGATATGAAAATATTCAGCAAAACTAATTAACACATTATTTGTTTCTGAGAGTATATGTAATATTTCACAGTCTTAAACCTGAGTCCTAAACCTCTTAAAGGAGGAGGTACATTTTCTTTATTCCTTTCTTGGTTTAATCTATGTAATTTTACATACAGTGGTAAATTTGTTTTATATTTTAATATGTATATATATATATTATGTATAGAAATTATGTATATTCTCCATTCTTTCTGCATTAGTTCATTGAAGTCTTCCTATATTTTTCTGAAATCATTTTTTAATTGGCTTAGTAATTTTCTAATATATTCATGTCACAATTTTTTAGCCATTCTCCAAATAAATGTGTTCAACTGTTTCTATAAATCCTCCATTGATGTTCTACCTTCTTTATGAATTTTTTTAATATGATGGGATGTGGCAACTCTGACATATTCAGTTTGTCCATCTGTTATTTCTCAACATCATTATATGACACATCTTTTCTAGTAACACAGCCTTGGTGATCTTGTAGGCCACTTTTTATATGTAAGACCTCATTTGTAATGTAAAACTTATACTCACCTTTATTATTATTTTGCATTTGCCTAAAATCACAATTATTTTAAGATTTTGTTGTGCCAATATTTGAAGGCATATATAATTTTCAAGAAAGAGTTCATGTTAAAAATATGGTCTTTCAAGAATTGAGTGGGTGTGGATAATGCTAAAATTGTTTAATTACTCAAATATGATCATTTGATTATCTCCTAAATTAACCTGAGATTAGTTCATTGTTGATATGTAATTTTTGTTAAATAGATAAATAGAGAGCTAGATAGACAAGCTGATAGATAATATACAGATATAGGCAAATTAATATTGTGTTTCAGATATTGATGTTAATATCCATATACATATAATACAGATGGAGAAAATCAATGGAACATTCATTTGATTTTCTCCTATAATCCCATCTTTTTAAAATATATCTCGAAGGTTTGACTTCTATGTATTTGTTATGATATATTAAACATTTTTATTAATTCCTTGATTAGTCAGAATGCCTCAAAATCTTGACCTCCTGAGAGATAATAGGATATACTAATGAATATAATTTTCTCTACCACATGTAAAAAAATTGATCAGGGGATTTTTCTGAAAATAAAAAAAAACTTTGAAAAAAATCTGACATGTCTACCCCTCTTAGCTAAGCACAGTGTCTGACACATAATAAATGCTTTACAAATTGTTGTTTCCTTCCATATTTTCCTTAGTTTTAAGCATCAGGAAAAAAGTCCCTTAATGTGAAGATATTTGCCCATACATATGCAATTTAAATATAATAGAATTACTATTTAATCTTCTGACCTGAAATAATATTCTTTCTCTTATACTATACAGCCTTGATTAAAATATTTCTGCTTTAACCATTGTAGTATCTAACTTAATATTTCTCTGACAATGACCCATTTCATTTTCTTGGGTGATCATTTTTAATCAAATTCTCATTAACAAGAACTTTAAATGGAATTTCAGGTTGCAATGCATATGCAGTGGTCCAGGAGTGTAGGCTGGAATCTAACTTTTAGAAGGAAAAATTGTACTAGCAAGGTCTTATTTAGGCAATAATCATGATATTTAATGAAATTATTGTAGTTTTAATTTTTCTACCAATAACAAGTACTTTAATAATCTAGTTAAGTTAAAGTCGTGATCAGTTGACTTCCCTTCTAATTCATCTCCTCTGGAGCAAAGTAATAGTACTTTAGGGATTATCCAAGTCAATATGAAAAGCTCAAAGACAAATATTGTTGACAGGTGAAAGGAGAAACAGTGAGTATCATTGCTTAAATAAACAAAATTAAAAATTATTTATTTAGCATGACTTTCTGTTTGTTAAAGCAGGTGCTTTAGATGTCTCTTTGATTAAATCACAAAGGCAAGAAAACATACATACTTGTTAGATGGCACAGGTTGTTAGTTCATATTACTTGACTTTGTAAGCCCTTATGACAGAAATAAATGCCAAGGAAAGTTTTTGAAGCTGAGTTTCTAAGTATTGTGCTACATTTCTGTATTTTTGTTAAGTCAAGAAGGCTTAAATACTTGTTGTGCTATTTCTATTCTGAATGCCATATACGGAACAAACTGCTTGAAAAATTTTACTTCATGCAACATAAAAGTGGACAAATACAGTCCTTAATGAAACCTTTTTATACTTTTATATTAATGTTTGACTCTTTCCTTGGGCATATTTCACTTCTCTTTTCAGAATCTATGCTCTCTGACCTTAAAATGAGTAAGTTGGACAAGGTGATGACTAAAATGCTCTTTCATTTCTTAATATGTTATCAAATGATACTATGAATATGTTCATTTCTCTTTTAAATGATTCTTTATTTGGAGTGATAAAATAATTTGTATATAGTAAATGTTTTCTAAAATTATATCTACTCATACTGAATATTTTCACATTTCATTCATTAAAATACTAAAACTTAAAAAATTACAAAATGGTAATCTGTTAATTGAAATGCTAAATGCACTTTCCAAGGTACAATTAAAGCATGGTCTATAGCTTGGCAACTATGGGCATCAGGTTTTCTAATTTAGAGTGGTTAGTAATAAACATTCTAGGAATCATAAGATATAACTAGGATCCTTTTAAGCTTGGTTATAGATATTTATTGTAAGAGAAAGGGTCAAATGTAATTTTTCCCTACTACTTAAGGTTGTACTTCTTTTTACTTCAAAATAAAGTTAGATACATTCTGATTTTGATAGTTTTATAAACCTCTGTCAGTTAATGAATTCAGTAAAATCCTCAAATAATAACTCGAGGCTTCCAAGTAAAGTTATTATAGGTAATATAAGCAAAATATCCTAGAAGGTAAATTGATATGAAATGATACATTGAACTTTTCTTCAATATGTCACTCTTTAATATTCTATTAGATTTATTTATATATCCATGACATTTTGTTGAAATATAGTGGCAAGTAGATAGTGAAGAGTCAAGAGTGAATTAATAGTTACATAAATAACTGAATAGGAAATGGCAGCCTGAATTTGTTTGTAATATTCTTCAAGTCAAAACAAAAGAAATGCCTTTATTAATAAACAATTGTTGGTCATGCTAATTAGAAAATTGTAGAAAAATAATCTACCACTTGTATAATAATTGTCATTTTATCACTGCCTAAAATGCGGACAGTTTCTAAGATACACAGAAGACTAGTTTATATATGACTTATTTTTGCAAAGCCATTAAATATTGTTGCTGCTTTTAAAATGGAGCTATGCTTCAATAATGGATCACAGGTAGTTCAAAATGGCCCGAGTCCCCTAACCTTGATTAGAGCAACCTTGAAGATTTTCCAAAAATGGTGGTAAATCAATGATCAATGATAATTTGAATTCATCTGAGTAAATATCACTTTTGAGTTTATAGTTAATACTCTGTAACAACCAATGCTTATAGAATAAATGGAAATTTCTATCCTTCTTCATAAAATATACTTACACAAGCATTATGTGACTTTGCTAACAAATCTTTTATGTATGAGTCTGGTTACATTTTTGTGTACCTGGTAGAAAATGGTAAATTGAGGGATTACATGTATTAGGAGGGTAGACTGTCATGTGTAGAGTTAAAAGTCTCATATTCTTGTGCTATTAATGTTCATAAGATTTTTATATTTTGTAACTGGAATAATGTGTTACTAATTATTTACTTCCTAATCCTCTAGGCTTCTTTTTTTTTCTTTTTGGTGTATTTCACTATCTAAAAAAAAGGAGGCTGTAGATTTGTTTTAAAAAAGGGTTAATTTTTTTAGAGTGTTTAATATCCATAAAGGTACATCTACATAAAAATAGCATTCAGTTGAGATGATTTATTAAGACTAATTTGAAGAGAAACTGCCAAAGTTTTTTCTTCTGAGTTGTATCTTCATGAGGATTTACAGATGGGTTTTATCACCTTATTTTAGGAAGCAAATGGGTGGTTTTTGTCTTTCTCTTATTTTTAAGTGACAACATCCCACATGCTTTTAGTAGTTAGCAACCCTTAGGGATCAAGTGACATTTCTAAATATCTTTTTATTGAATTTTAAATTTAAATCTCACAACAAAATGTTATTTGTAAATTCGGCAAAAAAGGTACACAAAAAATGAGCATGTAACATGAGACTTTTATTTCCTTAAGCTACTCTGAATCACTTTTTTATATGTTTAAGTATTTTTTCCCTAATAGCCACTTAGTCTGAGAGGTGGAGATTATGATTCTGAATCATAGTTTCCAATATGCTTCGAGATCTTCCTATGTGCTGTGTGCTAGATATTATCAGTAGAAATCTTTCAATCTGTCAAACCGAGATGGAAATTTATGAGAATCTCTATGTCCAGTGTCTTCTAGATATTAAAAAAATGATTTAAAAATATGTAGTATGGACTTATTTATATTTCCTAACATTTGTTCGCTTACACTTCCCGGTGAAGGAGAGGAAAGGAAAACTTTCTACTTTCAACTATCTTCTTTGCATTTTAATGAGAGTTTTATTTTATAGACAGCTGCAAATGCAGGTGTTGGAGGAGGGGGAAGGATCTTGAATTTTAAAAAATCTTTATTGTAGTAGTGAAAAATACTCTGGATTGCCATCTAGCTTTTATCCTTAGCACTGAGACAAGCTAGTTTAATGAGTAGGGAAAAATTTCTTGAGGACCTCAGTTTCCACAAATATAAAATAAAGGATTTTTTGTTGGATTTTCAGAAAGTTCACTTTCTGCTTTCCAGTCCTAGCATTTGCCATTTGGCTGTTTTAATGGCAATCATATCATCTCTAAAACCTAATCCAGGTGGCACCATTCTAAAACCAAATAGACCAGATCCAATCAGGTGACCAAATGAATCCCAGGGTGTTCGTTAGTCATATTTGGAGGTTTGTTAACTTTTTCACATGACTGATATTTAGACAATCATTACTGAGCATCCTGATGAATAAATTAGTCAACCATTGCCTTAAATAGTCCCCAAGTGACTTATAAGTTAATGTTCCACTGAAGTCCCCAATCACAATCCAAGGAGTAACTTACTTACTTAGCAGAGTCTTGCCCATAATTGAGGCATTTAGGACAGATGGATACTTTCTGTGCTGCAATGAGTCTCCCTTGCTGACTTAAAATGTCAAATTTTGTTTTTAAAATGTTAAAATTAAACTAAAGGGAATATCCACATTATAATGATGCAGCCCAACTTCTTAGGATCATTAATATCTTTTAGAAAGGAATGATAATAAGTACCCTCCTAATTAATATTTAAAACTGCCCTGTTAATAACATGGGTCAAGTTCTCAGACCTCTAATCTCCAAGGGTTTTTTTTCTCTTTAATATAAAGATGGAACATGACATAGTGAATCTCATCCTAATGCTGAACCTAATTAGAATAACAAGAGTTAAAGTTGTGTGAACCATTTCCAGATAAGATGGAGTTAAGAAGGTAATTGATTACATTTCCAAAATTAAATATAATTCATACATCTTACTAGAATATCTTCATACTCTCAAGATGACCTTTAGACCCCAAGAATAGATTACTCAATGAAAATAGGAACATTTTTTCTAGTGGTTGTCCATGTCTGAAATGCTTTTCCTCCTCAATTTTACCAAAGGACTTCCCCAGCTTCCTTTAAGCTCCACCAAAAATCTCATCTTTTAAAGGAAATCTTTGATAATTGCTCTTAATTCCAGGGCTTTCCCTTTCTTAATTATATAAGCTGAATATAGCTTGCTTTATACATAAATTGTTCATGTGCCCCAATATATTGTCAGTTTCTTCAGGGCAAGAATTGTCTTTTGGCTCTTTTTTTTAATCCCCTGGGATTAGCAGACTCCTTGCAACATAGCATAGAATATAATGTTTCTTCTTATTGATTAATTCTAGGTTTTGAGTAATTTTGGAGTTTATTTTTATGCATGTATTTTATGATTTCAAGAATAAATGCAATTGAGTAGAAGTTTAAATTTTTCCAAATGAGCTAAGTATATAATTATACATAGGAAATAAGAAATATATCTCTAGCACATGGAAAATATCTTGTATAATCTCAAATATGATGGAAATCATTAGGATTTTACAAAAGAACAAAACAAAATACAGTATTATCTTTCTCTCCTATTATTTTTTAAGATTACCTGATGTGAGTATGTGTGGGAAAAAGTGAACAGAAAACTCATTTACTGCATATTATTGCTTAAATGTGAGATCCTGATTACTAACTTACCTTTTAAAAACACATACTGAAGGAAGTTCAAATTTTCTGTTATTTGGATATATTTATATCTGCCTTTCTCTAACATCAGCTAAAACTGGTTGTTGTAATAGGTATAAACCACAGTTAATAGCAAACTAAAGAGCAAAGCTTTTTGAATGTTCTTGTTCCCTAGACAATGGAAGAAAGACATCTGGACAGAGAATTGATAGCTCAACATGAATAATAATACATATTTTCAGACAGTGCAAACTATAGTATGGCTATACATATTTTTACAATAGCTTTGTTGTTTTGCTTCTCTCAAATGGCAATAATGAGAGTTTGAACATATGACAGGATTAAGGAAGCCAAAAAAAAAAAGAAAAAGAAAGAAGAAAAAAGAAAAAAGAAGAGAAAATAGAAAGTAAGGAGTGTTCTTGAAACTAATGAATAAAGAGAACCAATAGAAGATTAAAAAGAAGCACAGAGGTGTAGGACAATTTTGAAAGCTAGAGATTTAATAATTTATTTAAAAGAAATAAAAAAATCAGTTGATATTAGAGTTACATAGTTTCATCTTCAAAGCTCTTTATAATGTCCTAAAATGTAGATGGAAATGCTTTTTTTCATTTGGTCTTTATTAAGGTGAAAAAAATCCAAGAAGAAAGGGAGGATCTTTAGACAGAATGAGCACAATGAGCAAAGACGTGGAAGAGATTGAAGTTTGTATTCTAAGGTTAGATAGTAAATATTTCCAGTGAATATAAAATATAGAATATCTAGAGTACATATTATTAGATAAAACTAAAAAATTGAAGCTGGTATTGGATTATAGGGCTGAGGGATCACACTTAGAAGTGAAAGTCATTGAATATGACTAGGTCAACTATTTATCAGGGGACCTTAATAAAAGCAATTCCCTAGCAGGACTAAATGTGAACTCTCAAAACATTAACAGGCAAGGTTACATAAGTCACATTTGGACCATATAAATACTGAATTACCCTCATTGTCTACCTAACAGGAGTCTCAGGTGCCTCCCATGATATGCCAGATTGTCAGAGCACTTCACTTTTTTATACTTCTTGTAGTTTGTTTGCTTCTCTTTCAAAGCTGAAACGAAGACATATGAAATGAAAGATTTTATTTAAATTGCCAGTTTCATACTTCTTGTATGCCAAGTATGAAATACTATCCCAGGGCCAAATGCAGATACAAACATGAGTCACAACCAATAAAGACTGCATGGGGAACAAGAATTGCTCCAAGACAAACTTGGCTTAATGCTTGCAGATATGCCCAACATAATATTTTAGTAAAATGGACCATCATTTATTTACAAACTCATCCACTTAATGGCATCACTGATTTTTCTAACATTCCCAATAAGTAGTCATCAGCTTACAAAGGTACATGATTGACTATGTTGCTTAGGATTTGGGGAAATCATCTTGTTTTGTCAAAAGTGTGTCATTGGAGCTCAGAAACATTCTAAATGTAATCTTTCAGATATTTTACTATGTTCTAAAAATATGGCTGAGTAAAATAAGTGACTGCTGGGCCTGTTTAACAGCTCAATTACTAAACTGACTGACAAGACAAGTGAAATTGTCAGGGGGTGGAGATAGAGAAGGAAATTTTAGCAGATAGGAACAAAAAATAGTATTTCTTACAAGTAGCTTAAAGCATAGACAGTCAATATGATATCAATTTTCTCAATGATGTAATCAATCAAGCATTTAATAATCACTCATTCTTTGCTAGATTCTTTGCTAAATATTGATTCTAAAATTAATGTACCAAATTGTTATCTGGTTATAATAATTAATAGGTCTTATTGTAGATGCTATATCTATCCTTTGGTACTATTTCATCAGAATCATCTACAAACAAATTTTACTATAGTGGACTTCTTTAATTACAATGTGAAAAGTGGAAACACTCCTGTTATAAGCAGCGTTACATAAAGTTTTCTGAAAGCATGTGTCTACTTTACTTCTGTGATTTGATTTTTAAAAGTAACATTCGTTTATTTAATTTTTCCCTCAGTCTTACAGTTTACAAAAGGAAAAAATTCAGTTTTATGACTTATACCTGTCCTGTGATAGGTTAGCAAATTATTATGCAAATATATTTTTAATTTTTTAATAAGTGAGAAATCAGAACCTATATATTTCAAAATACCAAACCCCCCAAAATTTTTATTTTATTTTTTAAATTAATTTTTATTTTAAAATATAAGATTTTTCCATGGTTACATGATTCATGTTCTTATTCTTCTCTCCACACACCCCAACCCTAGACCCCCAAAATCAACACATACTTCCACTGGTTTTTACATGTGTCATCGATCAAGACCTATTTCCATATTGTTGATAGTTGCATTGGGGTGGTTGTTTAGAGTATACATCCCAAATCACATCCGCAACAACCAATGTGTTCAAGCAGTTGTTTTTCTTCTGTGTTTCTATAGCCATAGTTTTTACTCTGAATGTGGATAGCATTCTTTTTCATAGGTCCCTCATAATTGTCCCAGATAATTGCATTGCTGCTAGTATAGGAGTCCCATTACATTCGATTTTACCACAGTGTACTCTATGTACAATGTTCTCCAGGTTCTGCTCCTTTCACTCTGCATCAATTCCTGGAGGTCATTCCAGTTCACATGGAATTCCTCCAGTTCATTATTCCTTTGAGCACAATAGTATTTCATCACCAGCAGATGAAACTGTTTGTTCCCCAGCATTTTGATTCCCTCTCTTTACCCTCCCCTTTCTTCTTTTACTATTTCCTTCTATACCAGTGTTTTGTTTTTAATTAGTCCCTTTAGTTCCTTCCCTTATTGTAGTTCCCTTTCTCCCTCCTCCCTTCTTATCCTCCTCTTATTATTCTCTAGGGTATTTTTAAAACTACCTCCCTCCTTCTCTCTCCCTAGCATTGCTTCCCTCCATACCAGTCCTTTTATTAAATTTCTACTTCTCTATTGGGCTCGAATCAATTCTCTGCCCAAATGTATCTGATTGTTCTTTCCTCTTTAAGTTAATTTCAATGCATGTATGAATTAAATATTTCCTCTCTCCAACCTCTTTACTCTTCCAGTGTTTTTGGTCCTCTCCCCTATATCCCAAACACACTTCTTTATGGAATATAAATTTACTCCATTTTGTCTCTTTTCCCATTTCTTTTAATATTATCTTCCTTTTTTACCTCTAGCTTTATATTTATTCATACACACACACACACACACACACACACACACACACACACATATATATATATATATTTCATCCTATACAGTTTGTCATTATTCACTCTGAGTATACTTCTTCTAGCTACCCTGAATGTAATAACAATTTTAAGAGTTACCAATATCATCTTTTCTTATAGGGATACAAATCATTTGAACTTATTTGCTCCCTTAAAGAAAAGGTTATGTTTTGTTTTGTTTTTTCCCCTTTCAAAGTAGATGCAGCCAGATCCTGTGTTATCCTAACTGGTTCCCTGGTATCAGAATGACTTCTTCTTAGCAGCTTGTAATATTTTTCCTTGATCTGGTAATTTTTGAATTTGACTATAATTTTCCTGGGAGTTGTCACTTGTGGATTAAAAGTAGGAAGTGATCTGGGGAATTTTTCCATTTCCACTATTCCCTCTTGTTCAAGAATGTCAGGGCAGTTTTCTTGGATAATTTCCTGTAGCATGATGCCCAGGATATTCTTTTGTCATGATGTTCCAGTAGACCAATAATTCTTAAATTGTCCCTCTGAGATCTGATTTTCAGATCTGTGGTTGTATCATGTCAATGAGACTTTTCATATTTTCCTCAATTCTTTCATTCTTTTGATTTTGTTTTATATATTATTGCTGCCTTGTGAAGTCATTTGCTTCTAGTTGTTGGATTCTGATTTTTAAATATTGAATTTCATCCCTGGATTTTTTATTATCCTTCTCCTTCTGGTCTGATTTTCTTTGAGTTCATATCTCACCTTTATTTCATCTTCAAGCTGGTCAATTTTGGCTTTCAAGATACTATTTTCTTGTTTTAGTTCATGTATTTCCATTTTCCAATTGACTTCAGCCTCTCTTTATTGTTTTTTCAGTTCTTCAGTTAATTGAATTTTGAGATCATCCAAAGCCTGTGTCCAGTTCATTGGAGTTTCTTTGTTTTGCTTGGGGTTCCTTGTTCTTCTTCTGTTTCATTTGCTCTTATTTGCTTCCTGGAAATAAACTGTCAATTGTAATTTCTTTTTCTTTTTGTGTTGTTTACTCACATTTTTTTCCTTCTTTCCCTCCTGTGCCTTCTCTGTTCTGTTGAATGATTAAATTAAGCAGATGGTTTTAATGATATTTGATGTAAGATCTTCCCCAGCTAGTAACAGTACTTTGTAAATACTTTCTCTGCAGTCTATTGGTTAGGGGTGTTGGAGTTTCCCTCCCCTCTGCAGACTTACCTGTCTTATTGATGGGATTAAGCCAGGGTGGGATTGATCTGTCTGGTTTGATGTGTCCTGAGGCTAAAACTTCTAGTGAAGATGGGCGAGGCAAGATGGGGAGTTTTCCCTGCATCTAGGGTGCCCTCTCTGTGTTTTTCCTCTAACCACCTCTCTGTGTCTGTGTTCAATGCCCTGACTCCTATGCCAGCAAAGCTCTCTCTCTGGACGAGTGCGTTTGCTGGCCCAGAGATTCCAGAAGCCTCTGGAGACTCCACATAGCATGTCTGGGAGGGGTCCTGGGATTCTCCTTCCTTAACCTCAAACCCAACAGTTCAGAAATGAAGGGTTTCTTTTCTTAGTATACCTCTTGAGCTGTCCAACAACAGGATCCCTCAGCTCAGTCCTGTTATTAGCTTTGTTTTTCATTCCCCTCGCAATGCTTTGTTTTCTATCTTGGTGAGGAAGGGTACAGAGGTCTGAGGTTTTGCTCCTTCTAAGCTTCCTTTTTCCCAGAATCCCCTCTGTGATATGATTTAACAAACAGTGAAGTTGTGAGGTACTATTCTTGGAGCCATGAAATCTACATTCAAAACTTATATCTTACATTAATTTTATAAGTTTGATCACAGTGGCTTAACCTCTCAATGGGCCAGGAACATTTTCTGAGCATAACCTGGAAAGTATTATATGAATTTATGTAAAGTGAAGAAGAAACAGCAGAATGTGGTGAATAGTCAGAGTAATGATATATAATGATCAAATGTGAATGACTTAACTATTAATAGCAATACAAGGACCAAGACAACTCCAAGGATTCATGACATAAACAGCTCTCCATGAATGGCCATACAAGAAAGAGAATTAATCTAAACATAACATAATCTACTTTATTTTCTCTGTCAATTTTTCCCATAAAAGTATTATTTGTTTTCTTTGATAGCATGATGAACATAGAAATATGTATTGCATAATAATAGCACATGTACGACCTATATCATATTACCTTTTTTCAGGGAGGAGAGAAGGATGAAAGGAATGGAGAGAACATGGATCATAAAATGTCAGAAAATGACCATTAAATTTGTATCTACATATAAATTGGAAAAATTCATAATTTATTTTAAATTATCTGATCCACAAGTTACAGATGATCTATCAATTATTACAGGTAATTGGAATTTCCACCCTAAGATATTCCCTCATACAGATGAAATGACAGGTCTCCTCTCTATATATACAATAGATAGCCCCCCTAAAATAAAAAGAAAATTCCCTAAGCTAGCTGAGGATATAAAGATAATAAAAAATCCCTTGCCTTAGGAACTTACATACTACTAGAGCAGTGATTCCCAAAGTGGGCGCTACCGCCTCCTGGTGGGTGCTGCAGTGATCCAGGGCTGTGTTGATGGCCACAGGTACATTTATCTTTCCTATTAATTGCTAATTAATTTTTAAAATTAATTTCCAGGGGGCTAAGTAATATTTTTCTGGAAAGGGGGCGGTAGGCCAAAAAAAATTTGGGAACCACTGTACTAGAGGGATATAACATATATATGGATCAATACACCTCATTTATAATGGTAATTATACTAAATGAAATGACATAGAGTAGCATATGACTGGTACAATGAAAATCCGTCTTTCTAATTGGGGCATGTTTGCAAAATGGATGCTGCAATTCCTAAACAATTTTAGGTTTACATGATATCAGCTCTTTATGAACAGGGAATGTGAGAAAAATAACTCAAAAAAGTAGCTTTGAAAAACCTGAAGGCATAATTATAGCTTCATCAACCTGCTAACCCTACACTAGTCAAAGAGAAAGGGAAATTATCTTTGAGTAGAGTTTTGGGTACTTTTGAGAAAAAGAAACATTTGGCATCCTACAAAAAATTGTTGTGCCAACACATCGACTGCTGTATGAGTATAGAGTTTGTGTCTGTATCCTCAACCACATCTACAAACATTCATCAATTTTTAATAGACAGATAATGATGTAGATTGTAATAAGTAATTATGCTTTCATCAAAATTTTTCAAATCATGGAGAGTTGTTTCCTTTTCCTAAAGAGAAGTGGGGCACATTGAAAAAATATTGATATTGGTAATGAAAACACTCCATGAAAGTACTGTTTGCTTTTTCTCTTTTTGTGGTATTTATGAATGGTTAAAAGTAAAAATTTGAAATGACAAGAGCCTTGGGAATTTGGGAGCTGAAATGAAGATAATATGGAAGCTGCTACAATGGAATAAAAAAAACTTATTCCTGAGAATCTAACTCATTCAAACACATCTTGGTTTAAAATTCATATAAATTATGCAATTATGAACTTAGAATCTGATAATATACCATAATTATTTTCCAAAGAAGAATATTATGGTCTAAGATTCATAACTGAACAATCGATATGTAATAAGTGCACAATATTTTTTGTGACTCTTCTCAGCACAAAGCTCAGCACAGTGAAGATGATGTTGCTATAATATGAGTCCATAATTTAGAATCTTGCCTGGTAGTTAAGCAGAAAAAACATAAAGAGATGTCAATAAATAAGTAATAATTTAATACATTAAAAATGTTAAGCTCCCAGAGGATTGTTTTAAATACTTAATTTTTTTGTTATATTAAAATCCCTGGGCATGTCCCTTGCTATGGTTTGCTAATTTCTGGTATGTTATTTCTCTGAAGGTAAACATATAGAAAATATTCTTCAAACACAATTTCTATTTCATGTAAATAATAAGAGTTCAAAGAAATCATGAGAAATGAGCTCTGGACAGTGAAGAAAATATCATCGAAGAAATGGGATTGGAGTTAAAACTTGAGGGAAGGATATAAAATTGGAAGAGGGTGAGGATATCTCAGGCTGGTGAAATATTGTGATCAAATTCAGAAGTAGGAAGGCTCAAATCCTATGTTACCATTGAGCATATAAAGGTTTAACAGGAGTGGGAAATTCAGATTGCAAGATGATGGAGGTGTATGGTTATAAAGGTCCCTTGAAGTAAACATATAAACATTCATAAAAATTGAAATTTTGAAGACAACATATTAATATAAACTGAATTCAATTGGACTTTATTGCATTTTTTTAAAAGGCATGACTTTGGGATAACAAAAGGGAAAATTTTTTCTTGCCTTCCAGAAACTGATAAGAAAATAGAACTGCTATCACTGGTTTCTCAGGCCCTAATTCCACCAAAGGACTTTGTGAGAATTTGGAGTGGTCTGCTTCAATCCTTTCATCTCATTAAACACTTTTTATACTTTTAGGTAAATACTATTCCTTCTGCTGCTAATAGCAGTTTCAAAGATCATGATTGTGTGGGGCCTGGTTCATTTACCATGTTACTATAAATTTGTCCCATTATTCCCTTGTTCCTAATTTGATCCAATTTCTTTTATCCTGGGAAACATCTAGTATTCTATATATGTCTGGTTTGAAAAATGAGAGACTGTTTTTAGACATATAAAATTTAACACACATATGAGGACTTAAGAGAATATAATCATTTGGTATTATTAGACTCATCAATATATGCTTAGAGGTCCATTATTGTTTAGAAAGTTTTCCTTTTTTTTTTTTTGCTTAAAGACTTCTTTTATTTTATTTTTTTCAAATACATGTAGAAACAATTTTTTACAATTGTTTACTAACATTTTGGAATTCAGATTCTCTCCCTCATTCTCTCCCCAATCTATTATAAGTTAGACTAGTGCTTTCATGAAATACATATTTCTATATTCCTCATGGCATAACAGGAGACACATATCACACATACAATAAAAAACTCACAAAGAAAATAGCATGAAAGATAGCATGCTTTTGTCTGCAGTCAAATTCTAACAATTCTTTCTTTGACTTTGGATACAATTTTTAATTGAGTCTACTGTGTTTATCTTGAAATTTCTTTGTGAATAAGTTTAATCTTTCCCAATCTTATATAGTATTTATGTTACTCTATATATTGTATTTCTGGTTCTGCTTACTTCACGTTACATTAATTCACATAGTATTTCCTTGTATTTTTTCCCAAACTTAGCCACCTTATTATTATTTTTATGGCACAATAGCATTCCTTTACAACCATATATTACAATTTGATTAGACCTTAGATCTTTATATATGTTGGTAGACCTCTTTTAGATGGTCAGTAGCTTATTGTTGTTATTCCTAAAGTGTGGCCCTCTAAAATGAACATGCTATTTCAGATGTAATTAAACCATGGTAAGGTAGAATGGTACTATCACCCTCCACTTTAAGGATACTATATATCTCTCTTTTGTAGATGGATTTATATATTTTCATGATAATACATTTTTTTATTTTTATCCAGATTACATGTCAATGAAATTTAAAAAAAAATACTAATTTTCTCATATATTGCAATCCATATTCTCTCTTTAACTTCCACTTCTCCCCATTCACCAAGGAGGGAGGAAATATGACTTAGATTGTACATATATTACCATATAATACATATTTTCATGTTTGTCTTGTTGTGAAGGAAGGCACATATTTATTACACTAGAGAAAAATTCATGGAGAAGAAGTAAAGAATATTTCAGATTTTGGGGGGCACTCTGTCTATTCCTTCTATGGTGATAAATATCCTTTTTTTTTGGCATGATTGTCTGGGATTTGCCCTGGATCCTTACCATGTTGATAATAGGTAAGTCATTTCATAATTGATCATTTTATATAACTGTGGTTTATACCTGTCTTTAAGTAGTTTGATATTGCTTTAGCTTTTCTGGCTGTTATGTGGCACTGTAGAATCAGAAAAGAGCACATTTCAGTCTACAAGGAATCAAAGAGGATGTCTCATTAGAGATCTCAATTTTTAGATCAGCATACTGAGGGCCAGAGAAGTTAAATTACTTTTCCAAAGTCACAAAAGTTATATATAACACAACCAAAATTGAAACATAGGCTTCTCATACCAAATCCAATATTCTTTCCACTCTACCATGTTGATCCATACAATTTTATGATTTAAAAGCTATGCCAAATTTCTTCTCAGATAAACTATGATTTAGCCATATCTCCCTGAACTTTTAGTGGTGACATTGATAGAATGAAAATATTATTTAAGCAGACTGTGGTATTGAATGTTTAAATAACTTACCCAGAAGAAGCCAAATCTATCTGACCCCCAAATCTAGATCCTATCCACTATGTGGCCCTGACCTTGACTTGCTTTAGGGTTAGATAAAAAATGTAACTTTGTTACTCTTAATGGTTACCTGCATTAACTCCTTGTATTTAGCAAGACAGCTTAAATATAACTTAATTTCAACTTAATGGAGTTCATATATTAGCCATCAAGACCCTTTTTCAGAACCAACCTTAAATATCCATACTACTATGCAATATTTTAAAATCGTCTTCTCTAAATATATTTGAACCTTTGCTCTCATGTTTGCAATTTAATTCATCATTAGATAAATAATGGTATATCTTTGAGGTCAGAATAGTTTGAAATTTAAAATGATTATTATACAAAGTACAATAAATAACATCCTCGAATATAGCCTCCCTTTCTCAGCAAATGTTACTCTTAGTCCTATTCTACCTTAAGAAATTATTAATTCGGTGTGCTAACTAATAATTTCAGAACATTACCCCAGACAAGAGTCTTAGCTTCTAAATTTCATAGACTTCCCTTTGATTAGAGTATCTGATTTGTTTTAAAAATAAAGACAATTTTGTACCATAAAGGGGGAGGGGGCATAGAAGCTCTTCCTTTTAGTTGCATTTTAAGAGATTAATTTTTCTGCTACATTAATCAGTCTTTGACATCTTTGAATCTTAAAATATACATTTTAAATGGTCAAATATAAAAAGCCCAAACAAATGAATAATCTATTTAATAAACTTAGATGATTTCTCCTATTATAAAAGTATAAAGTAGAGTGACCTTGATTTACAAGCCAAAATAACATATTTACCACTGCAGTATCTGTTCCACTTTGAAAAAGTCTACTTGTCATTTTATCAAATGCTATTTGTATAAGCAGTAATTACAGAATCAAGATAAATTATCATCTGTTTTAAAGGGCTACAAAATAGATACTAGCCAATTAATATAACTATGTCTTGTCCTTTAAATAATGAAGAAAAAGACCCATCCAATTTCAGTGAGTTATTAATATTTAGCCAACCTTTCCAGGCTTTCTGATCTCTTATTAAATTTCCCTTTCCCTAACCCAAATGCTACCAATAGGGCTTCTCACTAAAGTTTTTGGTTTTTCTTCTAAACATCAAAATTTTGCCTCTCTAAAAGGTTATAATGTTTTTCTCCTGTGGTATTCTATTTCTTTGCATAAGTAATCACAAACTAGTTTGCAGTTATGACAATGCATAAGAATGATGCCCAAATATATATATTCCTCCTTTTTATCTTTCTTCAGATGTCAAAGTATATTTTTGCTAAGCTGGTTATATATGTTCTATTTGCTACTAAACTAACACTGCTGATTAGAAATCAGGGCAAGAGGAACTAATGATAGTTTATAAAACAAGACTGAAAACTATGACTTTTCTCTTATCCTGAGAAAATTTTTATCAATTAATTGGTAGAGATCTGAGTTATTTTGTTACCATAGTGATGGGAAAATCATAAGCAATTCCCCCACATGCATGGGAAAACAATGTCTTTAAAAAGGAAAGTTTAGCCTTATTAAAACTAAAAGCCCAAATGTAGAAAGAATATGAAGACATGAATTTGGTTTCTTTCCTCAGAAATTTTCAAATCTACTAGAGATATTTATATGTCAGTTTTGCACTTGAAGATTACTGCAAATACAAAAACAATTGTTTTTTTTTAAATGACAAGAATGTGTGATTTAGACATTTTGTATCTTCTGGTTAGTTTTTTATGAATGCTTGGAAGTCCTCAATTTTATTGAATGACCATACTTTCCCCTGAAAAAAATATAGTCAGTTTTGCTGGACAGTTGATTCTTGGTTGTAGACCCACTTCTCTTGCTTTCCAGAATATTATGTTCCAGGCCTTCTGGTCCTTCAATGTAGATGCAGCAAGATCCTGTGTTATCCTAACTGTTGTTCCCTGGTATCTGAATGACTTCTTCTTACCAGCTTGTAATATTTTTTCCTTGGTCTGGTAGTTTTTGAATTTGGCTATAATATTCCTGGAAGCTATCAGTTGTGGATTAAATGTAGGAGGTGATCTATGGATTCCTTCAATTTCCACTTTTCCCTCTTGTTTGAGAATGTCAGGTCCGTTTTCTTGGATAATTTCCTGTAAGATATGTCTAAAATTTTCTTTTGTCAAGATGTTCTGGTAAACTAATAATTCTTAAATTGTCTCTTCTAGATCTGTTCTCCAAATCTTTGGTTGAATCAATGAGGTATTTCATATTCTCCTCAAATTTTTTATTTTTTAAAAATTTTGTTGTATATATTCTTGCTGCCTTGTAAAGCCATTTGCTTCTAGTTGTTGAGTTCTATTTTTTAAAGACTTAATTTCATCCCTGGCTTTTTGGTCATCCTTCTCCTTCTGATTTGATTTTCATTTTTTATAGATCATATTTTGCCTTCTTTGCTTCATTTTCAAGCTGGTAAGTTCTGGCTTTTAATACCTTACTTTCCTTTTTCCAATTGTCTTCAGCCTCTCTTGATTGCTTTTTGAGTTCCTGAAGTGCTTGAGTTAATTGAATTTTGAGATATTCCAAAGCCTCTGTCCAATTTGCTAGAATTTCTTCCTCTTCTTCTATTTCATTTGCTCTCTTTTCACTTCCTGGAAAGAAGCTGTCAATTGTCAATTCTTTTCTCTCTTTCTATGGTTTACTCATATTTTTTCCTTCTCTGTTCTGCTACTTTAAGCAGATGGATTTAATGAGCTTTAATGAAAGATCTTCCCCCCAGATGGCAATGGAGATTTGTAGTTACTTTCTCTGCCCTCTGAAGACTCCTTGTCTATCCAATTGATGGGATTAAGCCTTTATTGATTGGATTAGTCTGTACTGCTTAAAGTGCTCTGAAGCTAAAACCTGGAGAGGAAAAAAAAAAGAGCGGGGATAAGATGGAGTGTTTTCCCTGAGCTGTCCAGCAATACTGACCCACTGCTCTGTCCTCCTGTTTGACCTGGTTTTCTTTCCTCTTGAAGCCCTTTGTTCTCTATCTTGGTGTGTCAAAGGCAGGTGGTCTGAGGTTTGGCTCCATCTAAGCCACCATCTTCCAAGCATTTTTGCTGTGTTTCTCTGGCTTTCTCCTCCAGCCACCTCTCTGGTGGTGCCTGTGTTCAACTCCCCAAGTCCCACTCCAGCAAGGCCCTCTCTCCAGGCCAGAGCACCCATCCACTGGGAGATTTCAGGGGCCTCTGGAGACTCCACACAGTGCGTGGGGGGAGGATCCTGAGATTCCCCTTCTATACCCTCAGACCCAACAGTTCAAGAATTCAAGCCTTTCTTTTGGTGTACCTCTTCATGTGTCCAGCAGTAGGATCCCCCTGTTTTGTCCCGTTGTTAGATTTGCTTCTCTTTCTTCTCAAAGTGCATTGTTTTCTATCTCAGTGTGGAAAGGGCATGGAGGTTTTAAGATTTGCTCTGTCTAAGCCTCCATCTTCCTAGAATTCCTCTTTTGATTAGTTAACTTGGCTCTTAACTAGGCATTTTGACTACTTCAGCTTATGTGTCCTTAGTTACAAAATGAGGAGAATTATAGTTGATAATTCTTAAGGTCACTTTTGGCTATAAAGTCAACTATCCTAAGGCAGTGATGGGCAAACTTTTTAAAGAGGAGGCCAAAAGAAAGGAAATGGTCATCTGTCAGTCTGTTTCTAAGGCAACTCTTTTGAATTTTCATCTTATTGTATCCTACTCATTGTATTTGCCAGGTTAGGAAAAATGTCACACAGCCAGATAGAACATTTCAGGGGGCCATAGTTTGCCCATCACTGTCCTAGGGGATTAACCTAGGAATTGATTCGTCTTTTTAAAAGCATCTTAAATTCATGAATGCTTTGTAACGAAGGGCAGTTGGTCATTTTCCTGATGTATACCTTTTGTATATTAATGTTTTCCCCCCCCCAGTGTCAGGTAGGTAGTAGTAGCACTGATTATAGAAACTCTGACCACTATATACCCACTTGAAAAAGTTACTTCATATAGAGGTCATTTAAACATATATACAATAGACTAGTTCTTCTTTCAAAATACCTTGTGGAAACTCCATCATGCTTCATCATTTTGATTTTGCATTTCCGGTGTTCTATAATTATAATATACTATTGTTATTTTTACATAAATTTGTATTTTATATAAATTTATACATATATATCGAGAGAGAGAGAGAGAGAAAAGAGAGGAGAGAGAGAGAGAGAGAGAGAGATCTATGGTATTATATAGTTGAAGACAATCTTTTGTCCCCCTAATTAGGCTCTGTAAACATCTAAGACATTAACAATAACATTGAGTTAAGCTCATAATATTTCATAGTTAAAATAGAACTTAGAGATGATCTGACTCATTCTCTCACTTTACAGATGAAGAAACTGAGACACACAGAAGTAAAATTGACAAAGAAGACTTGAGATGCAAACACTTTCCCAAGCAGTTAAGATTAATGGTGAATAAAGAAGTGAGCAACTGAGGTTAAGTGACTTGCTCAGCTTCATAGAGCTAGGAAGTGTCTAAAGCCAGATATAGTCCATATATACATAATATTATTAATTATTACTCTAATATCTTAATAATATATGATGTTTTATGTGTTTGCATAGCACACTTGTAATTTTATTCTGCATTATTAACGCTTTCTACATTACTTTCTTAAATACAGATAACAAAACAACAATTATGCAGTGACTTGTATCTTTGCCAACTACTTAGGTTTAAAAGCTCACACTGAAAAATTAACAATTAACACTGACAAGCTGCTTCCAGCTGACCCCAAAACAATCCTAGGTCAGAGAGGAAACATATCAATGGTAAATGGAGTATCTGGGCCAGGTCTCTTAGAAATAACTTTTCAGGACATATATTTTCACATGCACAATATGTAGAATTTGAGGACATAAAGAGACAACAAAATGGCATATTTTAAAAGAATAACATGTGGAAAGACCTGGAATTTAGATATGTTCTAGTATATTCAGAAAACCATGGAATTCCTTATTGACAGGAGTAGAGGACTTAAGTTAGAATAGGAAGTAAGTTGATTTCATACATGTTTTGAGTTTAGCTGTTAAACAACCATGAATGCTGAGTGGTTTACCCTTTAAAGAATAGCATGTAAAAGAAGGATATTAATCTGGGAAGACATGAATAAATAATTGCTCTATGAAAATAATCTGTTGAGAATATATTAAGTGATTCAGAGTGGAGTAAAACTGGCATTTGGAAAATGGTTACTATGTTATCTATTCTAATGTTGAGTAGTGGCATGTCTGACATTAATTAGGGACTGCAAGTTTTATGTAATGCTAATTTATCCAAGAGCAATGTTTACCAGAGAATATTTTGAGTGTCAGTTCCTGATAAATCGAAATTCTAGTAATGGGTACATATCAGGAATTCATCTAAAACCTTAAACCTTCATGAGTTAACTAATCCACTGATAGATTAAGCAGCTCTCCTTTAGTAATGCCACCAAGGCTGGATATAAATTCATATTTTCCTGATTGAAAAAGTAACCCTCTGTCCAATTGACCATAATACTTCTCAGCATTTAGGAAAAGAAGAAAAAATATTTTATATTTATTTTAGTTTTATTTCATTCCAGTGGTATTTTAATTTAGTAGATAGTAGTTGGAAGGGACTCACCTGAGATATATTTCCCATGTCTAAAATATAGTAACAGTAATTATTTGAGTTTAAATCACAAAAGCACAGAGTGAGTTATCTAGTAAGTGGGAGTATATCTTATTATAGCAGTTCATTACTAGCCATCCAGTGTACCACCACTCTGAAAAATCTATGGATGTCAATTGGCTCTTGAGAACTAATTCAGTGGTGGCACTGTGTGGTTACTGGAGCATGAGAAGCTTTGATTGAGGAGGTTAGGTGATAAGTAAGAAGTATTACTGGGCTATTACCATGCCTATTTTTCTTTACTCCTAAAATATGTCTCTATTTTATTAGGATCCTAACAATTGAACTAGAACAACTAATCTGAAGGAGTGAAACTAATGTACCAATCCAATGGGGGTTAAATTGATCCATGGTATAGGGAAGTTCTATAATTTATAGAATGGATGATTTTGAACATCAGGAGGCATGCATTTAGATGGGAAAAAGGTACCTAGAAGTTATCTAAACTTTCTCATTTCCCTCCTCCATTCTTTTTTTGTAACAGAAAATCACTGAATACTTAACACCAAAAAGTCATTTAAGGTGAGCTCTGCTGTTATTTGCTCAATGGTAGTAGTATCTTGGTAGTCTGAAACTTAATGGAATGAAACCATTTTTATGGGTAATTTATAAAATTCAAACATCTATGCCTGTATTTATTTTTCCTTTATCAAAAAGCAAATTAATAATGTTTAAAATGTTTTGTGGAAGATTTATTCATTTTTAAAATTAAAAAAATCACTGAAAGTCACAAAAGCTCTTATTTGATAATAGGTACAATTAATATTTTATTTATGCTCCCCATTTATTATATTTGTTATCAGAGGATAATCTTAAAAAGATTATGAAGAGAGACTAGAAGAGGTAGCTTATAAGAATTTAGAGATCTTATATATTTTCTTCCAAATTATATAATATGAAAGGGAGAATCATAATCTGTAGAGAAAAAATTACAAATTTATAATAGGAATTAATAGAAAAATACTTAATATGAAGTTTTCTTCAAAGATATAGCTAAAGTAGGAAGACTTCTATTAAACTTCTGCTTCTAACATATACTTACAATGTGATATTGAAGAAGTAATTTAACTTCTCAAAGTTTAGAAAACTATGGCCCAAGAGCCAAATCCCACAGTTTCACTCTTTTCATAGACCCAGAGCTAAATTATATATATATGTACTTAGTTTGCTTACTATACAAATAAAAGTTTTGTCTTGATTTGATCCATGGGCTATAGTTTGCAGAGTCCTACCCTTGACAATTTTGAAATAAACCACAGAAATTCATTGACTTTAATGGATATCGAACATTTATTTTGCCTAAAATTTACTCTTTTGCCATATGTATTCAATAATCCAAGGGATAGTTATAATTTCTTAACAGCTTTCCATGTCAGATTGATAGTACATTACTTGGTTTTATAACAAATCCTTATATTTAAACATATAACCAAGTATGAAAGCACTGAAGAAACCACATTCTTAAAAGGAATGCAACTCTAACTTATATTCACTATTAATATATATATATGCATATATATACATATATATATAGTTAATGCTATTGTTCAGTGTTTCAGTCATATTTGATCCTTTGTGGCCCAAAAGATGACAACTATCCAGAATTTTCTTGGTAAAATAATGGAGTAGTTTGCTATTTCTTTCTTCAGTGGATCCTTTTACTTCGTAAAGTTGGAGGATTCAAATAGGCATTAGAGAAATTTGTATAAAGAGCTATTAGTCAATTTAATTTAGAAGGAGAAAAAGAAGAATCATGTATTTTGGACCTACACCGATCAAATTATATTTGTTGCATTTTGCTAATTCTTGGCATTATAAGAGAAATATTGTCAAACTGCAATGAAGCCAAAGAATAGCAACAATGCTGACGAAGACCCTGTGGATTTTTTCAGCTTGAACAGTATTTAACAATTTTTTTTTGTTAGTGTCATTTTGAGAAAAGGAAACTATTGACAGATAACAGTAACTATTTTCAAATGTCATCAGGTAATGGTAAATCCCCTTGAACTCAGAGGTATCTTCCACTTCTGATATTCTACAGTTTGTGGCATCCATGTTTTTGAGAGGGGTTGAAGCTGCATCACAGAATTCCATAGTGCCCCCCAGAACTCTAAGGGAGAGGGCAGTTAAGGGCAGTTGGAGTCCTGGTATAAAAACCATGTCACCCCTCTTGAAGGGATCTTGACTCTTATCTCTTGGCTCTGGGTGCACGTGCGCGCGCGCGCGCGCGCGAACACACACACACACACACACACACACACACATACTGTGTAGCTTTTGGGTGGAGACATTCAGTCACTGACAGGCAGGGCCTGCTTTGTTTGATAGCTAACTTTCAAAGATAGACCTTCAAAAGGATTATGGTCTACCTTCAGTTTAGCTACTTAGGTTTTAGAAAGAAGATTATCTAGGGGCTTAGTTAGGAGTTTAGCCACTCAAGATGTATTTCCCCTTTGGGGGGGGAGGTGCTGCTTATTTTGACATAGCTGATTTAGATAGCTTTCCCATGCCTCTCATTCCTAAATCATTTCCCTCCTTCCTGTTCCCAGAAACCATTAAACCCTTACTATTTAGAAACTGTGCCTGGATACAGATAATTTGGGGTGATACTAACATCCTCCATAAGCCAAGATCCTCTTTCTGGTGGCTCTGAAGTTGATCCTAGCTTCAGAGCCAGTGGGCTGTCCTAAGACATCAAGCCTCATCTATTTCTAGCCTGTGGGGAAATAATACATATAGAGAAATTATATATATATATGTGTATAATACATAAGGGTTTAGTCTTTTCCAATACCAGCTTGAATCCTGAATTTACCTAGCCAGTTCTGGCCTCCATTGCTTGATTGAAAGATAACAGTAACTGATTTTAACAGATCACTGTGTGGGGGTGGAGGAAGATTCTTCTCCCTCACTTTAGCCCCTTCTATCCAGGCAAGTCTGCCTGCTTCTCCTCTAATCTGGGCCTGGGGAGAATCCATTGCCATCTGAGCCCATAATCTTACAGTTTGGCCAGCCAGCCTAGGATTTTTTGAACCTGAGGATGAAAGTTTCATCATGGCTAACCCTCTTAACAGAATGCTTGTCACTCTGGGAAACACTTCAGTGCTGCTTTACAGTCTTTGCAGAGGATGTTCAACTCTCTGGCTTGTTACAATCCCTCAATTTTTCATAGAAATTTTCAGGGTGTATGACTCATGCCAATGGCTGACCATACCCTTGGGAGATGCTCTGGCCTATGTACCATCAGGGATGGCCATGACAGTTTCATTCTATGGGGCTTTTATGCTATTGGGGAAGTTTTTAAGTTTTACTTTTGGGAAGGCAGAAGTTAATAACCGGGCTATGGAAACTTTAATAGAACAAATGAAGGTGTTAATTGAAATAAACAAGCAGATAAGGGAAGGCAAGAAGTTAGATGCATGGACCATCATGCAGCTAGAAGTAATTGAGGGAACAGTTTTAACAAATAATGAAAGCAAACAAAGGCCAATGAGACAACCAACACTGAATAGCAAGTTAGAGGGGCTGAAGCAGCTCCTGTCACCATTTTACCCATCACAGATATCACTGTGGTTCAGCCAGACTCATGGATTGTGCATGTGAAGGGATATAAACCTTTCTCTGGGAGTGATTTAGAGATTTTGAAGAGGAGGTTTCCCAAGTTCAATATAAATCCACATAAGTCAATCAAAGAAAACAAAAGGGCTATAGGTCAATACAATCCCACCTTTGAAGACATTGAGTTGCTTTTGTCAAAACTGTACACCCCTAGTGAGAAAGCAAAGTTTATAGCTAAGACTAGGAGCAACCCCAACCTAGCCTCTTGGCCAGAACAACATCAAGACTTAAAGTTATCGTCCCATGCCAACATGGCATATCTGAAACATTGTAGGGAGGATTTGGTGGAAGCAATGAGCCTGCATGCATATCACACCAATGCATGGGGATCCTTTGAAAAGCTTAGGCAAGGGGAAGAAGAGCACCCAACCCTTTATTTAGATAGGCTCTTGGAAGCTGGACAATTTTGGGCTTTAGGGACATGACTAAAGAAGACAACATTCAACATATAAGACGTCAGTTTGTTAAGGGTAGTGCAACTCCCATGCAGTCATGCTTTAAGTTGCATTGCCCATAGTGGGAGACCATGTCCATTGAGGAGCTAAGGAAGACAGCAGTCTATGTTCATGAGTCAAGGGAAACTAAGCCTAAACAGTCTAAGGCCCTAGAAAAAAACAGAGATAGCAGGATTGAAAAGACAACTGAAAGAAGCACAAAATGCAAAGGAAATTGAAGAGATAAAGAACATGGCTTTAATGTCGTGTGAACAAAAGGATAACTGTCAAGCACATAAGGAAAAATTCATGGACAAGAGCTCATACTTCCCATAGAAAACCAAGCAAGCAACAATAATATCTCATGAGCAAATATACAATAAGCACAAGAAATGAAATATGGATCTAGCCTCAGAGCTAGATTGATTGATTGATCTTCTCCCAAAAGGCATAACTACTTAGCAGTCTTGGAAAAAGCTCTTGTAGTGATAGAACAATTAATATTTCTTTATGATTCTTTCACCTGCATATGTGGGAAGTAAGTAAGGTTTTCTAGCCCTAACAGTAGGTCTCAAGTTCAAACCAATGACTTTTTTTTTTATTTTAAACCCTTAACTTCTGTGTATTGACTTATAGGTGGAAGAGTGGTAAGGGTAGGCAATGGGGGTCAAGTGACTTGCCCAGGGTCACACAGCTGGGAAGTGTCTGAGGCCGGATTTGAACCTAGGACCTCCCATCTGTAGGCCTGGCTCTCAATCCACTGAGCTATCCAGCTGCCCCAACCCAATGACTTTTATTGACAATGGACCTTAGATTTAATCACTGTTTACCATGGGTCATTCACTTCTACCCATTAACTCTACCTTTCAGTCTGCTTCTTTCCACCAGAAGAAGTCTTGAGGTGCTGTGGTTGACCGTTTTTAGTTCTTCTCCAATAAGAGGTTACTGCCTGTCACATTTTGGGATGAGAAATGAGAAATTTCCTTTTTTCCTTTCCCACTCCTGTAGAAGCCACTCCAGGGGTATACAAGACTGCATTTTTATAAAGTATCAGTGCCTGTCCTCCTCTGTGGAGAGATTCATATTCCATTTCTTGTACTTATATTTTCTCGTGAGATATTAATGTTGCTTGCTTGGTTGTTATGGAAAGTATGAGCCTTCATCCCAGACTTTTACCTTATCTGCTTGAAGGTTATTCTTGTGGCAATATCACATGCAGCAATGGAGACAGACATTCGAGCTAGCTCTTCCCTTTGGTGGTGTCACCTTTACCTTGAGTACTCTGCCTGACATATCTGCTCATTTGCCCTTCATTTCCCAGCTAAATTTCTAGTTCTACACTAAGTGTGGGAGCTACAACTGGACACTTTTTGGAGTAATTTTCCAAACTAGCATTTCACCTCCCTTCTCCATGAAGGGAAAACAAAGGACTATTAGGTTCCTGGAAACACAAGGACCATCCTCTAGATGTCTCAGTAATAAAATACAGTCATTCCAGTCTGGCTGTGCTCTTCTACAAACAAGACATTCATTCTTTCAACTGCAGGCATTTTTCTAGTTGTCTTTAATGTTTGGAATTCTTTCTTTCCTCATCTCTACTTTCTGGCTTCCTTGAATTCCTTCAAACCCTGGGTAAAAATTATACATTCTACAGAAAAAACATTTCCAGTCACTTTTAATGCTAATGCTTTTCTTCTCTTAATTACTTTCTATTTATTTTCAATTTAGCTTTATGTGCAGGTGCTCCTTAAGAGAATAGACTTTTATACCTTGTTTTTTATCCTTAGCAGTTAGCACAGTATTGGTCACATAGTAGGTTCTTGATAAATGCCTATTGCCTGGAGGATGGAAATACTGACTGACCCTGGAAGAGCTTCGTTGCACCAATGATGAGTAAGAGCCATCCCCTCAAAAAAACAACAAATGAAAAACTTGCTTTCAGTTCTGATGGCTTGAATGAACCAATTTCAGTGCTTTATCTTGTTCTACCCATGAAATGAGAAAACCTATATTGAGAACCATTGTCTGATTATTAATAGTAAAAATGATTAATATGATTATACTGACAATACTGTTATCATAACTTAAAAAATATTGGATGCTGATGATCGGTGTTGGTGTGAAGAAGAGAATTAGTGACAAGACAAGATTGGACTTGTAACTTCATTGAAACAGGAACCAGATGAGGAAACTCATTCTTGTCACTCATGGATCACTGACCAAGAGAAAAGAGATGGGTTTTGGTATTACAGGAGGACCTGTGCCAACTAAGAACTACAGAGACAGCTTCTCAGAGTGGTGGAAAAGTTTATTGGGCTGGTTTCTACAATTTATAGAGTAAATGATGTAGGTAAAAAGGATTAGGTAAGCCTTTTGCAGGGAAAATGGTTAGTAATGACTTACAAGATGGATACAATGGATTTAGTTTACCTTAGTGGCTCTAAGCAGTGTTTTCTATAGGATAATAAATCACATGTTAGTATATCAATGTATGACCTAATAATGTATGTTATTCTCACAGAGCTCTTATATTATTATTTTCTTGGCTGGACATCTAGTATTTGGGGAGAAGGAAAGTTTGCTTTTCTCATGATGGGGAGTAGACTACATGCTTTATGATTTTTAGTTGATGGCTCTGATTTTACTGGGGCCTGCTCTCACTGCTGAGGGATACACATTCTATTGATGCCTTAGCATCTTTGCTACAACCTTTAGTCTTAAAAAATTGCATAGACCTATAAGAGGTTAAATGACTAGCTGAGGGACAAAGAGCCAATAAATGTTGAAAATATAATGTGAGGGACTAGCTGGGGGACTCAGTGAATTGAGAACCATGCTTATAAAAAGGAGTTCCTGAGTTTACATTCATCCTCAGATGCTTCCTAGCACTGTGTGACTCTGGACAAGTCATTTAACCCCCATTACCTACCTCTTACTCATCTTCTGCCTTGGAACCAATATATAGTATTGATTCTAGGACAGAAGGTAAATGTTCTAAAAAAGAAAAAAAATAGGATTTGAACCCAGATATTCCTGGCTTCAAAATTGGCTATCTAGTTATTAGATCATGATTAATCTCATACAGATGATGAATTTTTAGTATTCTATTAAGTTCCTCCCTAAAGAGAGAAATTTTGAGTTTGAAATCTTCCTTCTTTGTCTGATGAAGAATCAGTACCTGTCATATATAAGAAAACATCCATAACTGAGAGCCTATTCGCATTTAAACAAGTGGCAGCACGGAAGCAAAATGTTTGCTTATCAAATCCTATTGAATATGCTATATTTCAAACAAATGATAACTTATTTTGCAGACTGAAAATCCATGTATTGACCTAGAATCTATAAACATTTCTTGACCTTTTATTAATGACAATAGAACTGACATTATTTCTAGTTTGGTTTTATTGCAGAAATAAAGTAGGGTCCATCAAAGACTTTATAAACTACATTCTCTTCCTAGCTTTTCCTCATTTTTTCATTATTTTTGTACCTATTTTATCAAGCTGATGATTTTCTTTTTTCCATTTTAATAGTTATTTTCCTAATTTTTTAAATATATTGTCTTTTCAGTTTGTGTCTTCAGCTTTCCTATGACCCTCATAGCATTTTTGGTTAGGTTTGCCTAGTTGTTATTTGCTCACTTTTCCAACCTATTCCTTGGCATTGTTATATTAGAGTTGAGTTCTGCTCACCTCTGGAGAAGGATATAGGTGCCAATATCCCAAGTTTCAATTTTTTTTCACCCTGCTATTTTCCCAGCCAGTTCTCAGTCTATAAGTTTTTGTACTTTGGAGGTGATGTGATGTGGAGAGAAATGCAATCTCTTCTCACCTGATCTGAGTACTAGTCATTACCCAAAGAGAGTCATTGCTCCCTTGTGACTACAAATACGAGTGTTCTTCATGACATTCTAACTAAGACCAGGTATGGCACCTAGTCATCAGCTTAGTGCCTGCTTAGCAGGCTCCTATAATCTCTTTCTGACAGATTATCTAGTCTCCTTATCAATTCTGCTACACATATTCCTCTTCCCTAGATTTCATGGAAATTTCCTCTCTTGGTTCTTCTTCCTTTACCTTCATTTTCTTTTTGCTGGTTTATTATTTCTACCCTGCCATTAATGGTTCTATCTTGGACTAATCTCTGTTTCTCTTTATATGCTCTCTTACATTGACCTTATTAAATCCATACATTTTAATATCATCTCTATTCAGATGATTCCTAAATTTATATATGAAGCCCTGGTCTCTTTTCTGAGCACAAGTTTCATATCATCTACTGTTATTACATATTTCAAACTGGATGAATCACAGGTATTTTGAAATCAACATGTGCAATTCAGAATTCATCTGAACCTTAAGATTCACCTATCCTCCTGACTTCCCTTTATCTTTAATAGTTTTATCAATATTTCTAGTTATCCCAGTTAACAAACTTGATTCAGTACTTTTATCTTCACATTATCTTTCCTGATATGTTTAATCAATTGCCAAATGTTGTCAATTTCATCAGCAAGATGATATTTTATAATGCATTAACTTATCTTTGAATTACCAGGTTATCATCTTGATCTGTGCCTTCACCATTTCTTGTTTGCAATATTAAAACAGCTTATTATTTTCTTTCTATAGCTCCAGTATCTAATTCCTGCAATCTATTCTTCTCACAACTGGCAAAGTACTATTCTTAAAGTATATGTTTGACTATTGCACTCCCTTGCTCAATAAACCACAGAAGTTTCCTTTTATATCTAGGATAAAATATAAACTCCTCTTTTTGACATGTCTGATTGATAACAACCTATTTCTACCTTTCTATTCCATTATTCTAAACCATTATCCTCTATACACTCTAATTAAGCCATCCACACTGGCCTTATGGCTTTCCATAGCACACAAAGTTCTATCTTCCATCTCTTTTGCTTTTCACTTCTTCCTCTTTCATTTCTGGAATCTATTCTATCCTGACATCTGACTCTTAAAATCGCATATTTTCTTTAAAAACTTACTTGAAATTCCTCCTTTTGCAAGAAGCTTTTTTTGATTCCATCATCTAATGATACACTCCCTTCTAACAAATTATCTTGGTATTTATTATGATTAAAATTGATTTCTATTAAATTTACACAAAGATTAGGTTTATGCACATGTGTGTATAGATTTACATGTGCATTCATGTTATTTTCCTCTGCATCATATAAGCTCCTTGAGAAGAGATACTATTTCATTTTTTTGGTTTATCCTCATTTGACTAACATAAATATTGTTATTTTATCATTAAAACAGAAGAGTAAGGCCATTTAGTCAAGCAAATTATGGTTCTTAAGAAAACTTTAAGCTATAAAAATATACATTTCTCTATTAGTTTCTTTATCAATATAAGGTGTTATACACTTTGACTTTAAGCCTACATTGATACTTTGAGTCTTTTTACCTAATAAATAGGGAATTAAAATATATCTGATAAGAAAAAAGATTAAGAAATTTTTGTAAGTGCAAATTAATGAGGGGCATAGATATTTGACTGAATTATTAATGTTTGCAAATTATTTGCTAGGAGCGATACATAATATAGGAAGTGACAATAGACTTCAAGTATCATTTGTCTATTTTAGAAGGAAAGAAGCCCTGAAAATGAGGGAAGTATTTAATTAAATTTTGCCCTTTTGACATGTAATTCAAAGATCACAGTAATTTATTATTATAAAACTTATTTAAAAGTTATTTTCCATCCATAATATTTTTTAAAAGTCATTTGGAATTGAAAAGGAAAGTGAACAATATAGATTGAGATAAATTGTTGCAAATAAAGTTAATTAAGTTTCTAAAGAACATTCATCCTTCAATAATAATTGAAACTAGGATGATTCTTTAATCTATATGTTTGAGATTTTCTTCCTATTTACTTGCATGTACTTCACTAAAGTTGAAAGCTATTTCAGAGGTAGTGATCTTTTTAGGTTTGTGATTCAGTTTTTGATTTGAATTTTCCAAAGGGGTATATGCATCTGCCAGGATAAAAATCAAGGGACTGTTTTTATGCCACTGGGTGACACTAAAATGATATCCCACCATCTGCCACTGGGCATAGTTCAACCATAAACACTTAGAATGCTATATAAGGTATGTTGTTTAACAAGGTTTTAGATATTTGTATGTCAGACAGAGACAGACAGTCACACACACACACACACACACACACACACACACAGACACAGAAATAGAGAGACAGAGAGAGAAAGAAGGAGTGAGACCCATATGTAAAGTCATTTGTAATAGCACTAAATTTCACTCATATTTAAACTTTCATAAATATAAAAAGTATAAGAAACATTTCTTAAAATGCGTTTTTTATTTCTTCAATGATAATCAATATATTATAGTTAGAAAGAATGGAATAATTAAATTTAAGGCCACATTTTTTCAGTAATGTGTTCTGTTTTCTCTTTTCTACTTATTGGTATTAATATACCCAGATGCTTAGAACTCTGTCAAAATATAGTTAATCAGAATTCTCTGGCTTCATATTGATTTTTAAAAAATTAAATGTGAGGCAGTAGCCATGATACTGAGAGGACAGGACCCCATAGCAACTGAGAACTGATAGGTTTAAAGAATTGTGCAAGAAGCTTAGAGGAGGAAATGATAGATACCTTCAAGTAATCTAATGGTTTTAAAATGAAAGAAGGATTAGACATCATCTCATGGTATCCAAAAGATAGAATTAGGTACTGTGAGCAGACACCAGAAAAAATGAAGAAATGTCCTTCTAATAATTGATCCAGTCCAAAATGGAATGGAGTTACTCATGAGATCATGGTTTCTGTATCATTGAAAATGTTCAGAAATAATACGGATGATAATTTAATAAGAATTTCTATGTAGGTAAAATTTAGATTTAGTGACCTTATATGTCTATTCAAACTTTAAGATTCTAGAATCTTCTTGAAATATATTATAATTACATTACATTGTTCTTATTCCAGGTCCACAGAAAAATTTAAAAATTGTTTATCATATTTCAGTATTATAACTCATGAATTTTGATTCTGGATTGTGAAGTATGTGCATATCAGTCCATGGGTATTGTGATGCTGATATGGTCAGCAGAGGAGTGTTGCACTTTTTTATTACTTTAATTCTTGTGTAACCAAAATAAATCACAAACTGAAAGAAAAATATATATGTATATATAATTTTGACTTCTTAAGATTTATCTGACTAAATTGAAGTGGTATATTAATTCAACCAATTAACATATTTATTGAGTGTATATTTTTTCCTCTAAGAAGATACACAGCAAAAATACAATACTTGGTTTTCCAGGCCCTCAAGTAGAACCCAAACTGAGGGGAAAGAGGAAAACATTCATATTTTTTAAGGTAGAAAAATACTTAGGAGACATCATCTCATTTATTTCTGAAAATAATCCTGTCAACTCAGGCACTACAGTTAGCTTTATTTTACAGGCAAAGAAACTGAGAAAAATAAATGTAAAATCATTTATTCAAGTTTATATGTTAATAGTACTAGCAGAATCCCAGATTTCCCTGACGCTTAAGTCTAGCACTCTATATATTATATTGTTTAGCTACAAAGATATACTTGGAAACAAATTATTATGTTTAACGTAGTCAAATTATAAGTATTTAGAGGATATCCATGATATGTTCTGTGTCAACAAAAATGTGACAAAGTGTGGAATTTTTATGAACTCATAAAAAGCCAGTAGTTTCAGATGTAGAATATAAGTCTTAAGTTAGAAGGCCAAGAATTAAATATTAATTCTGCTCACAACCTGCTTTTAGCCTTAAAGAAGCTATTTTAAAACTTTACTGTAATGGTGTCTTTATTAATATTCACATGGGTTCAAAAATTATTCATCTTTTCCAAAAGAAGGATTCTATAAGGATTATTTCACAGCCTATAAATTAATTTAATTATTTTTAAAGTGGTGAAAACTGGTATTCTAATCGTTCCCCCTACTTATGCTATAAAATCCTCAAATAACAGTCATAGGAATGTCTAAAGTGTTCAGTGACCTATAAACAAATGTTTATTGAGTCTTGACCATGAATAAGGAATTCTGATAGGCACCAAGAGAGACAGATAATTTTAGTGCATGTTCTCAAGGAGTTTATGCCTTAGTAGACAATATGACATATTTGTACTTATTGTACAATGTGAAAGTGCATCACAGATATAATATACAAGGTGTTCTTAGAATGCAGAGAAAGGAATCTTTTCATTTTCCAATATTGTTCCCATTTGAAGATGGCAAGACTAATGCGGTTCAAACATAGAAAATAATTAGATTCATTCATCCTTCAGGAACAATATCTTAATTTCAAATTGGTGAGAATATAGCTATGTCTGCTCAAGGTAGAAATCCTGTCATTTTCTTTTCTCTATCACATACTCAGGAAAGCAAAGGGTTCAAAATCACCATATTTCACAAGTACTTTTTAATGAATTCACTCATTAATCTGCTCATTACAAGTCTGATTTAGCTTGATACTTTAGAAACAATGAAAACATTATTAATCACCCTCTTTCAAAGTGTGCTTTAACACTTCATTTGCTTTTGATTGGCCCTAAGCTGTTCTGATCATTTGTAGAAAGGTGAATCTAAATATAAATTTGTAGGGGTTATGAGAGTATAAAGAAGAATTAAGAGTATATTATGTAAATATATTGTTTATGAAAACTGAACAAGAACATAGATTTTACCTCTACCAATTCATAAGAAATCCCTAGCATCACAAGTGAAAAATGGATAATAAAAGCATTATAGTATATAGGAAGCATTTCAGTTACTGAAAATTCTGCATGCCAAATTAACCATGATTTTCCATTCTAGTTACTGTCACTTAAAATTAGTAATCCTTCAAGCAACATTCATTTTTGTTTGGTCATTGGATTAGAAGATATTGTCTAATTATATTACATAGAACACATAGTTCAAGTTACTGCTCTTTATATATGGGGAGAGTTGAAAGTGTGGCCATCTTCTAATCTTCTAAATTATTGCTTTGTTACCTGTAGAATGAACTGGCCACCTATCAAGCTATAGATACTTATCACATATCATTCAGGTAGCAGAGGAGTTTCCTATGGAGGGGTGGGGTGGTCAATAGCATATTAATTAGTATATTAATATAAACAAACCAGAAGTATGCACAAAAGATAACTATCCATACCTATAAGACCCCTTAAAGTGAATAACCAGATTTCCTTATGCAGGAGTACAAAGATACAGAAAGCAACATTTTGGAATTTTCTGCAAACTGTTGTTACTACCATCCTCCTACTGTATTTATCTTCCCATTACTGTTTTCCTCATAAAGAGGAAAATAAAGTAGACCATCAGATGGCAGCACCAATTTTTGCAGGGGCTTGTGTTTGATGCCATAAGGATAAAGATAAAGGGTGTGAAAAATGCTGGAGAATTTATAATCTAAAACAAACAAACCACCTAAGTAAAGAAGTACCTTAATGTAAGTAAGCACAGATCAAACCTTGGATTACACCCAAGATAAATGCAGAGGCAATTACTTTTTAAAATTTACTCTGCAAGAGAATTAAAATAATAATTTTAATGTAGCCATAGATGTAAAAAGGCTTTGGAAAGGAAAAAAAAGAAAGAAAGAAAAAGAAAGAAAAGAAAAGGAAAAGAAAAAAGAAAAAAACCTACAATACATTTAAGTGGGAAAATCCTCCCAGGTAGCTGGAACAAGACCCTTTATGAACAAAAAGATGATCAATGGAGTAGGGTAGTATAGTGAGTAAATGGTGTTCTTGGTCAGGAATTACAAAGGACTTAGCTCAAATTCCATCTCACACCTTACTAGTTGTATAACTAAATAAAGTCTTGTAACCTTTTAGCCTATCTGATGTTCAGTTCTCTATTAAAAGAGGATAATACTAGTTTTGGTACTTCTGTCACTTTCTAAATTGTGTCTGACTCTTCCTGAACTTACTTAAAGTTTTCTTGGGAAATACAGTAGAGTAGTGATGGGGAAACTTTGGCCCGCGGGCCAGATGTGGCCCCCTGAAATGTTCTAATGGGCAGAGCAATTTTATTCCTAATCGACGAATACAATGAGTAGGACACAATACAATGAAACTTTGAAAGAGTTGCCTTAGAAACAGACTGACAGATGACCATTTCCTTTCCTTTGGCCCCCTCTTTAAAAATTTGTCCATCACTGCACTAGAATGATTTGCCATTTCCTTCAACAGTTTATTTTTCAGGTGAGGAAACAATGGTAAAGAGGCATAAGTGACTTGCCCAAGATCTCATTGCTTATACATGTTTTGAGGCCATATTTGAACTCAAGATGACAAGTTTTCCTGGCTAAAGGTCCAATATACTATCCACTGTGACACCTAGATGCCCACTTTTGTTACTAGCTTATTGTTGCACTCAAATGAGAAAAAGTTTGCATCATACTTTGCAAGTTCCACAAAAATGTCAGCTGTCATGTGAAATATTGTTTGATTTGCAAGATTTTCCTGGTTTCTTAAAACAAGTTAAGAAAAAAATTAAGCTGAGTTTAGTCCAAAGTTGAAGATTATCTCTAAACAAGAATTGGATTGGAATTTCTGAAAGGAGTCACAGTAGAAATTTTGCTAGGAGTTTGATATAGATGGCCTCTATCATCTTGAATACCTCTAAAATATTTTGATTCTTTTAATACTTCAAATTTTCTAGCCAAATTAGCTCTGAATATATAAAAGAGAAGATAGAGATTTCTTTCAAAAAGATGGAAATACTTTATAAAGCTATATGATTTGCATAAATAATACATAACGATGTACTAAGTTTTGGTGAGATTGTTATCATCTTTTTAAAAACAAAGAATCTTGGTATGTTTTGAGTTTTTAAGTGAACAAGGTAAAATTTATATTTAACATCAATATAATAAATAGTACCTGACTATTGTTCTAATTTAAAAAATTATATTCAAAGAGGGGAAGAAGCCAGGAGGAACACTGAAGGTGAACTGTTTTGAAATGCTAGGAAATAAATAGATAAGTAATGGGATTGAATAGCTCAAATAGCTGATGTATCTTCTTTTATTTTCAGCCACTAGCCTCTAAATGAAATTCAGAATATTGTTAAATAAATAATACTCATTTAATTGGAATTTGTAAATCTCAACTAACAATTTGCTTTCATTGTTGTAGTAGTTGAGTTTAATTTCATTTTAAATGTGCAAAACAAAGTAAGTAAATCATTTACTTTTAGAGCATTTGTTTTTCCTTGATTGTAATTTTTCTTAATTCATTTGAGACTTTTTGATTCTTATAAAATTTCCTCAGCATTCTAAGTTTAAAAATAGATAGTTAAACAATCATTGGGCTGCTAATATTAATTCATTTGGCAAATTTTTTTAAATTTCTCTTAGACTAACTCATCTTCCTTTCACGTAGTAATTTAAAAAAAATTAACTATTGAGATTAATGGTAAACTATAACAGATACTTCAATGATATTAACTAAAGGAGAGCTCAGCTAAACTTTGGAGCCAGAAACAGAAAATGAGAAAGTCATTTTTCTTGCCCATTAGCAAACATTTATGACTTTTTAGAGTTTTATTAAAAGGCACTGTTAACTTCCAGCAAAGCTTACACATTTTACAGAAGGAAAGTCAATCAGAATAGCATAAGCATAATTAATATGGATACATAACATTCTAGAAATCCAAATTCCAAAAATATTCATGTACAAAGCAGTTTATTTGCATTACAAAAGACTTCTTGGTTTCAAAAAAGGAGTTGTCACTGGAGAAATAATCTTGTCTTCCCTTCTTCAAAGGGTTGTTTCTGGGAAGTTCTTTGTAAAACTCAACTCAACAAACATTTATTATGCACCTGCCTTATAAAAGCCATGTTCTAGTCAGCTACTGGTACAAAGCAAAAACAAACAAAAATCATGTCAATGTTCAACCAGAAACTTAGACAACATGGTGTGAGTTCTTCATTTGAAAAAGTTGATCTCCCACCTGTGATCTCCTTGAGAGCGAGGACTATTTTGTTTTCTTTTGCTCCATTTTGTTTTTTGCCTTTCTCTGTACCTTCAGGACTTATCTGAGTGTCTATTACATAATTGGTCCATAGTAAATGTACCTTTTATTCTTTGATTATGTAAAAGTCACAATTTCTATGAGCCTCTTTCCATAGTACTAAGAATAGGGATAATACCTATCCTACAATTTTTATTGAGATAACATGAGATTAATGTGCAAAAAATGCATCAATTGTTGTTACTATTGTTACTGTTAATACTACTAATACTATAATTGTTACTACTGTTACTATTGTCACTACAGTGTAGCTCAGGGCATAGCAGATGGCCTTAGAATTTAAAATACCTGGGTCCACTAATGCATTGCTAATCGTGTTGTGAATTGATCCAACCATTCTGGAAGGCAATTTAGAATTATATCCAAAGGACTTTAAAATACTACATAGCCTTTGACCCAGCCATACCACTGCTAGGACTATACCCCAAAGACATAATAAGGGAAAATACTTGTACAAAAATATTTATAGCCTCACTCTTTGTAGTGGCAAGAAATTGAAAAATGAGGGGATGCCCTTCTATTGGGGAATGGCTGAACAAATTGTGGTATCTGCTGGTGATGGAATTCTATTGAGCTCAGAGGAATAATGAACTGGAGGAATTCCATGTGAACTGGAATGACCTTCAGGAATTGATGCAGAGTGAAAGGAGCAGAACCAGGAGAATGTTGTACCCTGAGACAGATACACTGTGGCACAATCGAATGTAATGGACTTCTCTACTAGCAATCATGTAATGAAACAGGGCAATTCTGAAGGACTTATGAGAAAGAATTCTGTTCACATCTGGAGAAAAAACTGAGGGAGTAGAAATACAGAAAAAAAAACATTTGATCACATGGTTTGATGGGGATATGATTGGGGATCTAGACTCTAAATGATCACTCTATTGCAAATATTAATAATATGGAAATAGGTCTTTATCAATGACACATGTAAAACCCAGTGCAATTGCTCATTGGCTACGGTAGTGGGAAGGAGGGGAGGATAAGAATATGAATCATGTAACCATGTAAAAATATTCTTAATTCATTAATTAATTATCAAATTTTAAAAATACCTGGGTCGAACTTCATTTTTCAAAATACTAATTGTCAGGCCGAGTTAAAAACATTTTACCTCCCAGGGGCAACTTTCTTATATGTTACAATGCAATTACTGATCTGCATTAGGGGAAAAGATTTTTCCTACAGCTAAAATGTATAAATACAAACCAAAAAATTCTTCTAAAGTCAATATTTACAAAGTTTGAATTATATAAATGTAAGTACTTATTGTTTCTTTTTTAAATTTCATTGTTCCTCAATTACATGTAAAAACAGTTTCAACATTTTAAAAATAATTTTTGAGTCTCTAATTCTCTTCCTCCTCCACTCTTTCCTCCCTCTCTTGCTGAGATGGTAAGCAATGATATAGATTTTACATATTCATTTTTCCACATTAATCTTTTTTTTTTGGTGGACACAAAGATGAAGAACAATAATGACAACAACAAAAACTAAGAAATAAAGGGAGGAAAAGTTTGCTTTGTTCATTATTTAGACTCTACTAGTTCTTTCTCTGAAAGCAGATGGCATTTTTTTTACCATGAATCCATTGGGATTCTTTTAGGTCATTGTATTGCAGAGAGTAGCTAAGTTATTCACAGTTGTTCATTATATTCCTGTTACCATGTACAGTGATCTCCTAGTTCTACTTACTTCTTTCTGCTTTAGTTCTTGTAAGTCCTTCCAGGATTTTTTCTGACTTTCTGCTCATTTGTCATTTCTTATAATACAATAGTATTTCATTACAATCATATCCTTTAAATTGCAAAACCATTCCATAATTTGTGGGCATCCCTTCACTTTCCAATTCTCTATCCTCCTTAAAAGAGATATTTTAAATATGCTTGTATATATAGGTCCTTCCCCCTTTTTTTTAAAAAAAATTTTTAAACCCTTGTACTTCGGTGTATTGTCTCATAGGTGGAAGATTGGTAAGGGTGGGCAATGGGGGTCAAGTGACTTGCCCAGGGTCACACAGCTGGGAAGTGGCTGAGGCCGGGTTTGAACCTAGGACCTCCTGTCTCCAGGCCTGACTCTCACTCCACTGAGCTACCCAGCTGCCCCCCCCCCTTTTTTATTTTATCTCTTTGGTATAAAAAACTAATAATGGCACTACTGATTCAAAGGGTTTGTAGTTTTATGGCCCTTTAAGCATAGGTGCAAATTGCTCTCCAGAATCCTAGAATCAGTTCACAACTCCCCCAACAGTGCATTCGGTTCTCATTTTCCTCTTCAAGTTCTGTCATTTGTCTTTTCTGTCAAATATGATCAATATGAGAGTGTAACTTAGAATTTCCCTTTTCTGCTTACCTATTTATGCTTCTCTTGAGTCTTTTATTTAAGAATCAAAATTTCCATTCATCTCTGGTATTTTCATCAAGAATGCTTGAAAGTCCTCTATTTCACTGAATACCAATTTTTTTCATTAAAATATTATGTTCAGTTTTGCTGAATAACTCATTCTTGGTTGACATCATAGATCTCTCCATTACTTTAATATATGACTTCTAAGTCATGTTATTCTGAATGTGGCTACACAAAATTTGAATTCATTCTTTTTGGCTGTTTTTAAGATTTTCCTTTGACTGTGGGAGGTTCTGGAATTTAGCTATAATATATCTGGTAGTTATCCTTTTGGAATATCTTTCAGCAGTGATTGCTGAATACTTTTCATTTCAATTTTGCCCTTTGGATTTAAGTTATCAGGGTGGTTTTCTTTGAAAATTTCTTGAAAGATAATGTCCAAGGTATTTTTTTATCATGGCTTTCAGGTAATCTAATAATTCATAGATTATTTCTACCAGATTGATTTTCAGGTTGTTTCTCTAATGAAATATTGCCTATTTTCTTTTATTTTTTCATTCTTTTTATGTTTTTTATTGTTTCTTGCTGTCTTAAGGAATCATTAGCTTCCATTTGTCCAATTATTATTTTTAAGGCATGATTTTATTGAATGAGCTTTATACCACATTTTCCATTTGACCAATTCTAATTTTAAAAAAAGTGTTTTTTTTTCCTCAGTGATTTTTGGTTCCCTTTTTGATATGCCATTTCTACTTAAGACATTCTGCTCTTCAGTGGATTTTTATGCCTCTTTTACTAATGGACCTATTCTGTTTTATAAGGTATTAATTTTGCTAGTATTTTTGAGCCTTCTTTACCAAACAATTGGCTCCTTTTTCATGATTTTCCTATACCACTCTTATTTCTTTTCTCATTTTTCTTCTATCTTCTTTCCTATTTTATATTTAAAAACCCTTTTAAGCTCCTTCATTAATTCTTTAGTGGCTTGAGAACAATTCATATTTTTCTTGAAGGCTTTGAAAATAACAATATTGACTTTGTTGTCTTCTTCTGAGTTTGTGTTTTGGTCTTCCCTGTCACCAAAATAACTATGTTGTTACCTTTTTTGTTTTTTGTTCATTTCTAGCCTTTTCTTTTAACTTAAAAAACTGTTAACATTCGACTCTTTAACTATGGTGAAGAAAGCACTGTTCTGAACTTCAGATTATTTGTGCAACTGATTTCAGAGCAAGCTCTATGGATATAAAAGCTTTTCATTTCTTCCAAAATGGTATGATGTGAGGAGAAGTGTTTTTAATATTCTTCAGGCCTCTGCTTTGATCTGTGAATAATCATTAGCACTCTTTTCCACCTGCATACTGTGGCTATGGTCCCCAACTACACTGTGTCCACTAGTGCTGAAGTGGTCCTTCTCATTCTGAGACCCAGCACTGTTACCTGGATCTGCATATGGGCAATGTGATAACCGTCTTACACCCAGAGTCATCAAAGGGATAATTTTAATTTCCTTTTGTGTAACTGTCTGACCACCATTTCCTTACCATCCATAGCCAAGATCTCTAGAAGACTTTGACACTGATTCATTTGCTACCCCTAGGCCTGTTGCTGTCATGGGCCTTCTGGTATGCTGTTTTGCATCCTACTTCCACAGTGGTGCAATAGATCTTTCATGATGGCCTTCTAAAAACGTTTTGGGCTAAAAAATTATTTTGCCTCACCTGTTTATGAGTTATATTTCTCAAAAATTCATGTTGAGGCATTATATCATAGTTTTTGGAGAGTAATTTGGTAAGGATAAGGTATGACTGTTTACCTTTTCTTAGTTCTATCCCTCTATTATTGAAGTGCAAATAAAAGGTATACAGGAAAATAGTTTTAAATATATATGTGTGTGTATATATATATATGCATATATATATATCAATATATAAATGAAAGATATTCAAGACACTTTAAAGTTTGTCTATTAAAAAGTTTCAGTCTACCTTTAAGAAATTATATTACAGAAATTAAGATATATATGTATATATATGCATATAATACATTTTTGTATATATGTGCCTGTATGTATATTTGCATAAACACATACAGTATTGATATGTACATATAAAAACATATGTATATAGATATATATATTTGATTATACATACACATATGTATGTTCCTTTTAGATATAATATAGTGAAAATAAAGCTAGATTTGTAGTCAGAACAACTTTTTATTTTTTCAGGATCTAGGACATTTATAGACTGAATCATGCAAAGAATGTCAGTGAATATCTCAGTTCCTGTTGTAACTCTAAAATGCTTACTTATGTAAAATTTTCTAACATGGATTTCCTTACATTCATGAAATCAGAGATTCACAACAGTGCTCTAGTTAAAAAAAATAATTCAATAAACCATCTAGTAAACATTAACTGAAAGCTAACTAAAGAAAATTATGACTCACTTCCGGGTTAAGATGGCTTCAGAGTAGTTGCAGGACTCTTTACTCTCCTCACCACCGACCAATCATACATGATACATAAAAAAGACAAAAAAAAATTCCAGAAAGAAGGGACACCACAATAGGGCACAGCATTAAAGGTACATGGGGTTTGGGCATTTCCATGCTATAAGGGGGTGAAAAAGCTCCCACAAAAACATGAGGTGATCAACACTCCCCCATCCCACCTATGGTGCCAGAGCCAGAGGCAGTGTGCCAGAACTACAGCAAGCATGCATGCAACAATCTCTAGGGTCTTGGCAGCTGACTGAGAGGACCAGAGGCCTACCCCTGAAAGCAGCTAGACTTGAGACCCCATGAGGCTAAAGAGGGTGGACCTTGGGTGTGGAGATAGAGTGGAGAGGGGCTGCAGACAGAAGTGGCAAGGAGACTACTGGAAAAGTAGCCTCAGGAAAAAATTGCTCTGTACCTCCATATACAGAGAAACTGCCCTCCTCCCTCAGACTTCTGGCTGAGAAAGAAAATCAACATAGTGATGGCAAGTAATACCCAAGAAATAAACACCAGAAAGAACAACAGAAAGGCACTAAACCTGGATAACTTTTATAGAGAAAAAATACAGACATCAGAGGACAAACAAGTAAACACATCCAAACTTTCCCCCAAAATGGAAATTGGTCACAAGCTTTTGAAGAGTCCAAATCTGAGATCATGAGAAAGGTGTAAGAGATTGGCGAAAAAAGTGGGAAAGAGTTCAAAAAGAAAATAATTATTTAGAGGCAAAATTTTGCACTTGGAGATTGAGGTTCAGAAATCAAATAAAATAATAAGCAAATTGAAGACCAGAAATGACTTGCAGGAAGCTATGAAAAGCAGGATAGACCAAAAGGAAAAAAAAAAAACAAATGATCATAGCAGAAAAACAGTCTTTAAAGACCAGAATTGGGTAAGTAGAAGCCAATGATCTTGCAAGGCAACAATAATTGATAAAGCAAAGTCAAAAGAGTGACAAAATAGAAGGAAACATGAAATATCACCATGAAAAAATTAATGACCTTGGAAAGAAGTCTAGAAGAGACAATTTAAGGATCATTGGTCTACCAGAAAACCAAGAAATCAACAAGAACTTGGACATCATAGTAAAGAAATTATCTAAGAAAACTGCCCTGGTGTGCTTAAACAAGAGAGCAAAATAGACATTGAAAGAATCCATAGACCACCCTCTACACTAAATCCTCAAAATAAAAGAATATTATAATATATTAATTACCCAAAAAATGAATGGCATAAACAAAATAGATACAAGGAGGAATGCAATAACAAATTCAGCCATCCCTTAAATCCTCATCTTTATGTTCTCTCATAGTTCCTGAGAAATAGGATGAGTTGAAAAATTCCTGACCCTAATTAAATAGAGAATAGTTTTAAAAGCATGAGAGGTCGAGTCATTCAATTTATACTCCAGAATGCAAAAAGAGTTGAGTATTCTTAAAAATCTGAGACAAACTCCAGGTACTTTTTGAATACACCAAGCCAGATCAATTGATATACAAATGCGTATGATGTCAGAATAATACCTTTGGATGATTTTGAATAAAAGCATGGAGCAGAATTTTTGTGTCAGTCATTCTATTTTTCTACCTTCTTCATTCTCTGCTTAGACTGTATTAGGAGACCAAGTAGACTAGTTGAAATGAATAAACTGAGATGACTTGAGGATCATTGGCACTTTTAATTAATGTGTGTGACCAACCATTTCATTAGACATTAACTAAATCTGCCAGCCTCACATGTAAGTCATCAAAAATGGCACCAGCCATGGAGGCTGAAAATGATATGTCATCCAAATTCCTCCATGAAATGCACTGGAATATGTTTATCTGCTTAAGAATGTTACTGGCATTATCATAAAGACTTCCAAGGTTTTACTTTGTCCCTCACAGCCCAATAAGACACTTGACTGCATAGCTGGTACAATATCTTACAAGTAGGTGGCAAGGATTTTACTTAAAATTCAGGGAATTACCAATGAAATCACAGGAGGGAGAGAAATGTCTACAGTTAGGGCAGAGCCGGAATATAAAATGTCATATTTTTATATTGTGATATTAATAGTGTCTTCTGTTTCTATTTGACTTTTAAAAATTATATATTGTGCATACATAAATAATTATAAATATATACATATACATATGCATATTCTTAAATGAGAACTAGTCCTAAAAAAATAGGCTGTTCTGTAGAAGTGCAAAAACAGCCACAGAGTCTTAGTGTATACATTTAAAGGGATATGGTGATTGAAAATAGTTTAAGAGGTGATCTGAATCCCAGAGGTGCATAGTGTTCATAAGGAGAGCATCATGCTCTGTTCTAATTTATAAACTTGGCACTTTCTTCTAAAGGAAAAGTCAGCAAAGAGGCAGGTGTATGAATCTGACTGCCTGGAGTTTATTTAAATAGACTATTTACTTTTTTGTTGAGTGTAATAAAAGGTATTTACCACAGCATATGCCACATGACAGGGTACTTTTGATTTCTCTAAGAGTGTTATGTTTGGGTGCAGAAAGATTTTGTGAGCTAAATCTTCATTAAAGCTGTGATTTAACTAGCAGAGTTTGTCAGCCTATAAGCAGTCCCAATTAAAGCTGAATGAGATCTTTTTTAGCTTTTAGAGAAAACTTAGTTTTAGCTGCCTCACCCTCTGCCTCATATATAAACAAAGAGTAATGGAGTCTAGAATATGGCTCTAGAGATGTGTATGTCAGTTTAATAAACATTTATCAAGCCTTCCTTAGGCCCCAGGCATGTTCTAGGTGATAAAGATTTGCAGAAAAAAATGAAAAAAAAAAAGGTCATTTCCCTGAAAGTGCTTACATCCTCTTAAAGAATCTCTCTCTCTCTCTCTCTCTCTCTCTCTCTCTCTCTCTCTCTCTCTCTCTCTCTCTCTCTCTGTCTCTCTCTCTCTCTCTCTCTCTCTCTCTTTCTCTCTCCTCTTTTCTCTCTCTGTATATGTATATGCATACTTTCCACATGCAAATCTAGTGTATATATATTTACATAAGCAGATATATAAGAGAGAGAGAGAGAGACATTAAAAATTGTTATATTCATGGTTGAAAGAAATACAAACCTTCTACTTAAGGTGGAAAGTATAAAGAATAATGTGAATACAAATACCTAATCTCCATAGATAGTAACCTAGCTCCACTGGTTCCTCAGGCATGCACCACATATATTAATAGCATGAGTGAAAATTCAGAGGTGGAAGGCCAAACTAAACTCCGAGGAGGTGATTCTTTCCTGGTGATTCATGCAGTTCTCTGAAGATGTAAACAAAAAATGAGACTGTGGAGAAAGATCATGACTGGTGTGTTTCATTGTAGAGCCTAGGGCCTGCTGTAAATATAATATAGGTAGTGTGCTACCAATGTTATTTGAATATATTCTCTGTAGATGATACATTATTTTCATTTTGGAATGACAGAGTCACACATCTTACATGCTATGCCTTACCTGGTTGTTGCTATCTCAAGTCCTGCTATTCCCTAACAAATGATGGCAACTAGAAAGTGCATTATTGTTATGATATTCAGGTATTACCTTCTTATAATAAGGATATAAGACTAACTGCCATTGCAAATGTATTTCATGCTGCTATTTTCAGTGGTGGCACCTGCTCTCTTGCTTCTTGTCCTTAGACTCAAAAGTCTCAAGACTGCTTTACCCAGTTTGAAAAGCTAGACTAAGAGTATCCTGAAAAAAACACTCTTTAATGGAAAAGGATATATTACATACTCTTTTTAAAAAAATCAGTTGACTCAAATCTATTCTCCTTCCTTGTATAATTACCATTCCACAATTAATAACATGAGATATTTAGTTGACTTTTAACTGTACCACATTGCATCACTTGATAACAACTTTGATTCTGATTTTGGAGTCCATAACAAGTCTTAGCTTCTCTGTTTGCATCTATAAAAATGTGGTTTAAACACCTTCCGACCCCAGACTATGGAAGCAATTTTACTCTACTAGACTGATCCAACCTTGAGAATACTCCATGGCTCTGAGAGGATTCCAGGAGAGATATATGCCCTAAGACTTCATGAAGTCACTTCACAGGATACCTATGAGTCACTCCTGAGGGAATGCTAGAGCTGATAAGTTTTGTAGATAACACATCAAGGTCCTATTTGAACGAGACTTAAACCACAGTTTTAGTAGCCAATGTGAGATGGATATAAAACTGAAATGTTTTTCTTTTTTTCCCTTATGGAGAGAAAACAACGAGCAATGCTACAAATTTAGCCCAATATAGATATATTTATTGATTAACTTGGATTCATAAACAGTATGAAATACTATGAATTTTAGTATCATAGACTGATTACTTGACCATTAAAATCATTGAAAAAATTATACCAATTTTTTATAAAATTGAATTGTATATGTAAAGAATTCCCTTTTGCAAATAGAGATAAAATCGCTGTTTTTATTATTGAGTTTGGCAAGCCTTATGTTGAGGGCAATTTAAACACTTGATGTAGAGGGCTACATGAACATTAGCCAAGCTAAACTATGTCATTATCAGATAGGCTAAGAGAGTCTAAGAATTTTTGTGAACAGCCTTATTAAAAAAAAAAAAAAAAAAAAAAAAAAAAAAAAGAGTTTCTAATCTAGTTTCTTCCTCTAAGTCAAATATCACCAATAAAGATTTCCAGAAGGTACTTTGACATTTATGGATTTCAGCTGGGGGTTAAAAAATTATAACATTGTAAAAGGATGTGAAACACTTTTGGATTAGAAAGAACAGAGGGTAGACAAGGAACAAGGGAGGTGATCTATTTAGGGCAGTACACTTCAGTTTTTATTCATATAAAGTGCTTGAAAAATATTCAGCTCACAAAGCTGCCTAACTGACTCACATGGAGTAAAATTAAATATTGCTGACTCTGACTGACTTGATGAGAGGACATCAGTTTATGGTAACATTCTCCATGCTGATTTCCTATGTGGTTAATCAATTGGCAAGTCTAGACATTTGAAGCTTTGAGTGCTAGCCTTAGCACCTGTTTCCTTTTTGCCTCACCCTCCTTGAAATTTTCTGTCCCTTTACTGGATAACTTCCCCTGCAGAGCATTTTTTAAAATATAACATTATATGATGAAAATAGACATCCATTTGTCTGAGATGGTTTAGATATTCCCTCGTATGAAGTTAGGGGGATAGACCTGATTAATTACATATTTAAGTCTTTAAAAGAAAGACATTAAGAATATTTGATTCTGGGAAGAGAATCCTTGATTTAGAGATATTCAATTTACAAACTTCATAGAGTTACAATCAGGCATCAAGGCAGATTTACTCCTATCAGCTTGTCCTTTGTAACTAGACTAGAGAAGTGCCTTCTTTTGTGGATCTATAGAGTTAGTATCAGAATGGACTTCTTTGTCTATGCCAATAAGTTAAAATGTTGCTATAGGTCAGAAGGGTGAAGTATGAGACATGTAATTCTATATTGCCTAGGTGGAGCTCATCAAGACACAAGAAGCCTTTTGCCCCATGTTATAATCAATATTTCAATTTCAACTACACAAAATTTCCATATATGCCATTATTATTTTAGAGAAATATCTTCCTTAAGCCTGAAATAATCAACATTCAAGTCAACCTCTGTTGTGTAACATAATCAAAAGCTGGGATATAGACTCACTAAATTGTATACCACTATATATATCACCTGAAATCCTAAAAAAAAAAAAAGGTAAATAGAAAATTAGGTTATTCCCAATAAACAAGTTTCTGTAACTATGACACCAAGTAGATCATTAAAAATGTTAATGAAATCAGTTTTATTAAACTGATCATCATTATCTTACCAATGGAAATCAAAACATGAATTATTTGGTATGGGGAATTGTGTCCTTTCTCTGTATAAAAGATTTGATCATTATCAGGTGAGTATTAAAGAGTATTTAAAATTTACATTTGGAAAGAGGAGTGTAAATCACTTTCACTGAGGGTAGATATCTTGTCAATAATCTAAATAAAACAATGGATTACTTGCCAATCAAAATGCCCTACATGGCCTTTTAAAAGTTCCCTTTACAAAAACAAACAAAAATTATGCCAATTCAATTTAATTCTCAGCATCTGCCCTCTCTCCATTTTCATTTCTCAGTTCAACTATGCCTAATTTATATTAACCTCTTTTTACCATCACATATCACTGAACTAAGAAAACAAAAACAAATATATGATTACAGAGCATTTACCAATAAACTCCCTTAATAACTGAGTCAAAAGCAACAGACAAGAGAGGTACGGTATTTTCCACTTCTCATTATTATTCCATGTCTTCTTGGAAATATGCTTCTCAGTCTGGCCTAGTGATCCACATTGAATTTCATAGCTGCTTTAAAGTTCATACCAGATATACAAAATGCACTTTAATTGGTCAATGAAAGATAAATTTGTCATGGTGCATGTAAATATTGAAGTGATGCAGAATCAACACCTTCAAAGTACACATTCAATTGTTCCATAAGAAATGATAAATAATATGATCTTTCTCTCTCTCTTTTTCTGTCTGTCTGTCTTTCTGTCTTTCTGTCTGTCTGTCTGTCTGTCTGTCTGTCTGTCTGTCTCTCTCTCTCTCTCTCTCTCTCTCTCTCTCACACACACACACACACACACACACACACACACACACACTCATCCATACACACAAACCTTGTAAGGCTCATATGAAATGATACAAAGTGAAGTGAGCAGAACAAGGAGAACATTGTACACAGTTACAAAAATGTGTTATGATGATCTATGAATGCCTATAATTATTATCAACAAGACAAGGATCCAGGATAATTTCAAGGAACTCAAGACAAAAAAAAAATTTATCCAGTGTTATAGAAAAAACAAAGGGAGTCTGAAAGCAAATTGAAGCTTACCATTCATTGCTATATTTTCTACATGAATTTTTCTGTAGTGTAAGCAGTATGTATCTTCTTACACAACATGATGAACATAGAAATGTGTATTATAGGATAATATATTTACAACAAATATTATATTGCCTGCCTTCTTGGGGGATGGATAGGGAGAGTGAGAATGCCAATTTTAATTTATCAGAAAATGTATATTAATAAATTGTATTGACATATAATCTTAAAAATTAAGGAAGAGAGGAAGGAAGGAAAGAAAAAAGGAAGAAGAGAAGGAAGGAAAGAAGGAAGGAAGACAATAAACAGTAAAGCAGTTTTCACTGATACCTTTAAAAAAAAAGGCAAGTCCAGCCCACCCAGTGGAAAAGGCTTATAAGTCATCCTTTTACCTGGATTTTAACACTCTTGTCTACCTTTTAAGTACCTACCAAGTGAATTGTTGGGTTTTTATGTTTTCTGATTACCATGAAATATTTCTATTTCTCAAATATGAATAGTGCTTTTGACATGTTTACAAAAAATTTGGTTCACAAATGAGAAAATGATAAGCAAGTATGTCAAAATCACTTGTTCAAACTGACACCACTGTGAACTGGAAGCCTAATAGAAGGCAAAGTTTTTTTATTTAGGATAATAAAAAGCATCTTCATATTTTGAAGTTTTGTCTCACTTCAAAAATGACTCATTTGATTTAAATAAACCCATTTGAAGGCTGAAATTATTTATGAGAAATTTGCCTAGAAGGGAACTTTCAAAAAATGAAATTGTGAGAAGAGTATGAACCTCAATTGTAATGGTTCTTCTAATTATTCTTTTAAATTAACCAGAAAGTTGGTAGCTCAGATTTTTCAATTGAGAACAGAAGTATTCACTCCAAACAATGGTAAAATGGAGCATTAATGACACATTTGTGAATTGATAATTATTGGCTTTGACCTTAGAGACTTTTCCAAATATAATTTTAATGTTCAAGTATGATTTGTTTAAACTCAGAAAGTTGTATCCTGGCCCTGGGATAATAGTTGAATGTTTAAATAGGAAGCAGGAAGATCAAAGCTTGTGAAATTTGCCAATTATATGACTAATTTTTTAAAAGTTAAAACAGGACTTCATGGGCCTTTTTTTCTAATTTTAATGATTCCTTTAAAATAAAAAAAATTCTGCCTTTATAGCCTTTCATTACTTAAATTGTTAGTAAGCATTCTATCAACATGGAAGTTTTAAAATTCTTAATATCTCTTATGTAATTTCCAACCTTTATCACGAATAGCATTTAGCCTTTTCATTGATCTTTAGCTTTACTGTGCATCTGCCACCATGTTTTACATCAAATCTTTGACTCTGGGTTATTTTTTCTTCCATTAAGTACTATATATTTTTGATGTGGTTAGTCTGTTGAGCTAGAAAGGTTTCCCAGAGGACCAGAAGTGAATTCTGACAGCTTATTTCTAACAGTGTCTTACTGTGTACTCAAGCATGACTGAGTTAAATAGGTTGAATAAAACTAGACCTATTACATATCCTTGCTTCATTGCTTTGATGCAGGGAGGGAGAAGAATAATACTGACCCAGTGCCATCAGTTGTAATCCAAATAGTAGTACCATCACATAATAGGAGCCTCATGGCCTTAATAACAACTACTCACATTTCTGTAGTGCCCTGTAGTTTACAAAACATTTTCCTTAAACTACCCTGTCAGGTAAGTAGTTCAAACATCATTATCTTAATTTTACAGATGAGGCAACAGGATTTGAATTGTAGGAAACATCAGATTTGGGATATAAATTGTCTGTCTCTGTCTCTTTCTCTCTGTCTTTCTCTCTTCAAGCTCTCAAGTTCATTATATACTTCCTTAAAGCAATAAACCTTTAGATACTTATCCTCAACAAATATATGGGAACAAATTGAGAAGATATGGTGAATCATTTTTATGGTAAATAAAAGATTATGCCCTGATACTATCTCCACTCCCACACTCCATGGGTCCTAATTCTGACCAACAAGGCTTTGCACTGTCCTCAGGGGTAAGATTGTGGTGCCCTTAGCCAGCTCCCCAAAATTTAGAGATTGCCGGAGCCATCACTCTGACTTTGGCACAGTAGGTGGTGTGTTTGGGGGGAAGGGAGCGATCAGTTTGCACTTTGGTAGGTATAATTTCACCCCCCTGTAATATCATTTCTGCTATGCAAAATGGAGAGCAGAATGATTGGCCCTCAGCATTTTAGAATTTGGAACCAAGCTTGCCATGAGCCAGCAGGAGACAGACAGTTGAAGGCAGACTATAAAAAGCTGAAATTTGAACAAGAAGCTCTCTCAATTTGGAGAAGGGGATTTCTGGTGGGAGATTGGTTGGGATCTTGGGTAGGCCAAATCAATCCAAGTTACCTGCATTCAATTCTAATCACTATCACATCCTCAACTGCTGTGTGAAGCTGTGTGGTATATCCTAGTCCAGTGAGGGGCAAACTACAGCCCTTGGGCCAGATGTGGCCCCCTGAAATGTTCTACCTGGTAGTGGGACATTATTCCTAATCTGATGAATACAACGAGTAGGATACAATACAATGAAACTCTGAAAGAGTTTCCTTAAAACAGACTGACAGATGAGCATTTCCTTTCCTTTGGCCCCCTCTTTAAATGCCCATCACTGTCCATCACTGTCCTAGTCAATTGATCATCATGGAAGAAGCAACATCAATTCCATAAAATATTCTGGTTCAGGTCAAGCAGCCTGGCTGGCCAGGTTGCAACCCAGGGGATAAACCTCTCTAGTTGATAAACTCAACCTGATTACCTTCAATTGACAACACCTGATCCTTAGCAATTTAGATTAGCTTTCCTTCACACCTCTTTCCCTCAGTACTTATTGCCCTTTCCCTACCTTTGTTATTATTAAATTCTAAACTTACTTAGATGATTGTCATCATTACTCTAAGGATCAATAACATATCCTTGGCTATTTGAGGGAAGAGGGATTACTCAAATTATAGTTAAATCACAGTCAATAGTGTTACCCATCAATTAAGAAGTCAGGATAAGCAATCAAGGAAGCTGTGTGATCTAACCCACAGCCTCTTATTTGATCTCTTATTCCTAGGACACTGTTATGTTGACGCTGGGTGATTAGTTTAGCTACAATATTCCTGTGGGGTCTTGGTGTTCACTACCACTACCTGGTGTTCATCTAGGGATTTCCACGCTCACTCAGCTTTAGGTCCTCATATCATCAGAGGACCTTGGGCCATCTTATCATCAATATTACAGTCCCATATCAGTAACATAACACCCCTTATAGCTTGGAAATGTTCAAACACTGCCTACCTTCAAGGCTGCACCCTATGGTAGAGCCCCCTTCCTCATCTGATTTTGATTTTTCTCCTTTTGAGATGCTTTGTTGTGATCAGTAGTAGGAAGAATCATGATCCTCTTTCTACTCTGCAGCCATTTTAGCCAGGAAGAGTTCCTTCTTATTTCTGATAACTAATTGACTGATAACAACTATATCTTGTAAGAAACTGATAATTGCCCTTGTATAATCCTGCGAATGTTGCTTATACTCTCAGTAGCATTTTAGACAGCAATCTAAGAATTTAAATTGCCAAGAATTAGCTGATGTACATGGCTAGATGAAATTCCTTAATCCAGAAGTTCCCTATATTAATGGAATTATAGATAAAGTCCCTTTCTCCTCTCCACTAATTCCAAGGAAATTGACATATTGTGAATTGCAATATGCAATAATGCCAAATGAAAAACTTCTAAGAAGAGAAGCCATTCAATGGAAATGTAATTGAAATGTGGAAACTTGAAACGGTAACAATAGATTTTGCATTGCCACTTATACACATATTTCCAAACTGAAAATGTTTTTTGAAACATAGAATAAAGAATTATGAACAATAAAGGAGGGCAAAAAGGGAGGGCATAAGTGTTTAAAAGAAACTCCATCTCCTCTACATTTTTCCTCATGGCAAGTTTTAAATATGGTCAGTAATTTTTGACCCCTAATACAGATGTATTGGGAAAACAAATAAAAAATAAAGTAACACAGTAAAGAACTATGTAATTATAATTGTAACATCATCATCATCATCAATATCAAGCACTTATATAGACCTTTGTTTTCTGATGCATTATATGTGTGTGTATACATCTACATGTATTCTCTTTTGATCCTGATAGCAACCATGTGACTTACATGCTATTAACAGCCCCCTTTAAAGAGTAGGTAGCTGAGTCTTAGAGACATTAAGTGACTTGTCTGAATCACCCAGCTAGTAAATGATTGAGAAGGGATTCCGACTCATGCCTTCACCACTTTTATCCACTGTGCCACTGAGTTGACCTCTTGTAGTATCATACATGTTCCATTTTAAGATAGCTTAAGGAATATTGGTATAACATGGTTTTATCTGTTCATCACCTTTAATATTTATTTTATAAATCATTTTTGAATATGAGTAGAGGTAAATAATACTTGGGTATGTTTTATGTTATTTATTAAATCTTTTTTTTAATTACAGGGTAATTATTGCCTTTAGTATGGTGCATAGATTAGGGTATATGCATGTGATAGAGTGTAAGTGACAGTTTTGTTGAGGAGAAATGCTATTGATTTTTGGATATATAAATCATCAGGGAAAAAACTCTCTTTTTCTCACATGGAATTCTAGCTTTGCACATATTTTTCTCCTCATAGAATCCGCTGCCTAAAATGTTTACAGTGTAATATGTGACCTTGGGGAGTTCATTTATCTTTGAGCACTTTTCCTTTTCTCCCTCTACTTTTTTCTAATTCATTTTCACCCAACACTCCTGTGCGATTATGCCTTCTGTTTCTTCATCTGGCAAATGCTGTAAAAGAGAGTGAGTTCCTTCCTCGTGAATATTTCATTCCATGGCATGTTGTGAAGTTTAGAAGGTTAGCTCTCAAGAGAAGTAATCTTTGTCTTGGGGACACTTGAATAAAAACAGAGCCATTATTCATTTAAAAAGATTGGTCAGACCCAGCTTCTTAGCTTGATCTAAAGCTAGGCAATCCAAAAGGTAGCTAGCAGTTTCTCTGGCTACACACATGCTAGAAACTCCCATAGTCATTATTTGGCAGTGGTGTACAAACTCCGATTTTCTTGGCCAGATAAATCATGATGGTGTTCCTGGATAATGTTGTGCACTATAATATGGATTGATTTTCATCAGATCCTTAGAGATTTTTCAAAATAACAAGCAAGGTCTCTTTTTACTATGTTCAGAAAAAGTTCACACTCAGTCCTGGTCATTCTATACATTTTGAGTTTCTTCAGTGCTGACCCGTGTCACCAGATAATTATTTTCGCCTTCATAACTTTAATGGAGAGTTGGGACAGCTGAAGTGATTGAATGATCTAGCCCACAAATCTTTCCATTGTTTATGCATAAAACATATAACGAAGGGTGATAAGGATAGTAGTTTCATGACCCACATGGCAAGCTGTTGTGCTAATATTTTTTGTTGGGGAGGGGACCAGGATGAGGTAATTTCTAAGGTGCTTTCATAACGATAAATGTAACCTTTCCTCTAGTTCAGGATTCTGTAACTGATTCTTCGACACTCCTTTTCTAGAATAATGTTTTAAAAACATGAAATTAAAAATATAGAATTACAAAGAAAATAAAATATATCAAAATAAAGATATAATTCTTTTCTGATCCAAGTTCATAAAGCAATGATTGAGAACACCTGTTTGCAGCATAATATAATAATGGCTAGCATTTATATAGCAAAACACTGCATGTCAGACACTGAGTCAAGCCTTTTGCAATTATTATTTCATTTGATATATTAATCCTGGGAGGAAGGTGCTATTATTATCCCCATTTTACATTTGAATGAACTGAAGCAATATAGGTGAAGTGATCTGTCCAAAGTCATGGAGTTAGTGTGTGTCTGAGGACAAATTTGAACTTCGATCTTCTGAATTACAGGCCCAGCTTTCTATCCACTGCACTGCCTATTTGCCCCCATGATTATTAAAGGTTAAAAATTACAATAGGTAACATATTATAATAAATATATATTTATAATAGTTAAATGTCTTGAAAAGACTGCAGTTGATGAGTTAATGACATTATGCTTACAATAAATGATAATAATTATAGCTAATAGTTAACATTTACATAAAGCTTACTACCTGCCACTTACGGTGCTAAATGATTTATAATTCTTATTTTATTTGATACTCACAATAACCTTAGGAAGAAGGTGCTCTTATTATCCTCATTTTATAGATGAGAAAACTGAAGCAAATAAAAGTAAGATGACTTGCCATAGGTCACAAAGATAGTATATGTTTCTAACAAGATTTGAACTGAGCACTTTATAACTCTAAGCTCAGAAATATAGCCACTGTACCTCCTAGATGCACCAATAATTACAAAAGGTTTAACATTACAAAAAGCTATAATAATTATATAATTATAGTAGGTTGGTATATTTTGGAAAATGGAGGAGTCAATAGGTGTGATAGAAGCACTGTGTAAAATATAAAAAGAGAATCAGATTTAGAAGCAAAGGATGTAGGTTCAAATCCTACCTTTTTATCTTACCATCTGTATAATCTTAGAGAAGTCACCTCCCTGGATTTCTGTGTCCCCATATCTAAAATGAGGAAGTTGTACTATATGAATATCTAAGGTCTTTTTCAATTTTACATCTATGATCTTTTGAGCCAATCGTTACTCATATCTGCCTAAAGGAGAAATTTAAGGCGGGTATATTTTATGCTTTTTGCTTGCTACTGTTCTTTAATATTTGGAGTTTTTCAAAAGGGTTTTAAAATATAGTTTTAGGTTTATTGGCTAGACATACATATATACACATGTAGCCTAAATATATATACATATATATGTGTGTATACATATATACATATAGATAGATGTATAATCACTATATATCTATATATAGTCACAATATTATTGTCAAATAAAAAAATATAAAACTAATATTTTGCCAGAGTTTAGTAGAAATTTGGCTAATAATAGGTCTGCAATAATGACTTAATGAAGATTATAATAGATTCAAATAGCTTAAAGTAATTGGATATAAATATTTTAAGGAGATTTCAACATCCTCCTAGTAGAATGTGAACATTACTTCCTTCCACACCAAAGTAATTAAGTATTTTCTGAATTACCAACTCTAAAAACATGGTAGATATTATGAATAGCCTCAGTCTAATTCATATTAATCCCTAAAGCCACTGCTATTTGAGAACACTGAATATTCATGTGAAAACAGGTGAGGAAAATGTCTGATGTACTAAAGTACCTTCTCATGTTCAAAGGAGAGCCACAAATAACTATGGTTCATTTTATGTTAAATTACATTAAACTAGCACCTTTTAAAAAGTCATGTTTATCATGCATTCATTTATTTACAAATGTTAAAAAAATGTCTTCAGTACACTACATCAGGTGCTAGGGAAATTTTAACATTTTACTCTCATGAGAATGTACATGGGAAATGTTTGAGGAGGCTTATAAAATCCAGTATTTTGCTACATGGGGCAAATTTGATAGTAAAAACTGAGCCACTCTAAAATCTTGAATATAAACAAATATTTAATGTAGTCATTAGAGTTTGGGATAAACTATTTGTAGATATAGTTTGCAGAATCTAATGTGATAACCAAGTCCAGTGTTTAACAGCCCTCTCCGTCAATAAGAAATGCTCTTTAATTTAAATTATTTCCTGCATATACATTATGAGGATGTACATGTACTGAGACCTCAGGCAGCTTCCACTCTGAATTGTCACGTGGGTAAGTTAGGCCGACTTCCTTGGCCTACCTTGGCCTTTCCAGATTCTCTTTCCATTTCTCTACCCTTTACCTTTCTAATTGTAAATAAACTACCATAAACCCAATCCTGACTTGGGTCTATTTTAATTATGGAATCATTATTGATTCCTGATGGCCACACCTTAATATATATATAATACCTAAATTTTCCCTCTTACATTTTTGTTTTTATTATGGTTTTGTTTTATTTAAAAGCAATATAGATGGAACACTTAATGGTGTCTTAGGGCAGTAAACTACAAAGAAATGGATCTTTATAATGTAGATTTGTAAATGAATAAGAAAGAGGTGAAAAATTTTAATTTCTTTATTTCTTTTTAGCATTAATATTAGTATATTTGTACCAAAAGTAATTTCAGTTAACTCATTTTATAAAGACTTGTTATCTACTCTGATCTAAGTCTTTACAAAATAAGATTTGAAGAGATGTCAAAACCTGCAGGAGGCAGGATAGCTGGCATAGGAAATGATACTGTTGGCATCATCAGTTCCTATGACTTAAAGTAGAAACTAAGTGAGAAAATGTGAATGAACTGAAACAGGGCCATCAATTAGAGTAAATTCATTTTTTTTTTTGAGTGGCATCAGGCAGGGGAAAAGTATGAAGACCTAAAGAATGTAGACACGTAGGTGACTATGTTTATCTAGGGCTATAATAAAATAGATTTGACACTTAAAATTTGCAAATAAATGTGCAGGTTCATATTGTAATGGAGAAAAATCAGTGACATGTAACATATCTTCAAAATCTACATTTATCGTAATCTAGGGTTTTATATGTTAGGAGTGTTAAAATTAGATTAGAGTGAAAGATTGGGTATCGGGAAGAATTGAGTTCAAATCATACCTCAGATCAGGGGTCGGCAACCTTTTTGGTGGTGAGAGCCATAAACGCCACATTTTTTAAAGTGTAATTTCATGAGAACCGTACAGTGCTCACAGTGCATGCTCCTGTAACAGTGCCTGAAAAAAAAAATTGACTTTATAGCTCCTGCAGAAAGAGCCATACGTTGCCAAACCCTGCCTTAGATACTAGCTGTGAAACTCTGAATAAGTCACTTAATGTCTATCTGTCTCATTTTCCTCAACTGTAAAATGGGGATAATAGTTGTACTTACTTTTCAGTATTGTTTTCAGGATTAATCTGTGATAATTTTTGTAAAGCACTTAGATTAGTTCCTTTCATGTTAAAAATGCTACATAAATGTGTGCTATTATGAGACAGCTTAGAGGTCAAATGGTTAAAGCTTTAAGAATGGAGTCAGGAAATTTTGTCAAACGTTTTATGAGAATTTGCAACAAAGAAAAAATAAATCATTGTCAATTTTCATAATTCCTAAGAAATTTCTGAAATTCTTTAAAAATTGATTCAGCAAATATTTTCAAATGCCTCCTGCTTTCAGGTTTTACAAAAATTCTGATTAGTACCTTGAATATATAAAATGAAATCATTATTCAATTTAGAGATAAGCAATAATGAAATACAGTCCTTTACCCATTTTTAAAAAAATGATGACTAGGGCAGCTGGGTAGCTCAGTGGATTGGGAGCCAGGCCTAGAGATGGGAGGTCCTAGGTTCAAATCTGGCCTCAGACACTTCCCAGCTGTGTGACCCTGGGCAAGTCACTTGACCCCCATTGCCTACCCTTACCACTCTTCCACCTATAAGTCAATACATGGAAGTTAAGGGTTTAAAATTTAAAAAAAAGGTAAAAAAAAAATAATGATGACTGTGAAACTTCCCAATGTCCTATTCTCAGTTGATATTAGAATCAAAGCATGTTTTCCATGTTAGTATTATTTCCTCATGTTTTAATTTTTATCTGATTATTCATTCTGCCTGATAATATGACCTTAAGTAATTATACTCACTATAAAGATGTATTAGGTCAAAAGATTTCTTCATGAACCAACCACAACCTATCTTAAAAGTATGCAAAATAGTATCTCCTGAACAGGACTACTTATAGTACTGTTCAATATCATTTTCAAGGTTGCTGCTAAAAGGACTATTACTTAAATTGACAACAAATAAACTATTTTCAACTCTTAATATTTTGATTTAAATAAATCTATCAGTTTAGGTAACTGGTCACCTAATAAGACCCTGAAGTAATTGAGCATCAAGAGGAAATATTTATTTTTGTTTTGTTTTTAGAAAAATAGGAAAAGAAAAAAGGAAATGTCTATAATATAAAGTAGTACCTGGTAAGGCTCACATAATCCTGATAATTTGGGCACCTAGTTGTAGTATTGTGAGGACATTATAGTATAAAAGCATTTGGCTTATGAAAAGTTGCAAGTGCCAAAAGAAAGAGGATGGACAGGCAATGAAAACATATTTTTGTCTAGTCAATTCTAGCTTTTGTTGCCTTCCAAAACTCAAGAGCCTTCAAAGCTTTAACAATTTTCAAAGCTACTATTACCTAGTCAAGAAAGTAATCTAATAAACTATCTATCCTTTATTGGGTCATATTTTTATAACATGAATTCAGAAAAGTACTTGAATGTCCATCAACCAACAATGCCATGATTCCACTTGTTAAAAATGATGGTTTTTTTGGAAACTAATATGTGAACATGTTTTGCATTGAAATGACTAAGTGATTTATTTCCAAATTGTCTAATCTAATAAACTGATGGTATAGTTTCAGAAGGAAAATGGTTGTGAATTAACTTGGATTGTCAGGAGATAATGAGTTTCTTCACATTTATTGATGTGAAGTTTTAGTCTTAGTCACTCAGAATAACTATGGTGTGAGGAATTAAATGGAAGGCATGATTACCATAAGAGATTTAATCTAATTTTGGAGGATTGTTGTTTTTAAATTTTCAATGACTAGCTTTTACCTGGCATGATTCTGGGAGGTTAGTGGGGAGAGAAAAAAAAATCTCAGAATAACGAATTGCAATGAGCCTGCAAATAGTTTGATGTCATTACTTTTGGATTATCCCCTAATAGTTCCTCTAGCTGTATCACACTAACAGAATTGGATCTTTCTCTAAATGCCTTTTTTCTCCTCTCATCTGAGCCAGTGTCCTCAAGAACTCCCATTGTCTTCCCTTTCAGGGCCTTCTTTGTCTTCCAAAATAGAGTCTGTCTAGGTGAGATTGTGAACATGATGAGCATTGGAGCAAGTAATTACATGCTGTTGACCTACAAATGTGTCTTTCTCTAAACACTAGGAGATTTACCTCTCTTCATTGGCATTATCCATTTGATATTGGCTGTTTTGAACAGTGAATTCTTGCTAGATATTCTTAGTCTTGGAGACTGCCATAAATTCTAGCCATATGTCACTATCTATTTGGTCCACAGTAGGGGAAGGTTATCTGCACTCCTTAACTTAGACACTCACATCATTCTAGCCAAGTATTTCCAGTGCATGCAAAATGAGCTTTCCATATTTTAACCTCATAGCTCAGCAATGATTATCTGTAGTTAGGCTCTTATGAAATTACCAGGGTGTAAAAAATCCTAAATGCTGTAAGCCATTCCTAAATAGGATTGGCTGTATGAACCACATTCTTGGCTTCACACTCTTAAGACAAATTTGGCTCAACAGCTGGTTAGCTCTGTGAGTGTAATATAAGAAATAGAAGTGCATTCCCAATTTCCTGTTTTTCTTTTAATGCTTAAGGGAACCAAAAACTTGATAGGATTATAAAAAAAAAGGAAATAGTGATAGAGCTAGCTTAGGATCCATATTTGTGACAGTTTTTCATCAAAGAAATCACTGTCAATCAGTGCTGTTTAATTGATGGAAGAATTGGTCATTGCTATTATTTGTTATTATTGGTGGCAGTGGATAGGGTGCTGGACCTAGAGACTGAACACCTGCACTCCAATCTGACCTCAGACACATATATGACCATAAGCAGGTCAGATAACCCAGTTTGTCTCAGTTTCTTCATCTGGAAAATGATTGGGAAAAGGAAATTATAAACCACTCTAGTATCGTTGACAAGTAAACTCCAAATGGGGTCAAGAAAATTCAGATGCAATCAAACAAATGAACAACAACAGCAAAATTCCTACACTGATATTTCCCCATATTGAAGAAATAAAAAGTCTAGCCACCTTTCTTATATTGATATATTTAGCTTTCATTTAAAATCTTTTCCATCACAAAACTTGAACTGAAGTTTTAGCCTCTAAATTTGATGTTACAAAAAGCAGAAAAAGGTCTCTACAAAAACTTATCATGTAAGCAAATGTCCCTGCATTTTCAACTTTCTGTTTGGCATTTTGCTTCTGCAAGACATTCATGGAATGTTGGCTGTTAGATGGTGATCTGGTCTCCACATCTTTGACCCAAGTTTGAGATCTCTGTGCCTCTCTAAACTATTTTTCTACTCTCTTGCCCCCTTCTTTTTTTTATTTAACCCCAATACTGAGTGGAAGAAGTTGCTTAGAATCTCCATGCTCAGACCATTACTTTAACCAGATGATCAGGAAGTAAATTGTGACTAAAAGTAGGTGTTGGGAATTCAGGAGTCTTCAGATACATGACAGACTTTTATGGAAGATCTAACGTGAGAGGCATAGGACTCCTTTTGGGAATCAATGGTCTATATATGTTAAGTCTTTGTTTCCTATATTATGCCTTGTACAATAAAATAAAATACCGTATTATTTATATTTCACATATTCATAAGCCTTAACCAGTATATTTGCATTTTTCTATACACTTAATAATTTAGCTAGACTTATACAACTTATTGCCTTTTTAGTTTTATTGTCTGATTTATTGGATGATTTTACTTTAATAATTTACAATTAATTATCTTTTATGTATATTTTTAGCAGAGCTACAGAAAATTCCCTTTTCCTATGGGAGTTTGGGTTGTGACTTCCAATATTAACAATTTCTCTAATTAATTTGTGGAGTCTGAGTGTTCAGGCCTGATGACTCTCACAGAACACTTCCTATTATCATATTTGTGGTGGGGAGCAGTCATTTTAAAATAGCTCATTTCCTGAATGAAATTTGTTATTTGGTCTCCAGTAGAATTGACCTAGTCACCAAATAAATGAACATTTCTGTTCACATGATTCTAGGGTGTCCAACATTCATTTATATATCAGATGGCAAGTCATATTTCCTGAGCTATAAAGAAAGCATTCACTGCAGTAAATTACTTGGATATCTCTTCCAGAGTCTCTCATTTCCATTACAGATTTTAGGAACTAATAGAAAGATCTTTGTTTTCCTCTGTCACTTTCCCTTCCCAATCAGGTGGTAGTAGTGAAAGGGAATAATTCTAGAATAAATGATGAGGGTAAAAGAAATCTGCATTGGAACCATAGATAAGATTCATATTCAAATGTCTAACCACAACCATTGCCTTAAGTTTGTACCTGTTGTGCCTTAAATCTGCAGTTTCTATTGAGAATCAGAAAATTGTCATTTTCTTTCCTCTTACAACATGACCCAACTGGGAGAAGTGTGGAAAAATAATACAAGTTAGAGAATGAATGTAGCAGAAGTGACACTGGATTAGGTTCAAGGGCTCCCTTTTGCACTCTGTGGGTTTCAACATGTTAATAAACCTCAGTTTTCTTGCCTGTACTCAATAAAAAACAATCAATTTAATATATTTTTCTCAGAATTTTTATGAGGACCAAATGAGCTATGAAACTAATACTTGTAAATTGTAAAATATAAAAGGAATTTTAAGTACTACTAGATGGCTATTATGAATGGTACTGTTGGTTGCTATATATAGATGATAGAGATGGCTATTATCTCAGGTTGCCTGTGACCCAAAGTTCCATAGGTCATCATTGTCCTACTATGGGATACTTAAACAGGATGAACAGTCACCCACTTTAGGTTTTATAAAGGCATTTCTGATCATTGCACGGAGATGTTTCTGTTTTGAACTGTGGTTTTATGAACACCAAAAATAAAATTGACATTAAGAAAAAATTAGATCTGGATCCATTGAGGAGGCAGCAAAGGAAGCTAGGTGGCACAGTGGAGAGCGCCAATCTTGCACTTGTGAGAACCTGGGTTCAAATCTGACTTCAGACTCTTCCTTGCTATATGAACCGTAGCAAGGCAGTTTTGAAAGTTTGCTTAGCCTTTGCTCTACTGCAGTTGTTCCCAAACTTTTTTGGCCTACCTCCCCCTTTCCAGAAAAAATATTACTTAGTGCCCACTGGAAATTATGAAACTATTTATTGAACTCAGAATAGAATGTAATACGAAAAAAGTATGGCCATCACCATCTCTCTGGATTGCTGAAGCACCCACCAGGGGGCGGTAGCACCCACTTTGGGAATCACTGCTCTACTGTTTAATGTTATTACTAAGACAGAAGGTAAGAGTTAAAAAATGAGAATGTAGGAAATTAGTACAGAACTTTTTATTTATGCTTCATATTTTTAAGCATTTAATGAGTCATCATTTTCAGGCATTTGTGTTAGAATTAAGTGTATTATATGTTATGTTTAAAATTAAATGTACCTATAGGTTATATATGATATTTTCCAAGTATCTGATCAGAGCTTGCTACTTTCACTTCATTTTAAAAGGAAAAAATTCTGGTGGAATTCTGTTAAAACAAAATATACATTTCCATGCCTGCTTATATAGAAAATACTGAGGACAATTTAACCTTTTGAAGACTCAGTGTCATTACAGGGAATAACACAGTTATAAAGTATTACAATTATTATATTAAAATGTAATAATATTCCCAACATGTTTTATGTTGTCTATAACTCTTTGACCCCACTTAAGTGACCCCAGATATTACTTTATTTTCTTTCAGATTTTATACTTGTCATTCCTCTTTGCCAACTGAAAGTTAGGCTGTCAGACATATCAAATTCTATTCAAGTATTGGGATTAATTGTTCTTTAAATGTTTGATAGAATTCACTTGTGAATCCATACGACTCTGGGGATTTTTTTAGGGAATTCATTGATGGCTTATTCAATTAATTTAAGAATTCTATTCAAAATAAAAAGACTCCAGAAAACTATTTAGCCTCCTCATTTCATAAAGTACATGTTCTCTAAATATTTCAATCTTTTTTCTACTTACTCCTAGCTCCATGTCTCTGAGGTTACTGTATGACTAATTTCTGGATACATGAAATGATATTGCCATAGCTCAAATAGTAGTAATCAACACTATATTCATTTAAGCTGAATATTTAATTTAAGAGCTTATCTTTTTAATTGCCTCCAGAACCAACAATCCCCTTAAGTGTATCAGTTTCATTTACTTTATAGTCACACTTCATTTTTTAACGAAAAATCATATTTACCCAGTTGACTCATAAAATATGGCTTCAAATGAATTTTGATGATTGCCAAATGTCAAGTACAAGTACAAAATAAGAAAAGCTGCCATGATTTACAATATTTAAGAGGATGTGTTGTTGAATTTTAAGGTAGTCCTAAAGGAGGTGTTCTTCAAAAGTTTAGATCCATGGTAGCATGTTGTAAATATCTATATATAACTCCTCAAGATGACAGCGTTGAAGGGGACAAATGATCATTTGGATAATTTCTTTGCTTATTTTACATTTATTAAGTATAATTTATTGATATAACACTGGTAAAGCAAACAACAACAATAAAATCAGCCCCTCAAGGTTCTCCTTCAACAAGGTTTCACTGATACATAGATTAAGATCAAGATTGCCTAAATGAGGCAACAAAAGAAATAACTTTACTCAATGATCCTCAGATCAATGTCAAGAAAGATGTAAAATAACAAGATGTATTCTTGTCAAATGTATTCACCACTCATAGAGTCAAAATGAAAGAGTTATTGCATATAAAAGATGAGATCCTCCAAATGTTCTCATTTGAAGATGATGGTATTATTTTTTGTTTTTTTTATTTATTTGGATATTTTTAAAAACTATTTTCCATGTTTACATAATTCATGTTCTCTTTCTTCCCCTCCCAGAGCTGATGAGCAATTGCACTGGGCTATACATGTATTATCACTCACAACCAACTCCATATTATTCACTTTTTTAATAGAGTAATCTTTTAAAACCTAAACCCCAAATCATATACCCTTATATAGGTTATAAATCATATGTTTTTCTTCTCCATTTCTACTTCAAAAGTTCTTTCTCTAGATGTAGATAGCATTCTTTCTCATAAGTCCTTTGATATTATCCTGGATCACTACATTATTAGTAACAAAGTCTATTATATTTTATTGTCCCACAATGTTCCAGTTGTATAAAATGTTCCCCTGGTTCTGCTTATTTCCCTCCACATCAGTTCATGTAGGACTTTCCAGTTTTTATAGAAATCAAGTAGTTCATCATTCCTTATAGCACAATAGTATTCCATCACCATCACATACCACAATTTGTTCAGTCATTAATCAATCAAAAGATAAGTAGTCTGTAGAATGTCTTCCTTATGATATCTTCCATGCATGAGATAGCATAAAAGATAATACAAGAAATGAATAATAAAAAATGGGGAGAAGACTGTCCAGTTAATAAAAGAAAGGAAAATAGCATGTAAAAATCCAAATATTTATGTAAATATATTATAAGACAAAGAAGAAAACCTTTCACTATGTGGGTTTTAGATACTTCATGGATGATTTATATGATACCATGAGAAAAATACCAATAGAATTAGAAGTTATGCACAGGTTACAATATGTCCCTTTTGAGTAAATATCCAAATTAATGAAATGATGGATTCATTGAAATATTATTTCAGTCAGAGAAAGATAAGTTTTGAACTAGAAGTGATTTGCAAGACTATGTAGTCCAAAGGTCTCATTTCATATAAGAAGCAAGTGAGGCCCACAGAAGTTAATTAACATAGTATATGAAATCACTTCACTAATGTTTAAGGTGAGATTTGAACCAAGGTCTTATAACTCCAGAACCAGTGATGTTTCCATTATGCCACATTGATCTGTACACACAACTATAACTTTCTAGTATGTACAAGTCCTAATATGTGCAGGAAGGAGTATATGAAATTATATTAAATACAGCCACTTATTTCATTAAACACGAATGAATTAGGTTTTGGGGTAAAGTCAAAATTCAAAAGACATGTCTTTTGAAAGATGTGAAACTAGCAGCAATGCAATTACCCAGGATAATTCTGGGGGACTTAAGGTAAAGAATGCTACCCCCATTCAGAGGAAGAACTGCATGAGTGGAAATAGAAGAACAACTGCTTGAACACGTGGGTTGAGGCGGACATGATTGGGGAAGTAGACTCGAAACTACCACACCAATGCAACTATCAACAATTTGGAAATAGGTCTTGATCAATGACACATGTTAAAACCAGTGGAAATGCGCATTGGCTATGGGGGGAGAGGTTGGGGGGTGAAGGGGAAAGTAAGAGCATGAATCATGAAACCATGTTAACTTTTCTAAAAAATAAATATTATTAAATGTTAAAAAAAAGAAACCTGTGAAACATCTACAAAAAAAAAAAGATGTGCAACAAGAGAATAATATAATTTTTATTTTTTAAGTATAATGGACTACTTCTATTAAATAATCTTCTTTATCCCAGTTGGTGAAAGAAGGTTTCTGGAAAAACACAATGTTCATTTTTTTTTCCTTCATCAGAAATCTCATCGATTGCTTTAGGGTTTCTTTGCCAGCTATCTTAGAATCTGCCAACTGTTACAGAAACAGGAGCCCTTTACAGTTCAATTCACTCAGAAATAGCCTGCTGTTTAAAATTCTCCATAACTCAAGTCTCTGTTATCCTCCTTAACTCACACAACTAGTTTGGGAAGGGATCCACTTTTAAAAAGTAGTAGGTTTTTGGTAGGTTTTAGTTTTGTCCTTTTCCCAACAGTTATGGCCAAAATGATCATACATGAGAGCTGAGTAACAAATGTGTATTTCCTTCTCAATAGGCAAAAAGGTCTCTAGAGGGAAGAGGTCAATTTTTTTATTCTGAAAAGCATTCAACAATGCACTTTTCTGAATTTCTTTAAAAGAAACTTACTAGGGGAAGTGGTATGGAGTGACAATAATTCTTTAAGTTTTGAAATGATATAAACACTTTCTTGTCAGTCTGAGCCCTACCTATAGTCTTATTTTTTTAAGTCATTGATTGACAGTTAATATAGAGTAGTCTATTATCTATAGGTCTAAGCTTAGAATCAGAGACTTCAGTTGAAATCCTGCCTTTGACACTTCTAAGATTTATGATCCTAAGCAAAACACAAACTACCTGTATGAGTTAACTAATTTGGATTTAGCTAAGAAGTAACAGATGATTTGAGATCTGAATTAGTGAATGAATTACCAATGCACACTGGACATTTACCATTCTGACACATGTAGGCATATATGTCAATACACAAATATTTGTACTATATACACATGCTCTTATATGTACCTACAGAGAGAGAGGGAGTTTAATTCATAAAATCAGTTTTAAATTAAATTAGTCATATCAGAGATCACAAGAGGACCGCTGACATTTATATTCATTGCCCATGTCCAGTTGATATGGGGAATTGATCTCAATGATCACATCACCATATTTGAATACCTTCTACTCCCCCTAACTATGAATGTCCCCATCATCACAGTGACAAAATACAAATTGAATTAATACATGGATTTGTTATAGACATGATACATGAACTATTTTTATTTAATTATAAATGTCTCCAAATCATCCAATATACTTTGATTACATCCCCATTAAATACTACTGTAACAAGTGATCATAGTAACATTTCAAATTAGGCAGATTTCAAAATAAATGAAATTTTAGGAAGTTGTTGAATGAAAAACTGCCCTGTGTACAGCAAATATTTGATAAAAAAAAAGTCAAGGAAAGAAGGGTCAAATCCTATTTTTGGGAGTGGATTAAATTAATATGAATCATTAGAGAGAGAAATACTATTAGTCATTTCTTTTCCCTTCATGTGACTGGCTAGCTCATTTTCTAGCCCTAAATTTTTTACCACAATCTCCACCTATCTCCATGTACATATTCTAATATACCTCAATCTCTCCTAGGAAGCAAGACATTATTTATGTGTGAATACATATGAGTGTGTGTGTGTGTGTGTATGTGTGTAGGAGTATATAAGGGAGACCATGAAGAGGGCATGAAAAAGAGATTATGCATAGAAAAGTTGACGTATTAGGGAGTACTTTTTATATTTAGTGAGGTCACAGTCTAAAGATTTAGACATTTAATCAGATGTTCCTGTATTATGTTACAAAGTACATGAATCATTAATTACAAGTAAGTTAGAACATTTTCCAGGCTATTAACTTTTTTTGATAAATCTAACTTTCAAGGGTTTTGTGGAAAAGAGTAGACCTCTTACAATTAATGTAATCCCTTCCTACAAATCTGATTGCAAAAAAAATTAGTTCTGTAAGCTAAGAATTATAGGCATGAATAGATAATAGTTACATGGAAAAGTTCTGAGGGTTTTAGTAGAATTTAAGTTTTAATCCAAATCAATAATTTCACATGGAAGACAAATTTAAAAGAAAGAAAGACAACCTAATTTTTGATTGAATTAGAAAATGACTAGTGTCTAACATCAGAGATATTAGTCCTAATATAGTCTTCCCTGCTTTATGACATTCACAATATTGCAACCATTTCTAAAAGCTACAGTTTAGATAAGACAAGCTGGGATCCTGTCAGAGAGGAAGTATCAGGATGAGAGAGTTATCTGATTTTATTTTTTGCTTAGCACAGAAACTTAGACTGGAAACAATCTCAAGATATAGAAGAGAGAGTTTAAATTAGTCTGATGAATCTGTGATCTAGCTCAAAGATTAATATATGCAGATATTAAAAAAATGTACATTTACTTATACAAGCAGATACATATTTTTTCTTTTTCACAAGATACTAAAATGACTATCATAAGAAAGTTAGATGAAATTACTTAAAAAAATAAACTACCTTTGCTTTACTCAAAGTTTTATGTTCAATAGATATAAAAGAAGAAAGTATACTGAGCTCACAGCTATTGAACAAGTTTTAGTTACCTAGACTGATTCATGATATAATTGTCAATGATAAGGTCAATAAGGTTCCATTCTTTCTTAGACAACTGACTTATACTGCTGGTTAGAGATTTAATTGTTTAATGAGTAAGGAATGAATATACAAGACCTGAGGGGAAAGGTTAATAGAAAAGTCTTCAGCAAAACTTTATTAAGCAGATCCCAAAAATAAAGAGTAGTTATTTTATCTGTAAAAGTACTCCTGTCATCATTGCAGATCATATCTATTAGCATCTAATTAATAGCTTAGAGATTTTCTGATTCTAAGAGAGGGTTGAGTAGCATAGGGTCACATTTTGAATTACTGTATTGTTTTTTATATTTTATTTTATATATTTATATTTATGCTGCTTTCTCATGAAATATGCTTCAACAACATTATTATTGATATATTATTGATTAATTTATGTCTCATTATTTATTAATAGTGTGATTTAATTTTTTTCCAAATTAGCACATTTTCTTAGAACATTATATTACATTGGCCATATATCATTTGGATATGATTCCCAGTGTTCCAATTGAGAGACTTTCATAATGAAATGCACGCATACGATAATCATAGATAGTGCAAATACATACAAAAAATTCTGTATTTTAAAGGAGAAAATATCACAAATAAGTATAAGTACAATATATACTCTGGATTTTACTCATACAATGGAGTTGTGCTAATAAATTTGTACCATAACTATTAGGTTATTACATATTGATTTCCACATTATGTGAGTTAGAAGGTCAAATGATAGCTACAGTTCATACATATTGACACTTAAATTTATAATAATGTCAGTTTTCCTGTGCTATAGAATTTCAGGGACAGTTACATAAAAATTAATTGGCTTTAAACATTGTTTTACTTGGGTAGTGAAAAATGTTTATTTTCAGGGCAATATCAGAATATGATTTACATTCCATGTGAAGTTCAATGTCTTCAAAAATAAGGGAAAATTAAAAAAAGAAAAAAGGTATGGTTCTCAAAACTATTGTAAAAGATCAATCAATTTTGCATCTACCTACTAAGCATAGAGGGTAAAAATACATTAGAGAAACTTGAGTGAGTCAATAGTCAATGATTTTTTAAAGATATTAAAACAAATTTTACAGAGTCACTTTTTAAGTGTAGATCTCAATAAATACGTATCTTTCAAGTTCTGCAAATCTTATCAATTTTAAAATGTATTATTTATCAACATTTAAAGAGAGTTTACATGTCTGAGAGTCTTCTTTTTTTTGTTTTACACAAAAAGAAGTATATGTTCACATTGACCATAATCCAACTCAAAAGGCATTTGATCATTCAAAAGTTATCATTTAAAATATGATTCCAGTTGTATTGACTAGTCTTATTTCCTTGATTGAGAGTAGTTGAGTAAGAATAAACAAACAAATGAACAAATAAAATAAATGAATGAAGATGATAATGATATTGTAGTTTAATAATAATTACGAAGCACATTATATAAACATCTTATCCTCATAAAAAAACTTCTAACTACTTATTACTACTTATTATTATTAATAACTACTTATTATTATTAATGTTATTATTATTGTTGTTGTTATTCTGGTACTTTAAAAAAACAGAAAAAATTGACAAAGTACTGATAAATCTAATTTAAAAAAGAAAGAAGAAAACCAAAATAACAGTATCAAAGATGAAAAAAGAGACCTCCCCTCTAAAAGAGGAAATTAAGTCATTCATTAATAACTATTTTGCCCAATTATATGGCAATAAATATAGCAATCTAAGTGACATGGATGAATATTTACAAAAATATAAATCACCTAGATTAACAGCAGAAGAAATAGAATACTTAAATAATCCAATATCAGAAAAATAAATTGAACAATCCATCAAGCTCTCCCTAAGAAAAAATCGCCAGGGCCTTATGGACTCACAAGTGAATCCTATCAAACATTCAAAGAACAACAAATCCCAATACTATACAAATTATTTGACATAATAAGCAAAGGAGTATTACTAAATTCCTTTTATGACTCTAATATGGTACTGATTCGAAAGCCAGGCAAACCAAAAACAGAAAGAAAACTACAAATCAATCTCATTAAACATAGATGCAAAAATCTTAAATAGAATACTAGCAAAAAGACTCCAGCAAGAGATCATGAGGGTTATCCATCATCATCAGGTCAGAATTATACCAGGAATGCAAGGATGGTTCAACATTAGAAAAACCATCCACATAATTGACCATATCAACAAGCTAACAAACAAAAATCACGAGATTATCTCAATAGATGCTGAAAAAGCCTTTGACAAAATATAGCACCTATTCCTATTAAAAATACTAGAAAGTATAAGAATAAAAGGACCTCTCCTAAAAATAATAAACAGTATATATCTAAAACCATCAATAAGCATCATATGCAGTGGGGATAAATTAGAAGCATTCCCAATAAGATGAGGCGTGAAGCAAGGATGCCCACTATCACTTCTATAATTTAACATTGTACTAGAAACACTAGCAGAAGCAATTAGAGAAGAAAAAGAAATTGAAGGTATTAAAATGGGCAATGAGGAGACTAAGCTATCACTCTTTGCAGATGATATGATGCTCTACTTAGAAAATCCTAGAGAATCAACTAAAAAGCTAGTAGAAATAACCTACAACTTTAGCAGAGTTGCAGGACACAAAATAAATGTACACAAATCATCAGCATTTTTATATATTTCAAATACATCACAGCAGCAAGAGTTAGAAAGAGAAACACCATTTAAAATCACCCTAGGCAATATAAAATACTTAGAATCTATCTACCAAAACAAATACAGGAATTATAAGAACACAACTACCAAACACTTTCCAAACAATTAAAAGTAGATCTAAACAATTGGAAAAACATTGATTGCTCATTGGTAGGATGAGATAACATATTAAAAATGACCATTATAGCCAAATTAATTTGCTTATTTAGTGCCATACCTATCAAAGTACCAAGAAACTTTTTTACAGAATTAGAAAAAAACTATAACAAAGTTCATTTGGAAGAACAAATGTCAAGAATATCAAGAGAAATAATGAAAAAAAATGTGTAGGAAGGTGGCCTAGCAATACCAGATATTAAACTATACTATAAAGCAGCGGTCATCAAAATGATATGGTACTGGCTAAGAGACAGAAGGGAGGATCAGTGAAATAGGCTTGGGGTAAGTGATGTCAGCAAGAGAGTGTATGATAAACCCAAAGAACCCAAATTTTGGGACAAAAATCCATTATTTGACAAAAACTGCTAGGAAAATTGGGAAACAATATGGGAGAGATTAGTTTTAGATCAACATCTCACACCCTACACCAAGATAAATTCAGAATGGATGAATGACTTGAATATAAAGAAGGAAACTGTAAGTAAATTAAGTGAAGACAGAATAGTATACTTCTCACATCTCTGGGAAAGGAAAGATTTTAAAGCCAAGCAAGAGTTAGAAAAAAATTACAAAATGTAAAATAAATAATTTTGATTACATTAAATTAAAAAGGTTTTGTACATATTATGTGGCATAATTGGGACACTAATGCACTGCTGGTGAAATTGTGAATTGATTGAACCATTCTGGATAGCAATTTGGACCTATCCCCAAAGAGCGCTAAAAGATATCATAGGGGAAAAGACATGTATAAAAATATTTATAGCTGCGCTCTTTGTGGTAGCAAAAACCTAGAAAATGAGGGTAGGCCCGTCAATGGCTGAGCAAAATGTGGTATCTGTTGGTGATGGAATACTACTGTGCTCATAGGAATAATAAATTGGAGACATTCCATGTGAAATGGAACGACTTCTAGGAATTGATGCAGAATGAAAGGAGCAGAACCAGGAGAACTTTGTACACAGAGACTGATATACTGTGGTAAAATTGAATGTAATGGACTTCCATATTAGCAGCAACACAATGACCCAGGACAAGTCTGAGGGATTTATGGAAAAGAATGCTACCCACATTCAGAGAAAGAACTACAGGAGTGGAAACACAGAAGAAAAACAACTGCTTGAACTCATGGGTTGATGCGGACATGATTTGGGAAGTAAACTCTGAACAACCACCCTAGCACAATCATCAATAATATGGAAATAGTTCTTGATTGATGACACATGAAGAAACCAGTGGAAATGTGCATCAGCTACTGGGGCAGGGAGGGGATTTTGGGGGGAAAGAGTAAGGTTATTAATCATGTAACCATGAAAAAATTTTTTTTCTAAAAAAATAAAATAAAAAAAATAATAATAATTATGAAGCACTTTATATAAACATCTTATCCTCACGGAAAAACTTCTATTTATTATTATTATTACTGTTATTGTTGTTGTTATTATTATCCTAATTTTATAGATAAAGAAACAGGCAGAGAGAGTTCAAGATTTATGCAGAAGTACAGATTGATGTATGTGCATTAAGTTTAAAGTTGTGCTGTAGGTATTTCAAGAGAGTGACATTTTTCCTTCTTTTAGTTCATTAACCACAGTATTTAATGAACAGCAACTATGTGTTCAGCCCTTTGCTTTTTGATTTATAAGAGGTCAAATCTGTGAATGCCAATCAGTAGAAACATGGTGAAATTTGTAACTTTCTGACAGGATATAATATGCTTTTATTTTGTTCTCTTTTTAAGTGTTTTATACTAAAGGTCTGTCAGTATCTGCTCTGATTTGGGGGTAAGACAAACACTGTTCCAAGTCTTCAATATAGATTTCTCTGGCGCATGGGTTAGACCCAGCTTTCTTTCGGTCTCTTGGTGTGCACTTCGAGGAATGGCACTCCTAGCTTCTAGTGTGGATATTTGCAGCTGTTTAGTCCTGCTAAATTCCATTCCTTTTAATGCTGATTTTCCTGTTGTCTCCAATACTGGGCTGTTCCATGGTATGCCAATTGGTTGCCTCAAGATACATAGGTTGTTCCCCATCTTTGCTGTTTCATTACCTCAGGACACATGGAAGTTATGTTGGGCTTGTCTACATTTACCCAGTTGTCCCTAATGTGGCACTCAGAGGGTTACTCTCCCTTCTAACCCCAGTGAGATGTGTCCTCTTGTTTTTCCTTATTTTAAGATTCTTTAATTTCTTTTTTTTAATTTCTTTTTTTTTAATTTCCTTTTTTTTAAAATTTTAAACCCTTACCTTCTGCCAAAGGCAGAAGATTGGTAAGGACTAGGCAAAGGGGGTCAAGTGACTTGCCCAGGGTCACACATCTAGGAAGTGTCTGCGATCAGATTAGAACCCAGGACCTCCTATCTCTATGCCTGGCTATCAAGCAACTGAGCCACCTAGTCCCCAAGTTTAATTTCTATTTTTGTGTTTTTGGAAGTTTTGGGACATATGACTACTACTAGATTTTTTGTTGCTTTTCAGTCATGTTGAACTTTTTATGAACACATTTTTCAAAGATATCAGAACGGTTTACCATTTCCTTCTCCATTTGATTTTATAGATGAAGAATTGAAGCAAATAGAGTCTAGTGACTTACCCAGGGTCACATTGCTACTAAGTGTCTGAGGCCAGATTTGAACTGAGAAAAATGAGTCTTTCTGATTCCTAGGCCAGGGTTCTATCTACTGCACTACCTCGATCCCAACATACTGGATATGAAGCATGTAATGCAAGGTGGCTAACAGAAACTTTTTGATTCTGTAATTTCTAACAGTCACAAAAAGTCAGTTAGAAGTCTTAGAATCTTCAGAAATTCAGTTAGAACCTAAAGCTATAAATAGAGGTGAAGTTCCAACTGACGAGGCTTTTGCCTTCTGGCTTTCACTGTGGATGGAGGCTTTGCTTTGGTTTAGCCTGTTAGCTGCAGCCTTTCTGCTTGGTTTTGGCCTAATTGCTTTGGGATTGGCCTGTGCTTATTTGTCTTGGAGAAATTTAAACCTATCTCATTTCTCTGGACCTCTACCTAATCTCTCCATCTACATTCCCTTCCCCTGAATTTCCTTTGGGCGCTGGGTGGAAGGGAGGGCTTGGTGATTGAACATAGTGGGTTTTAGTTTCTATAGACAAGTAGAGTATCCTCAAATAAGTTACCCCTAGTTTTAGTGATTTAGTAAGGACTTTACTTAAAAGGCAATCAAATCTTTCTCACTGGGCTCTCTCAGTCTAAACCTCTCCATGACCCATCCCCCACCATCACCCCTCTCCCTACTCACAGTTAGAAAATCCTGAATCTCTTTCCCTCTGCCTAACCTGAGATTAATAAATCCCCTTGTTACCTACTCAAAGCCTCTGGTGAATCTTTGTATTGAAAATTGAAACAAGGGCTAAAGAGTGAAGGAATCATTTTCTTTTTATTTCTTGAGAGAACTGGGGGCATCCATCTTGGCAGGAAGTACCTACCCGAGACTTCCTACAGCCATCAGTTTGACTGGCAGGGAGGGGCCCTCTCGACTCCTCCCTCAAGAGACTTTAGAAACTACCAGGAGAAACCCTCCAGCCAAAACCTAAACATTTCTTACTGGCCCTAGTTTACTCCCTGTATTCTCTGTCTCAAGCCTCTGGGAATAACACTGTTTGAGCTGCCCTCTCCTACATACCCAATTTCCTTTATCTCCTCTATACCTTCCCTTACCTTCATTCCTCCTCCAATCACCTTATAATCACCTAATATCCCCTTTATCCTTCCTCACACCCAAATTGCCTCATTGACCCACTCAGATTACTTACTTTTTTATAACATTAATTGGCAAGAAAAGTTAGTGAACTACCTAAAATCTTCTGAAACAACCAAATTGAAGCTGACCAGGATAACATTTATCCTATCTAGCATCTCAATAATTTTTTCGTCCCTTATGCAGGGTATGGTGGATTTTTTGTTTATAAGGGTCCCTAATTTTGTGCAACAACTACTGAACATCTACGATTATTATAAATGGTGTGCTCTAACCCTGGCTGAATGTATTTGCTTTATCCCAACAGCCATAGCCATAATCCTAACAATCTTACAATTCCTTATGGTTTCAAAAAATGTTTTCTCTCACCTGTGGCAATGGTTTAACTCAATTACTTCACAAAAGAAAGATACTGATTCTGGGGAACTAGTAGATAATATCAGACTACTATTCCAAGTATTAAAACAGATAAGGGAAGGAAAGGAACTGGACAAGCACACAATTCTCCGGCTAGAGATTGTGGAGTCCAAATACCTAGGGAATAATACCACCAATGAATAATCAAAGCCCAATAACAAACAACCAACCACAAATGCCATAGTCTCTATTCTACCAATTGTAGACAGAACAATTGTGCTGGTGAAGGGGTAGTGCATGTGAAAACATACAAAGCGTTCACCCCAAGTGATATGGAGGTCCTAAAAAGACACTTCCCCAAGTACTTTGAAAAACGTTTCAAAAGCATCAGGGAATTAAAGAGGGTGTTTACATTATTTAATCCCAGTTTTGATGACATGGAATTTCTTTTAGGGGAATTTAACTCTTCCTCAGAAAAAGAAAAAATTCCTAAGTGAAATGAGGACAAACCTGAATTTAACAGCCTGGCCATTAGTCCATCAAGATTTAGATTTTACCCAACATGCCAACCTTAGGTACCTGATTCAATATAGAACTGATCTATTAGAAGCAATGCGAATCCATGCAAAAATGCCAAATTCATGGCAGAAATTTGAGAAATTAAGACAGGGAGAAGAGGAACATCCTAGCATTACAAGCAGCAATTCATTATATTTGATAGAGAAGTATGAAGACCTGAGTTCAAATCTAGACTCAGATAATTATTGTATGACACGGGGCAATTCACTTAATTTTCATTTTCCTTAGTTTTCTTAAGTGTAAAATGGAGGTCATAAAAACCCTTACTCCACAGGATCTTCATGAGGATCAATAAAGATAACATCTGTACAGTGCTTAGTGCAGGATCTGGTGTATCTTTTTTCTCTTCCCACCTCCCTGTGTGACCATTGACAAGCCATCTAACCTATAAGTACCTTAGGGAATTTCCAAGACTCTATTATAAACTGTGGGAATTCATTTAATCTCTCTGGCTAGTATGCACAGTTGGCTAATAAAGGGCTTGGCAAAGATTATCTCAAAAGTCATTCTTATTTTTTTCCTTTGTATCTATGGAAGTTAATATTGTAATAGATGCTTACAGATTGATTAATTAATCTTCCAATCATAAACTGTATTTGGATGGGTAGAAGGGATATCCACACAAGGAGTTGTTAACAAAGATAAAAAACAGTAAGTTCAGAATACTAATAATTCTAAGAATAACAAAAGAAAACAGTTCTTCAAGTGGCTTTTTCTTTTCCTATAAGGGGTAGGTTCCCTAGAGAAAAGAAAATACATTTATTGATAAATATATATTCACATTTCAAAAATATAACTCTATGTTTCAATATTTTTTCATACAAAGTATCTTAAGTATTTTATATACTCTTCATTGTAGTGTGGTTGAAGTGATGATTATATTCTGAAAATAAGAACAATAAAAAAAATGAAGCATTTAATATTTCACAAGGATCATGGCATAGTGAATAAGGGAGGAGATTTGGCCCTGTATTGAAATTTTCCAGTAGATATTTGCTATGGTATCCTAAGTAAGACACTTACTCAATGTAACTCATTTTTTTAAACTGCCATTAGAAGGTTGGTCTTGATGGCCTTCAAGGTCTCTTCCAATTCTTTTCATGACCATTGGATTTTACAATAAATAGCAGAGATTAAAATAGACTGTTGCACTACCTTGAAATAAAGATCAGATATGAAGGTGAACAGTAAGTGTGTCCTTACCTATCTTTCTGGGGAAATATTTAGTCCTCAACAGCAGAGAGCAGAAAATAAGAACACAAATAAAGTAAACTTCTTACTTTTTTGGTCTTAATTATATTCTGCTCCTGTAATTTTTTTCCGCTGAATCAGACACTGAAGTTTAATGGATTTTGGCAAACCAGTATTAGAAATTATTGACACTCTGGGGAAGTCACTGAATTGCAAATTCCATTTCGGTTCATTTTTATAAAATCTAAACCTATTTGGGGCTTCTAGGGTAGAATTCAGTTAAACAGATAAATAATAAATTTTCCTTTTTTGCAATGGTCTGGAGAAGTTTATAATCAATGAATAAGGGAGGAGTTTCAATATATCAAGGTCTTAGTGAATTATTTCAGTAGATTATAGATTTTTGAGGAACTAATGGTGGTGAAACTGCCTATGAATGTTTTTTTTTAAATACTTAGAATTAAACATAAAATTACTAGAAAGAACTACATGAACTGATGCAGAGTGAAATAAGCAGAATTGGGAGAACATTATACAGAGTAACTGAATAATTGTGGCACAATCAAATTTTATAGACTTTGCTACTAACAGCAATACAGTAATCCAGGACAATTCTGAGAGAGTTATAAAAAAGAATGCTACCCACTTGCAGAGAAAGAAATTTTGGAGTAGAAATGCAGATGAAAACATATGATTTATCACTTGTTTATTTGGGTATATGTTTTGGTTTTTGGTTTTCTGGGATTGTTTACTTATAAGAATTAATAATATGGAGATAAAAATAATTAAAGGAATAATAAGAAAAAAAGAAAAATCATCCCCTATTTCTTTCTCCTTAGATGATAGAAAAAGACGTAAAGAGATGAAAGGTACTTTGGAAATAATATTATCCAATCTTCTCATTTTACAAATGGCAAACTGAGGCCAGTAGAGGTTAAATGATTTTCCTGATGTCTGGCTGGTATTAAATGATAGAACTAAAATTGAAATACACATCTTCTTGACTCCAAATAATTTATTTTAAATAGAATACTATTCCAACATTTTTATTGACGTGTTTTCAAAAGAAAAAGACAAAATAAAGAACTACTTTCAAGAGAATGAAACTTTCATTAACTGAATAATGTACATAGAATGCTATGGTTTTTATCCTGCAAATGATTAAGTAAGGCTCTCTTTTTTCAACAGTCTTGAAAATCCTTCTAATTTTATTAGTCTGATTTCTTATATTTATAAGCAAATATCATACCAAGGAAAATATTTTTCTTGTTGTAAATCCATGATATCCATATATATGTGTGTGTGTGTTTGTATATGTGTAAACAAGGCTAAAAGTGATGTATGCTCTACTCTGTATAAACGAGGGTTCTTAATCTGCAGTTTTTGGATATATTTCAGAGGGGCTTGAACTTGAATTGGAAAATACATCTTTATTTCTACTAAACATTAAAAAGCACTTAGCTTTTCTATCAGTTTTGAAATTAGGCAACAAAACACAAAGTTATGATGTTTCGCCAGACCATCACAGGTATGCTTAGGACAAAATGGATAAGATTTCCTGTTTTAGATAGCTTATAGGCTGTCAATAAATGTATATGGGGTCAGCTGGGTATCTCAGTGGATAGAGAGCCAGACCTAGATATAGGAGGTTCTACATTCAAATCTGGCCTGAGACACGTCCTATCTATGTGAACCTGGGCAAGTCACTTAACCTCCATTGCCTATCCCATACCACTCATATTCCTTGGAACCAATAGATAGTATTAATTCTATAGCAGAAGGTAAGGGTTTTAAAGGAACTAACGGAACAAATAAAAAATAAATTTGTATCATAGCTTGTGTTTGTTTAACTTTTGGCTAGTAGACTGATTGATTCTACAATTGGAAAATATCAGATATCCATTATACATAATGTTTGATATCTCTAAAATAGCATATTTTTCTTTCAATGGCATTTTACATTAGTCATATGGCAAAATTGATTTAGTATAGTCTATCTTGTCCCACTGTATATGTAATACTGATAAAAATGTAAATATTGGTGGCTTTAAACTGAATAATATGTTGATTCTTTTCCTCTAACTCTTTTGGCAATGACTTGAACTTTCTTGTAAATTCTGTGATATTAACAAACATTTGATTCTTAAGCTTCACTTTAATTTCCTAGCATATATTTACTTTATACATTCAATATTATTTTATTTTCAAATTTATATAATTTCCCTTTCCTGCCCATTTATCCCGATTAATGATAAAGCAACAAATACAAAGGTATTACAAATATGAAGTTGTGAAAAACAAATTTCTGTATTAGAAATGTTTAATTCTCAAAATAAATAAAGAGATTGTATGTTTGAATATATCACAAGCAAGAGAGTAAATGGAGGAAAGTCTGATATAAAATATTTTGAAAAATTGAAGATTGAAGAGAAATTCTAAATAGGTTCTCCGTGCAATGAATTGATAAGATCTCAAAAGTGAAAGGGAAATTTTTACATGTTTTTAGTGGTTCAGTACTTCTTAGATATATGATGGTGACATAAAATACTGATGTATAGAGAAATAAACAACATTGTGTTTTGATTCACCCTATATTAATGATAAGCAGCTACTATCCTGTTCTTTTCCAAATTAGTTTCTTCATGATTTCCACAGAAAATAAATGAGCTTGAGTTAAAAAAAAAGTTCTTATTGTAATAGCATGAGTACTATTGCCAAGTGTATATTGCAGCCTGCTTTCCAAATTGCTCTTTTCCTTGCCTCAGCTCTCCAAGGAATTAAAAAAGACAGCAATATAAATATTTGGTGTTGTGATAATTATAAACATGTTTTATCAAAGGCAGACATATTTTATAATAAACAAGACACAAGTTTCTAATCTTTGGATATTAAAAGAGGTTCCTATTGTTATTCAAACTTGGAACTTAATTATTTCTTTGTATCTCTAAATTTTATTCTTAGATAAATTGAAAGGGAATTTGATTTCTTTGCAAAACTGACCTGTCACCTCTTGACTCATCTATGATGATTATATGATACATCAGTCTAAATTCTGAATTGATCCTATTAATCATTTCATTTTTACTTACTACTCCCATCCACTATGGATTGTTGGCCTTTGTGCTCCATCTGTGTGGTGATCCATCTGAGAAAGTGGAACTAATATTGTCTTTTTTTTTAAACCCTTACCTTCCATCTTGGAATTAATACTGTGTATTGACTCTGAGGCAGAAGAGTGGTAAGGGTAGGCAATGGGGGTCAAGTGATTTGCCCAGGGTCACACAGCTGGGAAGTGTCTGAGGTCAGATTTGAACCTATGACCTCCTGTCTCTAGGTCTGGCTCTCAATCCACTGAGCTACCCAGCGGCCCCCCTCCCCCACTAATATTGTCTTGCTAACTACCAGTATTGAACCCGCTGTTTGTTCAATGACAACATTCATTTTGTAATTTCCAAAGGATATTGAGCTGTTTCTGAAGTTAACTACAAGTAATTGTATACATTAACTTTGATTATGAGGTTAGTAGTTTTATTTATTTTTTTAAAACCCTTACCTTCCATCTTGGAGTCAATATTGTGTATTGACTACAAGGCAGAAGAGTTGGAAGGGTAGGCAATGGGGGTCAAGTGACTTGCCCAGGGTCTCACAGCTATGAAGTGTCTGAGGTCTGATTTGAACCTAGGACCTCCTTTCTCTAGGCCTGGCTCTCAATCCACTGAGTTACCAGCTGCCCCCAAAGTTAGTAGTTTTAGAACAAAGCAGGAACATTTGTCAAATCTTAAATTCCCAGGGTAGGTCACTGGAGACCATCTTACAAGTTCAGAAGTAACCAATGATAATAACTCTCTGAGTAGGACCATTCAACAGGTTGGGGATCCATTTGATTGTCATTGTTTAGTCCAGGGGTCGGCAACGTATGGCTCTCGAGCCATATCTGGCTCTTTTGAAGGCCAGATGTGCCTCTTTCTGCAGGAGCCATAAAGTCAATTTTTTTTTCAGGCTCTGTTACAGAAACGTGCACTGTGAGCACTGTACAACTCACACGAAATTACATTTTAAAAAATGTGGCATTTATGGCTCTCACGACCAAAAAGGTTGCCAACTCCTGGTTTAGTCCATATCTCTCTCTGTCTTCTCCACTAGAAGATGATGAAACACTTTATGAATAACTTAGCCAAAATGAAGGTAAACAATAGCTATGGTATGCCACTTATCTTCTAGTTTAGTAATTCTATAAAAAAATAAGATCAATATAGCATGACTTGTTTTTGTTGAAGACATACTGACATTATAATTACAACTTTTCATTCTAGATAGTCACCAACCATCTCTTTAATTATTATTTTAAGTATTTTCCTAGGAATAGAACTTAAGCTCATTAGACTATACTTTGCAGAATCAGTACTTTTCCTTTTTTGAAAATTGAGACATATCCCCGTCTCCAGTCAATGATATGACACCTCCTTCATTTTCCATCACAATCATTGACAATCATCTCAGCAATAATATCTGCAGTTCTTTTATAACCACAAGATGTAATTCATTTTAGCCAACTGATATATTCAAACATACAATCTCTTTATTTGTTTTTTTTTTTTAGTATTTTTTTAAACCCTTGTACTTTGGTGTATTGTCTCATAGGTGGAAGATTGGTAAGGGTGGGAAATGGGGGTCAAGTGACTTGCCCAGGGTCACACAGCTGGGAAGTGGCTGAGGCCGGGTTTGAACCTAGGACCTCCTGTCTCTAGGCCTGACTCTCACTCCACTGAGCTACCCAGCTGCCCCCTCTTTATTTGTTTTGAGAATTAACTTGGTGTAAGTTTTTTTTTCTCTCAATTAAAAAGATTAGTCTTCTTTGCAAAGGAAGAGAAATAAAATTACTACCTTCCCAATTAATTCTGCCTTCAGCTATCATATTCCCTTCAGCCTCATATTCTTTCTTTGATCATTCTTTTTTTTAATAAACACAATGTATTTCAATTCACAAAATCATATTGTTCAAAGAAAAGGAAGTCATTTTGGAAGGCCATATGACTATTCCTTTGGATTTCCCTCTTTAATAATTATTTCTTGAAATCTTCTTTAAGTGTTTTCTCAAACTCCAAGAAAAAAATTATATGTTTATAATTTGATTTAGTACTTTTAAAATCCATCTTTTGCTCAGATATTATATTCTGTGACTTTTAAAAGAGAAAATCTTCACTCAAAAGATGAATTTTTGAAAAAATTTAAAACATTCAGAATTTCATTATACACTCTGAAGCTAATAATAATTGAAAAAATGCATACATGAATTTGAACTTGCAATGTGTTCTTTTGGAAAGTGAAGTGTGTATGGATGTTGGAAAAAATTAGTGATGGGACAGTATAAGTCGCTGGTAACATAATCAAATTAAGTTTCAAATGGGAGGGCTAGAAAGAAGGACAAAAGAATGGGGGCGTGTAAAATGGATTTCCATGTCAAAGGAACACTATACATTGCAGTTATGATTGGTCTTTGATTCTGACTTTATTTTTCCAACATATAGATTTTCATGACATTTAAAAAATTACTTTTTACTGTTTTCATTTGTTTTTCTATTTTGTCATCCAATTATTTTTCTCCATTTTATCTTCACAAGCTTCAGTAGCTTCCTATATTATTTTCATTGCTCATTATATAGCTCCCACTATGTGAATTGTGTCACTTGGTAAAGTTATTAACTTCATTAACCACACAATCAACTTGCTTCATAATACAGACATTTTCAAATTGTGGGAGTAAGAATCAATAAAGTTGAATTGCTTTTCTTTTCTAGCTCAAAAATTTCTAGGAAGCACAGAAAAGATTTAAATATATTAATGACTTTTTATTTTTATTGTGGAGATGAATAAATCTGACAGTATGGTAGGTTTATATGAGAGTCAGCCATGTACATTATGTAAACTATTAACACTACATTGATTACTGGTTATATTTTGTAGCAACAGTAAAAATAACATACAACTTAAAAAGTGCCTAACATCAAATTTTCTACCAAAATTTATTAGAATATATTATTCAACCCTACCTCCTTTTGTAAGCTTATTATTCTAACTAAATTCATCAGTAGGAATCACTTTTACCTAATATATTTAAAGTAATTCTATTAGCAAATACAAAGGTGCCCTTTAAAATGTTAATCATAGGACTGAAGAGGAAAAGGAGCCTAACATTTAACTTGTTCAACTTCCTGATTTTACTGATAAGTACACTGAGTTCAGAGAGGTCAAACAATTTTTTCTAATTCATACAAATAATATTGCCTCTCTAATGATATCTAACACAGATTACTTTGAAAACTTTTCCATGGTTACATGATTCATGTTCGTTCTCTTCCCTCCACACACACCCCCATAGCCAAAGCATATTTCCCCTGGGTTTTACATGTGTCATTGATCAAGACCTATTTCCATATTATTGATAGTTGCACTGGGGTGGTAATTTAGAGTCTATATCCCAAATCATATCCATATCAACCCAAGTGTACAAGCAGTTGTTTTCTTCTGTGTTTCTACTCCCACAGTTCTTTCTCTGGATATGGATAGCATTCTTTCTCATAAGTCCCTCAAAATTGTCCTGGGTAATTGCATTGCTGCTAGTAAAGAAGTCCATTACATTCAATTTTTACTATAGTGAAACAGTTTCTGTGTATAATGTTCTCCTGGCTCTACTCCTTTCACTCTGCATCAATTCCTCAAGGTCATTCCAGTTCACATGGAATTAACATAGAGTACTTTGCAACAAAAGATGGTACTAGAATGTCTGTGAACTGTATTTTTCTTAAAGAAAACAAATCTATTGGAAAAATAAGTATTTGGCATGTAGTTATATTTTTCAGAGTTTTGTCTATATATGTATCTATCTATCTCTTTATTGCCAAAGCACATCACCTGTCTTAACAAAGAAGTTTGAATTATATTCTTGAGTTCCACATTGCAGGTTAGAGAAGCTTTGAGAAAATTATAGCACACATCTTGCAAAGTAGGAGATAGATGATCCCAATCTCAAAATATTTCACAGTTGATAAAAGATGAATATAAAATGAATTTATTTGTGAAAATAATGTTACAACATTGTTCTATTTCTTCAAAATGTAAAACAAAAGAAATGGATATTCTTAAGTATAAAAAAGTAATATGTAAAATTAAAAAAAATAAAACATCACTTATTACTTAAAAATATGACAATTCCTTGTAATTCCCTTGATTGGAGTCAATCATTTGAAAGAGGAATCCAAAAGAAAAAAAACCAATTCATAGTGAAATGAGTATAATTTTAGCCATTGGTCTAACTCTTTTAGCTGGTGGATTTGACTCACAAGAGTAGGACCAAATTGTCCTTTATTTCTATTTTTTCAAGATTACATGTTGATACAATTTTTAAAGCTCATTTTCTAACATTTTGCAATCTGTTTGCTCCTTCCTTCCACATGTTATGATATAAGTTGTACAAGTGTTATCATACAGTATATATTTGCTGGTTTGAAATATTATGAAAGAAGACACATATCACTTACATTGCAGAAAAAAATCATGGTGTTAATAAAGTTAAGAATGGTACATTTCATTCTGCATTCATACTCCATCAGTTCTTTCAATGATAGCAGAGAGCCTTCTTTTGTCATAAGTCCCTTGTTATCTTATTTTATTTTTATTAAGTAATTTGGAGCCAGCATGACATAATAGACAAAGTACTACATAGAGTTCTAAAGACCAGTTCATATCCAAATTTTCACATTATTAATTAGCATTGTGTGCCCAAAGCGGTAATTTGCCTTTTCTGAGACACAGGAATCTACTTAAGATGCATCTACTAAATTATACACAAGTCAAGTTCTAGATTGAAAGGTTGATTTCCCACATGAAGAGTTCCCCATTCTGATAATAACCATATATCCTTAAAATATTCATAAATGTAGAATTAGTCAAATATTTAAGAATGGATGCCAAGATCAGAGAAAACAAGAGATTCAATTCAAAAATATTAAAAAGAATGATAAAATGTAAGTAAAATTAATTTCAAGAAACTAATCATTTCAACAGATTAAATGAAGTTGAGTTTAAATTGAAGCAAACATGGTTTAAGTCAAATCAAAATGATACTTTTAAAAAGGAGGTCTCAGTACGCCTGCTCCAGACTGCCCATCAGAAAAGTGTCCAAGTTAAAACAGTGTCAGGAACTCCGTATCTGAGTGCTCTCTTTGAGAAGGAAAACCACAGCTAATAGGGAGGGAAAATCAAATCTTGCATCATATTAAGGATCATTGAACACTCAAAAGGCAGCAGAGGATAGATAATAATACTTGAGCCTTTATTAACCTAAAAATAGCCTTGATACAAAATGATTTGAGCTCTGCCCTGCCCAGACGGAAGGGAATGGACTATATGACCTTTTGAAGTCTTATCCAGCTCTATAATTTTATGATGATTTGAGGATCGATGACCCAACTTGGTGGAATGCATTAAGTTGAATCCCACAGGGTTACTTTAGTTCTATCCTATCTGATATTCATTGGAGATTACCTGAAAATAAAAGAAAAAAAAAACGAATTGAAATGTGCACATGAATATTTTTAGGTGGTAAAGTTGGGTAGAGAGCTAATGTTCTGAAAAAGAGAAAACTGATTCAAAATGACCTTGATAAAATAGTTGATGCAAAACAGCACAATCCAGCATATAGCTACCTAGATAGTGGTCTAATCAGAGCCAAAAACCTATACAGATACAGTTTTTAAAAAATATGGAGGTATATATTAAGGACTAATAGTGGATTAAAAATAGGATATAGATTTTATTAGGGTGGAAATAACTATAAAACTTTAATAAAACATAACCAAGAAATTATTAAGTCTACTTTGCATTTGTCAAACTATTGTCATGTGTGTATCTACATTTATTGGGGAGATGGAATTCTTATATTTTCATATGTGTTCTTCATAAAGAATGAGAAAAAATCTCTCAAGTTTCTACTTAATACTAATAAAAGTGATTAAAGGTACATAACCTACATTTTTTAAAAGAATGGTTAATAGAATTAAAGAAATAATTGTTTTGCCTTAGAAAGGTCAATATATAAAGTAGCCCTTCAGTGCTAAGTTCTAATAACAAATGCTTGTTATGTGCATAATGTTGATTATTTGCTAATAAGTAAAATATGTCATTTAAAGTATATGAAATGTTTAAATTATTTTAAATTAAAAATAAAATGAATACATGTGTATTGTATATGTATATGTGTACTTGTGTATATAGAAATAAATGCATATATGTATATCACTATAGCTTCACCTATATAAGTTCATATATATGCATACGCACATATTCAAAACTTCAAAGTTCACAAATCCATTCCTTTAGCACATCCTGCTGGTGGGTAGTTTGCTCTCAATTTCTATGAAGGTAGAAGTGAGGAAAAAATAAAGTGTATGATATATGAAATTTAAATTACATCAGGCAACAGTCGATGGGTCTTAAGGATTTCTCCATCACTCAGATGATATTTAAAAATTATGGACTTTACTTTCCTTGAGAAATTTAAAAAGAAAATAGACACTGCCTTTTATAATTTAGACATTTTCCACCTTGAACTAAAAATCGCTTAAGATCCCTTCCAGTAATGTGATTGTTTCATATTCTCAAGTTCTGAAATTCTTAAGCTTATATAAATTGATCCCTCAAGAGTAAGATATGTATTTTCTAAAATTGGAAACATTTGGATACAGTGGTTCTTTCTTTTGCCAATTTCCAAGAAGCTTTGGTTTCATATATTTGTCAACATACCAAATATGATTCAAAAAGCTGAAATAAATGAAAAACATTTGTCACTAGAAGGCATTTTCATATGTGATTTTTTTTCATAGTTTATACAGATTATGTTTTGGATGAACACTGAAAAGCATTTAAGGTAATTTTCTTCACATTTATATTACATCTTCAGTTGTAGTCCTTGAGTTTTATGTCATTAATACAGAAATGTTCTTTTATTGAAACTCACTTTACCTCCCTCTCAGAGTTGCTAGCTTTCTTCAAAGTTTGTCTTATTTGCTACTTTCTATCCTTTTTATGACCCACCTAGTAAATACTATTCTACCTCTCTTGAAGTTACTTTATATTATTTTGTATCTACTTTTTTGTATACATGCTTTATATGCCAATTTCTTGAGGAAAAGGGCTCTTTTTTTGTATTTCAAGTTCGATTAACTGGTCAATAAGAGCTAAGTACCTACTTTTTGGAAGGCTCAGAACTAGGCAGGTGGGTTGAGAAAAGAAAAGACTCACAGCTTAACCACTTTATATTCTATTGGAGGATACAATGTGTGTGTGTATATATATAATATATGTTATATATATATATATATATATATAGTAACTTGGAAGAAGAGGGAGAAGCAGAAAAAAGATTAGGGATTTTAAGATAGAGATGGAAGAGGAAATTCATTCTAAATATTGAGAATATCCTGTTTAGTGGTGTTGGAATTAGCACAGGAACTATATTAATTATCAGGCTTTCAACAAGTGTCAAATTGAATTAAATAAGTGTTTTCATGATCATTATTTTTTTTAAGATTAAGAATTTAAAGTAGAGTGAGCCAAATTACTATAAAGGTAATCAGGTCTCAATATCTGATTTCCAAAATAAAATAGAAAGTGTTGGTTATTTATTTAAGACAATACCAATACCTAAAGGACTTTATTCTTCTATACATGCTTAGAAAATCAGAGACCACTTTCTGTACATTAAAAGAAGAGAATACTTATATTGGTCCATTTAACATATACTTCAATGTCTTACTGCTACGTTAGGGACATAAGTCAAACTTGTACACACAAGTTTCCTTTAAAAGAGAACGTAACTTTCCTAAACTATGTAAACCAATATAGTAAAAAGAGAATTGGGCTACCATTTTTTCAACTTCAGCAAAAGAAAATTTGCCTTTTGTCTCATTGAATAAGATTATAATAAAAGGGAAAAGGAAGAAATACTTAAAGTATGAGAAAACAAATAAATGTATCTTTTTAAATAAAAAAATTGTGTCTATACCTATATATTATTCATTTCAAAAATTGAAAAAAATGCCTCTACTTAGTATTATATTTGGAGGGAATTTCTTATCTTCTCCATTATTTCTTAATTTAAATATTTTAAAGGACCAATAAAATTGAGCCTAAGGAGAATTATATATATATATATATATATATATATATATATACACATACATACACATAAATATAAGTTAAAATCCAGAAATGAAACTTGAACAGATGTGTAATGCAGGTGTAGCTCATCAACAGTTTGTGATATTTCTACTTTTAATTTTTCATCTATTGCCTTGATTGAAAATGAGTTAATCATGTGTAGTGATGGAAAGAGTTGGAAATGTTGCTTCACCAGTTGCTAATTAGCAAGAAATCAACATATTAAGGGTCACATATTTGGGGGGAGTATGAAATGACAATTGTCTCCTCCATTTTTACTTCTGGTCTCTCCAAAAATTATAGTAAAATCAACAATTATTATTTATTATTATTTTTGAAATTATTTTGGAGATTTGGATGATTGGATTACTGTGGGTAATTATAGTGCCNTATATATTTATATATATATATATATATATATATATACACATACATACACATAAATATAAGTTAAAATCCAGAAATGAAACTTGAACAGATGTGTAATGCAGGTGTAGCTCATCAACAGTTTGTGATATTTCTACTTTTAATTTTTCATCTATTGCCTTGATTGAAAATGAGTTAATCATGTGTAGTGATGGAAAGAGTTGGAAATGTTGCTTCACCAGTTGCTAATTAGCAAGAAATCAACATATTAAGGGTCACATATTTGGGGGGAGTATGAAATGACAATTGTCTCCTCCATTTTTACTTCTGGTCTCTCCAAAAATTATAGTAAAATCAACAATTATTATTTATTATTATTTTTGAAATTATTTTGGAGATTTGGATGATTGGATTACTGTGGGTAATTATAGTGCCTTCTCCCTTAACATTTTCCTGTATGTGATATAGTAGATATTTTTATTAATACATATAACACATTAAATACGTATACAATAACATATACTATGATAATATACCTACATAAATACATATGTGTATATGCATATGTATTACATATTTGTTTGTGTACATGTATTTACATGTATATGCTTGTCCATGTTTGTATGATGAATAACAGCCATGATTGAGGCTCAGAAATTAATTTAGCAGTGGGTTTACATGAATGTAATATAATTGCATTTCTTTTTGTGCCAATTGGTTTTATTGCTATGTTTAATGGTTTGTTGCATAGTTTACAGAATAATGAATGGCATTTCCTTATAACTTGTTATAAATAACTTGGAAAAAATTTAATTAGGATAATCATCATCATATTTTCAGCCATTGTGAGCATGCATTACTCTCTAAATTTAAGCTATAGTCCACATCCTCCTCAAATATTTTGCTAGTTATGCTTCCTAAAGGCTCAGAAATTTATTGCAAGATTTCAAATCTTATCTGTTAGATTCTTTACCTGTTTTACAACTTCTCAAATTATGTTCTTCTCAGATGTATGAGGTTTTCATTTAAAGTTGCTCCACAATTTTTTTTAGTATTTTGAAAAGTGTATTAATTCTTAATTTTTTTAAGAAGGTAAAACTAACTTTGAATGTCAAACAGTTGACAATATCTATTTTGTTTGATATTTTCAAGTTAGAGAATGACATTCATGAAAAGAGCCTTCAAATGAGTTTGTCATTTTATCCAGGTTGATATATCCATGCATTCATTGCAAACATGTGTACTTTAAAGTTTCAGATAATGACAGAGAAAGAAAGATATCACTTTGCCAAGTCCTTGAAAGTAAATAACATACTAATCTGTACAACTTGACAAAACATTAACAAAAATAGAAAAGCAACAACTGCAGCTGAGTACTCCAAAAGAGAGCTAAAACTCTTCATTTTCAAGTATTGAATTGATCCATTAAGGCCACTGTAACCTGGAAAGAATGTACTTGCAAAAAATAATACTCTTCTTCCAAGAGTTTGAAAGGCACTTGCAATGCAAGGATTCAGGTTATTATTTATAACCTTCCTTTATCATAAATATTCACTATTTCTATTTACCTATCTTCAAGAAATGAAGTAACTCAATAGGATATTAATATTTTAAAAGAACTTTGTTTATGGATTTTTGTATTTCTTTTTCCATTAAATGTATTGAAAAATACCCAGAGAAATTTACACTCATATATTTTATTGTATTTTGATTCAATTGGAAATAATGAATATTACTACCACATACTAGTTTAGTTATCCTTATATTTTCCTACTCTTTAAAACTATTTTAATTGAACTTTTCTATACATATAATATTACATTTTCTACAATATTAAAAATGAGAAGTGAGGAAAAATATCAGAACTTGGGCTGAATTCTAGAAATTTGTATTTTTTAACCCTTATTTTCCCTTACTGGTAAAAATAGGCATTGAGGGTTAAGTGACTTGCCTAGTAACACACAGCTTGGAAGTATGTGAGGACAGAGTTGAACCCAGAACCTCCCATATCCCCATATCTAGAACTGGCATTCAATTCACTGAGCCACCTAACTACCCCCTAAATACTAGTATTCTTAACATTTTTTAAACTTACACAGATTTGGGGGTCTTTAGTAACAAAGTATATTTTTAAAATATGATAATTTCCTCATAAGAGTGCAATTAAGCGATATGAAAAAACATCAACAATATTTGTACCTTCTATGTGGCATTTTGGTGTGGGGCTAGCTGATGAACTAGGTGGTATACTAATAAACTAGGGATGCTTTAAGGTCATTAAGGCATGAAAGCATGCCTTAACTTTACCTTATATTTTGAGTAGAACTGGATAGACATAGATTTATGTAGAGGGCTGGGAGGGGGGGAACTATGTAGAAGAAACTAAGTATATAGAGAAGTATCTGCATATGACCTCAGAAATATTTATTAATAAGTTTTTGAGAATATATTTGATAGTAAGACTATATCATATATAAGTTCATTGAGGTTTTATAAATGATCACATGAGATAATACTCCTAGGTATGCTGAAGAAAAATTTTATAATATATAATTGTCATGTATTTGGTGAAGTAGTAGATAGTTTATGCACTCATACATAAATAGACTGAACAATTTTTACTTTTAAGGATTCCCTATAGTGAGCAATATATAACTTATCTATGCACATACATGTATGCAAACACACACAGAGATACACATTGTGGTTTCATCTCCATTAGGAATCCCACATCTATCTAATACGTCAATCCAGACAGAGCTCTGATTTAGTCTCTTATGGTTGATGAGGGCATGGAGAGTTTAAATGAGTTGCCTGTGCTCACAGAACTGGAATTTATTGGAGACAAGACTTGAAACTTAATATCAAGGCTTGTCTTCTATTTACTGTGCCATGCTATGGCTCAGAATTATATAAATGGCAGGTGCTTTAATGGCCAGCTAGGTGGCAGAGTTGATTGAGTGCTGTACCTGGAGTCAAGCAGATGCTGAGATCAGATCCAGCCTATGACACCAGCTGCATGACTCCATACAAGTCCTTCAACCCTATTTACCTCAGTTTCCTCATTTGTAAAAAGTACTGGTGAAGGTAATTGCAAATCACATCAGTATCTTTGTCAAAAAAAAAAAGTAATTCACCAAGAATCGGACTTGAATGAAATGACTGAGCAACAACAATAACAAGAGTTATTAGCTGACTGGAACATATTCAGAAAGGATCAACTGTGAATATTTAGCCTGGGGATGCAAAAAACTTAAAGGAGCAAGGATAACTATCTTTGAAAATATAAAGGTTTATCACATGAAAGAAGGTATGGCTTTTTTAGTCTAACTCCAGGTGGGAGAAGTTACAGCACTAGAAAAAAAAAATTACAGAGAAATACAAAGAAATTTCCAAACATCAAGGCTGAATATAAGTCAAACATTCCAACTGATAGGACAGTGAAAATATAGAGATACTAGATGGCCACTTGTCATGGATATAAAATAGTTCTGTGCTTCAGAAAAGGATTGGATTAGATTTTTTCTCTTGTCATTTTAAGTTTATTATATTAAATAAAAACTAAAAAACAGCTTTTGAAAACTTTCAGAACAAACTTCTCTCCACTTGAATCACTAGCTAAGTAGTTCAGCTTCTTTTTCCCCCATAGTCAAATATTATTTTTTACATTATCCTTTTTACATTTTTGTTTTGTACTTTAATGAGTTTTTCCAATAATATTAATATTTTACATGCCTAGGGATATGCAAATAAATGTATTTCCTAAATATATTTTGAGTTCCCAGTAATATTTGTCATTGAATTATATTATTTAATTATATATAATTTAAGAATATTAAAAAATTAAAAATATTGTGATATATCCATTGCCTATACCAATCCACATATACTCACAAATATGTGTGTGTATTTCTCTTGATTATAGGAAAATATTTGATATCTTGCTCATGTTCCTATATTAAAGTCATTTGGTGATTGTTTTTTACTTGTTATACCCAACACTCAGTTTATCACTATGATTTCTATATCACCTATATTAAAAGAGTTCAGAGTAACCACCCCTCCAACCTGCCCCCAACATATACATACACGCTTCTCTTTCCCTAGAAACAAAGAAAAGGAGGGAGGAACAGAGGGTGGATAGAAAGAAAGAAGGAAAGAAGGAAGGAAGGTAGTAAGGAAGGAAATAAGGAAGGAAAGTAGGTAGGAAGGAAGGAAGGAAGGAAGGAAGGAAGGAAGGAAGGAAGGAAGGAACGAAGGAACGAAGGGACGAAGGAAGGAACGAAGGGACGAAGGAAATAGAAGGTAGATAATTATTATTTATTCACAATTAATTTTGAGACCTTCCCAGATTCTTCCCACCAACCTCTCACTCCTTTTGAAGGGATTTTATTGCAAGCAGTTAATATTTTATGGGAAAGCTGTCAGCTTCTTACAGAGCCCAAAGGAGTTATATATTTTTTCTGACATATGATCATAATTCCCATCAGTATGTTTAATGCCAGCACAGATAGGATTCCTTCATATTTGGTGGAGGGTGGAGGAAAGAAAGGGGAGGAGGAAAGAATGAAGCCAGACTTGTCAAAAAAAAAAAAAAAGGAATAACTGTGCATGCTTCAGGAAATTCCTATTACTCTGGGTGAATGCCTTGGGACCAAAAAGATAACCATACAAAGCCTCATGTCTTTTTTTGCTATTTAGCCTATTTTTTGTCTACCTATTAAAGTATGATCATGAATGAAAATTAAAATATACTTGGATGAGTTCATCTTTGTTTATGTTGTAAAATTGTTTTTATTTTTTAATATTCATATAAATAAGAAATAAGTATTTTAATGATCTCCTGCCCATATGCAACCCACCAGGGAAAAATCCTTGTAACAAATATGCATAGCCAAACAAAATGATTTTTTGGTCCTGTGCAAAAAAGAAACACTGAAAAGTTGCCATAAAGGGCAATGAAGTTTGCAGGTTACCCATTAGTTCTGTTTTTGTTTTGTTTTGCCAATGAAGATATCTTTGTTTCAGGCATTCAAAATGTGTTGTGAGGGAAACATTTGTCCTTGAACTGTCAGTCATTTTCAGGTGTGTCCAACTTTCTGTGACCCCATTTGGAGTTTTATTGGTAAAGGTAATGAAGTATTTTCCGTAGTTTCCATCTCCTGCTCATTTTTTTACTGAGCAGAACTCAAACAAAGAGGGCCACATAACCTGCCCATGGTCACACAGCCAGCACCATCTCAAATTTTATCTGAGCTCAGGATGATGAGCTTTCCAGCTCCAAGTACAATGCTCAATCCAGTTCCAACTAGTTCTCTCTATTATGTCAATCTATCCTTCAACATTGAATACCTTTTTCTCCCCCCGTAAAACATAACCTCCTAGCAGGCAATGGATGTTTTGTCTTTCTCTGTGTATATTCCCAACACATTAAGTAGCCCTTTGCATGGAACAGGTACTTTACAAATATAATTATATTGATTTTAAGGGAGGAAGAGGTCAGATTTTTCTTCTTTTCCAGTATAGTATAACATGAAAAAATGAAGTGTCCTTCAATTATGTGCAAGGAAACTTAATACTTTTCAATATATGTAATATCTTTTTATCCTATCATTTTGATGTTATACCAATCAGATTGTTTTCTTTGACTTTGTCTTTGCTATGTAGGATATCTAGCAAACCTGTCCTGAGGATGTTTCCCATTAGTTCTCTAAAATGGTTTGCCAAGCATTTAAAAAGTGAAAATTCAAACAGTAAAGTTTTTTTTTTTTGTCTTGCCCACTACTTTACCTCCTGAGGATATGCTACCTCTTTTCTTTGCACAGACTGTCACATAGTCCTGAAATGCCCTCCCTTCTTCTACAACTGTCTTTTAAAATCACTAGCTAACTTTAATGAAAATACCAGTTTCTTTATGAGACTTTCTGATCTCCCTAGTTTTTACTGTTCTTCTCAACTTGTCTTTTATTTATATTATTTTTCCATATTTTTACGCTTATACATGCTGTCTTCCCCAAATAGAATTTAAGCTCCTTGGGGACAGGGACTGTTGGTTTTATTTTCTTTGTATTCTCAGGCCCTATACACAGTAGCTGGTATATAGCAGATGGTGAATAAATGCTCATTCATTGGTTGTTCATGGCAATCCCTCCTATTAATATATCAGTTTAAGATTCCCAAAGCACTTTCCTTAGTACTAGCCAGTAAGGTGAATAATGTAATTATTAATATTCCCATTTTACATATTAAGAAGCTTAGATTTTGAGTCTACACATTATTTTGGTCATATACTGGACATATACATAGTTGATAAGTATCTGATTTTTGTTTATCTTTTACAGTTGGAGTACAGAACCACTAATTAGCATTTTAATTAACATTTAAAAAAAACTTACCTTCTGTCTTAGATTCCAATATTGTATTGGATCCAAGGTGGAAGAGTGGTAAGTGCCTTGTAGTAAGTTGGGGTTAAGTGACTTGCCCAAAGTCACGCAGGTAAGAAATATCTGAGGTTAAATTTGAACCCAGATCCTGTAATCTGTAGGTCTGGCTCTGAATAAACCTAGATCCCTCCTGACCCCCACCCCATCCTGAATTAGCAGTTTTTCACAAACTAACTTTATATAATTATAGAACTGTGAGGTCATCTACTGGAATTATTTTATCATTCTGTTTTATTCTAAGCATATTTAGTATCTTCTATAAACTTTGCCCAGAAAAAAAAAATTTCCTCTCTGATCTGACAACTCACCTTGGTTGTTGAGGTTTTTGATAAGGTATTATATTTTCATTGGTTAGTGAGAAGTTTAGAATTATGATTTTTTTTCTTAGGATGATCTTGTGACAGTTTTTCTTTCTATTTTCCTCTCTCATATCAAACCACATTTTAAAATACAATGGTACCAAAAGCTACTGCCTTATGATAATTTTTCCCATTAGAAATGAGAATGCAAAGTACAAAGGAAAGACAAAATCATATGTGTTTTTAATTATCTGGCCTATAAACAGTTGCTGTATAAAATAGGTTTGACCAAAAGTAAATATATTCTTACTGATAGCAAAACTTCATGAAAATTTGTTCTTTTGCCTCAGGATTAGACTAACTGAGTAAATAGGAAGTATAAGTTATGATTAAGAATGGTGAGCTTAATACAAATTCAGTTTGATGTGCCAGGGACAAAGGATGGTCTATTAAGGTACAATTGCGCAAATGTGAAGGTACCTGAGGTGGCATGTTCCCAGACTATGACATAGCTTTTTACAGCAATTGCTAAAACTTCCCCTAAATAAGGTAGAATTTGGGATGTGTTCCAGTGGATGGTTGAACACTACAAAGACAAAAGTTTTGCAGGGAGTCACAATGCCAATGAAGTCCTTGTTTTGGCAACCCAGGACATGGTAAGTGGAACAAGGGATCAAACTGAGGAACACAGAGAGGGAGGGAACACTCTCCTACATATCCTACCATATCATGACCTTGGAATTTTTTTTTCTGGCTTAGCCTTAGAGATGGCTCTGTGAAATAAAATTTATTGTTTTTAATGTGATAATAAGGGTTTTTTTCTGCCTAATCTCATCTTTCTTTCTAAAATTTCCTTTTATTTTCCTTCTATACAGATTCACATCCTATTTAATAAAAATTAATATGTTCCTTTTATTTTTCTACAATTGTGTAATTTAAATTATTGTGGATTCTTAGAGCAAACTTTCAAGGCCTGAGAGTTTTTCATGCCACACTAAAAAATTTAGTCTTCTTATAATCCAAGAGTATCATCTGACAGAGAGATGATAGATACATATGCTCTCATAGGATTCATAAATATCCCCAAATAGGCCCTTAAAGCCTCTTCCTACATGTTGAAATCTGATATAGTGCAATATCAGACTCACAAAATGTAGCCATAAGTTAATTGAAGATACTCTCCAATGTCTATGAAGCAGATGGATGTGATAATCTCAAGTTGAGGAAAATCAAGAGAAGCCTTGAGAATCATGTTAAGACAAATTTAAGGAATCTGAAAATGTGAAAATGTGCCAAGTTAGTCTTATTAGGAAATGGGCATGTAGAAGAAGGCAGTTAGGTGGTAGGGTAAATAGATCACTGAGCCAAGAGTGAAGAATATCTGAGTTCAGATTCAGCCTCAGGCACTTAAAAGTATCAAGTCATTTAACTCTATTTAGTTCACTTTCCTTGAAAGTAAAATGAGAAGGAAATGGCAAACCAGTCCAATATTTTTGCAAAGAAAATCCAAAAAGGGGTCATGAAGAGTTAGATATAACTGAAATGACAGAACAGCAACAAAATATACATATAATATTATATACATATATAGAAACACATATGTAGATATACATATGCATTATATATCTGACATGCCAGTTGGATACATGTCTGTGTTTGCATATCTGTACATATGTGCACACATATCTATATACTCAAAATCCATTAATCCATTAATCTATTGAGGTCTCAGTGAAAAACCTCCCTTTATCAATACATATAAGCAAACTACTCTACAAAGTATAGTTCTAGGGGTATGTGTGAAACACGCTAAGGTTGTGACTTCCCAGGGTCTTCTAGGAAGCATATATCGGAAGAATATTTGAACCCAAGTCCTTATCTTGAGGCCAGATCTCTTATCCTCTAAGCCACAACTGCCTGTCATATAAAATATTAAGTTCTATAATCATTACTATTACATATCCCACCAGAATTGTTATAATGATGAAATAATATGTGCCGTGTTCTTCAGGTTCTTAAAGCACAATGTCAGTGATAACTCCCAGCCTTAGTATCTCCATCCTTACCTAATACAAAATTAAGCTATGTGTTACAATGGGTATAACTGCAGTACATTAGCAAAAGTAATGATTTGGGGGGCTTGACTAAATTCTGGGTGTGATATAAGGATGTTCATGGAGATGAATGAATCAGATCCTGCTATTTAGCACCTACCACCTCAATGACTACTGCAGAGAAGCTATGACTTATCTAGGGGAGACTTGACTTTTCTGGTAGAAGGTTTCCTTTTTTTTTTCCCTTTCTCTCAAGAGTTCTTTATAGGGAGGGAGGATGGGATTAAATAGTGTACAAGACAGCCTGCAATGAAGGAATGAGTGAAAGCCTTAGGATCCCCATTTGTACTGGTAAGTTTAAATTGTCATCCCTGCTGGGGGGAAGTTAGTGTTCCCTTGGTAAAGCTTTTGCTGAGTAAATGAGGTGAAGAGGAGTATACATACTCCAATGCCCGCAGCCTCTCCACCCTCATTGGCTACCTCAGCAGGAAGGCCAATGATTAAATGGCTATGAAGATCGGACGCTTTTCTCACTCCAGAGGAGGCCCACTGCAATAATACAGAGGATAGTGTGAAGGAATATTACCTTGTGTTATTGTGGAGCTACTCAATGGAAAAATAGTATCTGTTGCCACCTGTCTCCTTAGCAATGAAAATGCACTCTGAATTTGAAATTATTGGAGAAAATGAAAATAAACAGTGAGGATGGAAACATTTTTTTTAGATCAATGCTAAAATATGAAGTAGAAAACTGATGATTCATGTTCCCAAAATGATTCTCATGTTGGTCTCAATTTAGAGAGTAAGTATACATTTAATTAAGATGCAAATGTTATACATTAGATTTTCTTAAATTCAGTCTACTTGGCCAGTGTTAAAGAGCTTCATCAGAATTACAGATTGCCTTGTTTACATGAAAGAAGTTGAGAATCCCACTTGATGATATTAAAAATAGATTATGATTGTTAGATTTCTAAATAACATCAGTTAAATCTCATTTGGTCTATATTGTTTTATTGCTAATGTGAAGGATATAAATGTAGAACATAGGTAAGTTGTGCTATGAGGCTGTATCAGCATTTAAAAAGAGCAGAGATCGCATATTTAAAAGACATTAGTTTAAAAACAAATAACAGAGACTCTTTATAGTTATGCTAAGAATATTAACTATTGAGTCAGAAGACTTGTGTTTGGTTATCTGCTCTTCTGTTCAATAACAATGTACTGTGAGATAATCAGCCTCTCTGGGCCTTTGTTCCCCCATAGAAAAAATGAGGGTGATAGAATAGATGACTTCTGTTTCTAGTTAAGCTTTTACACACAGATAGGATATTGAATCCTTGAAAGTTTATTTCCTTATAAGCTTTTTCTAAATTTCAAAGTAAGTGAAATATTGCTAGTTTATTATTGCTACTTAGTCATGATTTTTTTTATTTTGTAGAGATAGATTCTAAATAAATATTTCTGTACTTTTATTAGAAGAAACTCTTGTAAAAGTCTCAACATATTTAAAATTATGACAAAGGAAGAAACATTAGTGCTGATTATATGTAAGAGGTTTAAAGTCCTACATCTTAATTTTCATTTCAAATAGGTTATCATTGCCATTGTTAAAGTGAGTTGGTAGGCTGTTGGTTTTTTTTAATATATTTTTCAGATATAATAGCTTTAGGAGTAGAGTATTGTCTCAGAAAACCTTGAACAATGCACAATCTAAGAATATCTTGGCCAGAAGGTTTATTAAAAATAATATCTTATTGCATCAATATTTCAAGGTATAAAACCCAATTACTTTATCCTAATTTGTGAGAAAAAATAAGAATGAATTTAAAATTAGAAGTGAGAATTTTAGCATCGCTAATTCTATGATTGTACTTGGAAGGTGAAAACATGGGTCAATTTTCAAGGAAACTAATAGAGCAAACAAAAAGAATTCTCCATGGTACAGTGGGGTTTGAAACTGCTTATTCTGTAATCTTTCTAATTCTAAAATTCCTTTCTGAAATGCAGACAGAATCTATGAGTAATTGCAAAAGTGTAAAACAACTTTCACCAATGTTTGCATATTATATATAGTTTTCTCTTATTCCTTCACATTTAAAAATAATTTTGTCATTTTTTCTTTAACCATACCTCCTTAAAAATTTCCCCATCAAAATCTAAATGTTATTTTACTGCAAAAGTGTCCCTTTGGCCTAAATAGAAATATTCTTAAAACATACTTGAAAATATGTGTTTTGAATGCAATTTGGTTTCTTGAAAATAGCCAGAACAATCAGAAGAAATTGAAATCTTTTTTTTTCTATATTAGAAATGAATTAATTTGAAAATCATCGTCATATAGCTTAGAAAAACTGGAGAAATATCTGCTTGACTTATAGGACTCAAATTATTTCACCAAGATTCTAAAAAAAGCTAAAAGTTTTCCTCCAAGATTTCTATTAATATCAACAGGCTTTAATTTTTAAGATACTACAAAATCTGGACATCTGATACTCCAGATTGAATTGAGCAGTTACAATCACTCAATCAGTTAACAAGGACTTCTTAATTGCCTACTAACTCCCAAGTATTGTGTTAAGTTCTGAGGATACCAAAAAAGGGCACAGAATGAGTTCAAGGAATTCTGTTTCATTCTTATATGCTAAAAATATTTCACATTTACATGAACTATGATTGTAATTATAATGCAAAGTAACATAAGTATAGTGTGATTGATATAGGTGTGTCACACATTAATTTAAATTTTCATTTTGTTCATTTGATTTTATAGAAAGCAGTCATTCAAAGAATGAAAATTCTGAAGCATTTTTTAATTATATAAACTTCAGGCTTCATATGTGTACAAGTTGTGTTCTGATTCTATTTCAACTATTTTTTAATCCTGTGGGGGATTATTGTAATATTTTAATATATTTTACTCAGCTACATTTCAGTAGTTGAACATGGCTATTAAATAATTGATATATGACTTGCTTTTAGGATTATTCTTGAGTATCTTGAAATTCTAGGTCAGTAAGTTAAGCTGTTTGAATGAATAGGATTAACTAAGACAAAGATTGTTTTTTTCTTTTTTAATTTATATTGATCCTTAGGCTTTCTTATTTCCCTTTAAAAAATAAAGAGCTGGCTGGATCTTCTTTACCGTTATATTACTAATTACAGTAGAAACAGAAGATTTTGCTCTTTAAATATATGAAATAGAAAAGAAACACATGACCCAAGCTCTAAACAGAGCTTAACAAAGTGGGTGGGAACCTATTGGCCTCCTATGTCAACTTATGTGGGCTAGCTTTAAGGGAGGACTCCCATAAGAACACTTGAGAATCTTTAAACCTTTTCTTTTTTCAAATATGAAACCTTCCTGAATTACCTCTGAATTGAATCGTTGTAGTTCCTGTGAAATCTTTAAAAGCTAAATTTTAAAAACTTTTAAGTGTGTTAAGTGAGTGAGTGTCTATGTGTTTGGAAACATAAACACAATATATCTTAAGTGTTAGAGAAACTTTGGGCTTGATAATCCGCATCTATATCATAGGAAAATATGTTAGAACTATTTTTCCATGTTACTATGCTTTTTACTTTCAATTATGTATGAAATGCTATTAAATTGAGAGGAAGAATATGATGTTGATGATAATAATAGCAATAATAATACTGGAAAACATTTTAAAGTTTACAGAGTAGTCCTTATAGCCACCTATACCAATAAAATATTCCATACTATTGTTGTCTGTCATATTAAATAACTTTATATTTTGTTATTATTGTCACTTCAACTGAATCAGATGGTTTTATCACTTGTCCTAAGAGAAACTAACTTTAAGTTGTGCCAGGATAATACAAGGATCATTTGGGCCATTAGCATCATGGTCCTCCCCTAAATCAATCCCAGTTTCTTAGTCTACTTTAGAGGGAGAATGTAATTAAGCCATCACGGAACAGTAATGATAATAATGGTGGTGGTAGCAGTTATGGTTGTGGTAATAACGATTATATAAGTCTATAAGGTTGAAAAGTGCTTTGCTGTCATTATCTTACTTATAATGGAAGGGAATGACCCCAAAATTGTTAAAAATGATACAGAAACGATGTGAATTATTTCAATAAATAACAGTAGGAAGTTTTAAGCACTGGACCACAGTCAGTTTGCAGCTTCTAAGGAAGGGCGATGTGGCTATTCAAAAGTTCTGTCTTCTTGTTCACTATTTATTTTGTCACATGGCTAGTATTCTTGCACCAAAGTTGAGGCCAGTGTGAAAAGAAAATATAACCTGAGAAATGGAGATTTCTTTACAACTGAAGGCAAGAGCTGCATTCTCTGGGGATAGTATTTTACTGCTTCTGTTGGGGCATCAAAGAATTGGATCAGGAGAAGAAATATATTTCTTATTACTGTTATAGGCAACCTTTCAAAACTTCATTAAGGGGCAAACAGTGTTGCCCCTTCCCTAGTTAGGGCTCCACTATTTGCTGAGTATAGCAATTATTCTTCATCTTATTTCTCTCTCTTCTTTAGTTCTCTCTCATTCTAGCTATAACCATACAATTTACCTCTATCCAATTTGATTATCTTGTGCATAACATGTTTGCTTCTAAGAAGATATTTCATTTAGTTAGCCTTAGTACATAATACTAAATTACATGTGATTGTTGTATTTCTCAATTTCATAATTGATATTTGCACATGTAGTCAATAGTATGCAATGTTTATAAAGTACTTGCAATTATGTGCATAGATAGATATAGTTATAGACATATATAGAGAGAGAGTATAGCAGATTGAATATAATCCTTATAAAGAAATTTCTATAAAATTTTGGACATTAGACCTTGAATCAAAAATGTAACCTTCAATTATATTATTATATGGTGAAATAAAATATAACTTATATTATTCAAACTAGTGCCTATTACAGGAATATAATCCATTGTAAACTTGAGAATTGTCTGTTTGAAGAATATGAGAGAGTTTGCTTAATAATTATGCATATATACATATAACATGCAAATACTTATATATGCACACTTCCTACCATTTTTATCTTTCCCAATCTTGTTATAGTTTCTTTAAGCATGACTTTGAATTCTAGAAAATCAATACATGAAGCTATCATTTTACATTGATTTTTTAAAAATTTATGGAATGAAAAATTAACAAAGCTGTATCATGATTCTGTTGATGGGTTTGACTCAAAAATAGTTATTCAAAACTTCCTGCTAGTAGAGTCATTTTTATAATCAATTTTATGGAACAGCTTATTAAGTTTTTTTATACCACATATCTTGATCCTGAGATGTTTATTCCTAAACCACAGAATCATGCAATTGAGAGAGGGATTTTAAGATCTATTGTGAGTTATCAGTTCTAAATGTGACAGTAATATAAAATTAATTGATCCATGGGTTACAAAATTACGCTGTACGTTATTGCTTAAAGACCTGATGTTCCCATTTTCAATGAAAGGATATTTTTAATATCTTCTGGAAAATGTTCATTTGAGTTTGTACCAGGTGCTTGGGTCTTTTGTTCTTAGCCATGAGTTTTTATTAAAAAAATAACAAGCATTTCAAGTTTAGAGAAGAAAAGGAGCAATTGAAGAGAATGAAATTATATTTGGAATTAAAGTTTCCCTGCCAAATTTATTGTCTATCTTCTCAGAAAACATGACATTTGATAAAAAGAACTTTGTAAATAATTATTAAAGTAATCTCAAATCAGTTACTAGTAACTAAAAGTTTCAAATTTGAGGCTAACATCAAAACTTGCCTTCAAATAAAGGATGTGTTATTCCTAGTTATGACCAGAACATTAAAATGCCCATATTTTGCTAATATTTTTTCTATGCATAATTAAACAATGTTTCATCCCAGAGATTCATCATTTCCCCCACTGGTAAATTGTGTGTTTTTTTTCTATAACCATATTAATTAGTCATGTGTATTTGTGTATGCATATGATTTGCTCTATTTCATTATATGAATCCTGAATACTTCCACATCAAACTAAACATTCATTCTTACTATTTCTCCAGTTATTAAAGTTGCATGATGTAATCAACATTGCCATCTGTTATCAAAACCTGTTCATCATCATTTTTGTCACTTTAAGTGGAATCATTCAGACAATAATTTATCAAATGAAGGATTATCACATACTAGCATGTAAATATTAAATGTGTACAAATCATAATGGTATCAAGTTAGTCTTTGGTAGTAGTAATACTGTATTCATTTATGTTAATAATATAACAAATATTGAACTAACCTTAACCCCTTTTATGCTATAATTCATTTTGCATATGAAACTTAAATTATTTTTCCCCCTTGCTACTGAGTGCTTTGAATTTACAATGAATTCAAAAAACACTTATTCCAATGTTCAGATGATTTGATTTTTTTTCTCTTGAAACATGTTTCTAAATATTTGAATATATAACTTGGGGAGCAAGAATCTGCTATTTAAAAAAGTAAAAATTTGTTGGATCTGTAGTCTCATCAATATTGCTTCATACTCCCTCCAAAGGTACAGATTGGAAAATCTTCACATTTTCTCATACTGTGCAATGCTTTTCCATGTTCTCCTTTTAATATTATGCCCCAAGTACTGGTGATCTTCCTTTGAATCATTTATGTGAATCCCTTTGGTGATTTCTTGTTTTAGTTACTTGCCTAGTCTTTTTTCACTAAACCTGATAGCTCTTTAAAGACATCCTGCATGCAACTTCTCTTACACTATTCTTAAAGCCTTTCCATATTCACTGTGCTCATCTTTTACCTTTATTTTCATGAATCTCAATTTCTTTAATTTAGAGGCTCTGATTTTCCCAGATTGGTAGTCATAGAGCATCCACAATAATATAGTTTTGCTTGAAGTTTTAAAAAGCAAAAGACATTTGATTTAGTTAATTTAAAATAATTATAAAAATAAAAAAATAACATGAACCATTTACTGAGCTCAAATTTCTACAAATGTCCCTGAAATTGAATTCAGGAATAGTAAAAATGATATCCATCTCCATTTTTACTGTAAAAAAACAACCATAGGTGTCTTATCCAAAAATCATCTGCTACAACACAATGACTGAATATTCCTACATGTGCATATGGCAGAGTTAAATTTAGAGCAGCCACATTTCATCTTGCCTCTCATGCCTCTCCCTTTTCATTTTCTCCCAGGAATCCTTGATTACTCTTTCTTATCCACTATTCAGATCATGTTGATTAGTTGGTTGATCGGTTGTTGTCATTCATACTTGAAGATGACCAAAATTATATCATTATCTTGGAGATAATGTATAGTACGCCTAACTATAGCTCATCAGACCAATACTATCTTGGAAGGCTTTACTCCATGTTAGGCACAAATAACCTTTTTGAAAATATGGTATGAAAATGTGTCTAAATTTGCTTATCTTGGTTTCCATTTGAGATACTGTATTCTGCTTTGTTCATAGAGTGGAGCACCTTCTTTTTATGTGTAAATGCTATGATGCCCAGTCCTGTACCAGTGTTTTCCCATGTCTCACAGTTGATGTCAAAGTTCTCCAGAGACCCCTTTAGTGTCGTTGTGTCACTTCTGACCTCTGTGTGAGCACTTGCTGCATTTCAATTCTGCATAAAATAGTCTGTTAGGCAAATGTATGTTTGACAGTTGAACAATGGGGCCATACTATTAGAGTTGTGCTCTATGTAGTAGAGTTTGAATAATTGGCAGTTTGGCTAGAGAAAGGACTTTAGTGGCTGGAAACTCATGTTGTCAGATGATCTTCAGAATTTTTCCAAGATAATAGAAGTGGAAACAATCATGTTACACTTCTGTTCAAAACTATTCAGGGACATTCATAAAACCTGAACTTGAATTCTACTTCTGGAACTTAATACTTCTATATCTCATCAAGTCTCTTAACCTCTTTGAGCATCAATTCCCTCATCTGATTTAGAGGAATGGTAAAATTTGTATTCCTTATCTCACGGGTACTAAGCATTTCATCAATGTTCAGAAACTATATAAAGGTGAATTTGGATTATTATTTTGATAGATTCCTGAGGAAATGAAATATCCCCATTCCTCATTCCCATAATAAAACTGAACAAAAAGCTGAACAGCAGGTCCTTATGTCTCACAAAATGAAATATTAATTCGGCATCAGTCTCAATTTTCAACCAATTAGCCATCTAGACTTATTTAACCCTGCATATTTGCCATGCTCCAGGCAATTAAGATGTTTGCTGCACTCTTTAGAGGCATCCAGTACCTTCTCACCTTGCTGTCCTTGCTCATGAAATTTCCAATTATAGGAATTCTCTTCTCTCCCACCTCCCCCTTTTGAAATGCTGTCCATCTTTTCTAGCTGGCCCCTTCTAGTTGGAAATTCCTTTACCTACTTTAGCATGTTGATGTGGAGTTAGGAAGCCTAATATTTATAAAACAAAAATACAAACTTGAATGTAATTTATATTGATCATAAGTATTTACCTTATATTTAGTTTATTCTTTGGTTTGATAATACACTAAATGCATGCCATGTTCCTATTCCATTATATATTTCATGAAGAAAAGAGATATGATATATTGTATTTACCCTGGCATTGTATTTACCCCATACATAGTATAATACTTTATACAAAGTATGCCTCAAAATGAGCATTTATTGAATGGATGAGTTATCAAATCAATTCTCCCAATTTCTGTAGCTACTGGATTATTCAAAATGCTTCCTGAGTGACATACATACAAGATTACATTCTGTACTGATTAGGAATTTATGTTAGCTGGTAGCCAAACACATTATCAGCCATAGGCAAAGTCAAGTCAAATACCTTTTATTAACTACTTATTCTGTATTAGACTCTAAGCTAAGTGCTCAAAATGTTCACATTTCAAGCAGGGTAATCAGCCCATTTTGAGCACTAAATTAGGACATTAAAGAATCAAAGATGGCAAAAATACTTTAAATCCAGTTAGAGTAGACAAATATACCTTCACATTGTAATAATATGGTATATTTTAAATAAATACAAATTCCTTTATAGTAATAGTTAAATTAATGCATCTGGTAAACATTCAGCAATGAGTAGTGTATACAGAGCCTTAGGTTTATAGCTTATTAGAGACTGAAAATTTATGTAGGGAAAGAGAAGGGAACAAGCATTTATTAAGTGCCTACTACGTGGTAAGCACTGTACTAAGAAACTTTATAACTATTTTTAAATTTTATCCTCATAAGAAGTCTGGGGAGTAGGTGAAATTATCATCTCTATTATATATGAGGCAAAAATAAGTTAAATTACTTGCCCAATGAGTAAATTACTTGCCCATTTATTTTAAAGAATACATGGCAATTCAACAGACAAACAAAGGAGGTGGCGAGCATTCTAGGTAACAGGATTAGCATGAATCTAAATGTGGGTTTGGGGGAAAAGAAAGTAGTATATTTTACCTCAATCAGAATGCATTACAAGAAATGACATGCAATAAGATTGGCAAGGTCAAGTAGGCCGTCATTGTAGAGATCTACCAAGCATTGCTATTTGGGTAGGCAGAAATTTGGAAGCAATTGAAGATTTCTGAGAATGAAAGTAGAATAATTCAAGGTAAGTATATGGCATATTATCCAGGCAGCAATACTAAGAATAAATTAGAATTGGCAAGAATTTGGCAATTTGGAAAATATAAGAAGGGAATTCTAGGGGTCCTGAAAGATGGTACTACTCTTGTAGTAATGGTATTATAGAGTAAGGAATACACTATAGTATACATTAACTGGTGTTAAAAAGGCCTGTATTCAAAACCTGCCTGAGACACTTATTAGTTCAGTGCCATTGACCAAGTCATTTAAAGTCTTCTTGTCTTATATTTTGATTAGTAAAATGAAAGGACTGGGCTCCATGAACTTTAATGTCCCCACTAATACCTCAGTCAATGATTAAATGAAAATATGACCTTAGAAGGTAAGGTAGACTTGATTAGCTTTTTTAACTAATTGGACAAGAAAAATAAATGAGGAGGAAGGGGCAAGATTATTTTTTTTTCAAAACAGTATTCTAAATTTTTAAGTACCCTTTGTTGGGCAGGTACTTTGTTACACATTTAAAATTTTCATACCGTTTCTTTCTCACAAGTAAGAATATTAAGGCTAGTGTTATACCCATTTTACAGGTAAAGAAATTGTGACAAAAAGAGGTTAAATGTCATGCCCAGTGTCACATAGTTAGCAAGCACTTAGGCACTTGATTTGAATTCATGTATTCCTAAGTCCAAGTTCACTGTGCAACATAGTTTTAAAATTATCTAAATTCTCAGTATTACAAGAATTAAAAATAGGGCAAAAGTTTTGTACCAGAAATATTGAAGGGAGTAGTAAGAGATCATAATTTCTATTTGGGATATCTTATATTTGAGTTACTACTAGGTAGTAATGTTCTTTAGTCAGTTGAAATTATGTATCTAGAACTTAGGAAAAAATATTAGAGCTACAGTTAAAGAAATGGAAGCTATCCATACAGGAATAATAGATAAAACAATGTGACTGAACTAGCTTGCCAAAAGAGAGAAGTCTGAGTGCAGAACTCTGAGGAATATTTATATTAAGGAATTTGAAAATTACTGATCAATCAGGAAAGGTGATAAGCAAAATATTATTGGCTCTTTCAGAAGAGAGCCAAGAAAGTATGTAATCTTAAACCATGGAAAGTGGCAATAACTGGCAATAGTGTCTTTAAACTTCTCAAAAGCTACATGTTCAATGAGGACAAGACCTGAAAAAAGTGACTAGACTAGGTGATCATGAGCTTTTTTGATCAACTTTGAAATATAAGTGCATTCACAAACCAGATTACAAAAGGTCAAGGACACAGATGGTGATACATTGAGTACATGGAATCTCTGCAATAAGTTTAGCCACAAAAAAAAATAACCTAAATGACCTAAAGGTATAAAGGCAATTTTTCTTTTTTAAAAAAATGGGTGGATTATGCAAGCAAATTTACAAAAATTCTAAATCACAAAGTTGTAGGAAAACCTTCAAAACTGTATGTAAATGTAATATATTATTATTCATCTCCATTTTATGGAATTTTGGTAGAAACAGACCTGGGACAAATTGCTATCCTGATATTTTTCTTCAATATCTAATATGTGCACTGTTGTAAGGTAGATAAAATGTTGCTTTTAAAAAATGATTAAAAGCATTATAATGAAAGGAAATCTTTACCAGGTAATTGGAAACATTTTTGGCATGAGTCCAGTAGTAGACTGGACAATGCTCTATTTTGTGCCTCGTACTATTACCATTTACTTTTAATTTCTTTTACAAAATCTCTGAATTTTGAAATAATTTTAACCCATATACATTGAAAATTATAGGCATTTGGTACGATGATGTACATTAAAAATGTTGCTCTTAAATTTTTAGAGATCAATGGTTTGTCTAGATAATTGCAGTAACAGTTTTGTTTGTGATAATGCTCTAGTTCCAATAGGCTATTTAAAAAAAGTTACTGAATTTTCTATTCAGGATATTTTTGGATCTTTCTTTGTAGTATAGAGATTTACCATCTGTTTATTTAGGAAAACTAGCTAGGTTTTAATTATAATCTTGCTTTGAAGTGGTGAATTGTTAGGTATTCTATAAGTACTAAATATTTGTAATCTGCAGTGACATATTATAGAATATATACCTTTTATAATAATCTGTATCAATTTAATAAGTTTGAAATATTTAAATTAAATCACTATAATTTCTTGTCTTCATGAGTTTATATTGTCATCAGGATCCTACTCTTTTGATTAACAAATAAATATCTGTGACTCACCCATTTTCTTGTTTATTAAACCATTACCTTCCATCTTTGAATAAGTACTATATATGGGTTACAAGACATAAGAGTCATAAGGGCTATGCAATGAAGTTTAATGTTTTGCCCAGGAGTTACAATGCTAGGAAGTGTCTGAGGTCAGATTTGAACCCAAGACCTTTTATCTCTAGGACTGGCTTTCAATCCACTGAGCTACCTAGCTGCCCCAATTCAGTCTTTTTCAATGTTTTTATGTGAAAATCCGAGTTGAGTTTATATAGATGTTATCCTTGGAAGACTTTTCTTATTCTACTCTCAGACCTTAGATATATCATATGTCCCATACATTGATAAACCACTTCTATTTATATTAGATACATCTTATTGCATATACTTATTATAAGCCTTATCTTTGGTAAAATTATACTTTTATTCCCAAAATTATTTCTTGGATTTTTAACCATTTTCTCATATTTTCTGACATCAGCAAACTTCAACCTCATTTTTTTTAAACCCTTGACTTCTGTGTATTGGCTCCTAAGTGGAAGAGTCGTAAGGGTGGGCAATGGGGGTCAAATGACTTGCCCAGGGTCACACAGCTGGGAAGTGTCTGAGGCCAGATTTGAATCTAGGACCTCCTGTCTCTAGGCCTGACTCTCAATCCACTGAGCTACCCAGCTGCCCCTCAACCTCATTTTTGATGAGGAAATGTCCATCTTTCAATAGCTATTTTAGCTTAACAAATCTTATAGCTTAATAATAAAATGAGTATTATAATTGCATTAATATTATGGTTTCAAACGCATTACATTTGGCAGTGCCACAAGTGGATGTATTAAGGCTGCTATTATCGTGTTTTTAATTGCTTGAAACATATTTCCACTGGCATGTGATTTCATAATGATATTGATGATAATTAGATTCGATCAGATTAGACTGGATTAGATTAGATGAATGATTCAGTGAAGAGAAAAACTGAAGATTCATTGAGGGAATGACTTCTTGAAGAAGATCACACAGGAGTTAAGAGGTCATTATCTTAAGGCCATAATTTGGAAGGATTAGACTCAGTGAGGAAAAGCGATAACTCATCTTTAGTTGAAAAGGAAGGAGGATAGAACCATTGATGGTCCTGAGAAATTTAGAAGAAGGTAGATGGTGAGAACAAGGAATTTACATTGGATAGCATCAATAATTTCCTTAAAAGAGGAAGACAACAACAAATTCACTTATTATATAAAATAATAGAGAAAAGTTACTAGGTAGCTGAAGACACATTGATCAAGAGTAGAACATCTTGAATTGGTGAAGTTTTGGAATGTGGACAACTTTAGTGGAACTTTTTTTCAACATCTTGAGTGAGAAAGTAAATTAGAATGTAAGAAACAAAATAGTTCCTTTGAATGTATAAGGGAAATCCAGTTTTTATTTAATGATATGCACATTCTCTTTGTAATCTGTTCATAAAATTTCTGGTGAGTTTTGATAGGGAAGCTTTGAGGCATACAATGAAGGGGGAAAGACATGCATTATTGACCATATTATTTAGTTATCAGTATACTTTTCATTTATAGAAAAAATCTCGTGAGAACAGACCATATCATACCAAAATTGTCAAGAATCCAATAGTTCATTATTCAGTAGGTTCCACACATACACACCCCCCACTGCCCAAGAATGTACATATATAATGGCTAGAGTTAAGTCTGCCTTAAGTCCTTAAAGTAGTTGACAATAATTAGCAAATTAATGAATTGGTTTTCTGTTTATCTCTCTATTCCCAAGAGTAAATTTTTGTTTAAATAATCACCTCTACCAGGTAACAGCTGGTAGTTTATCAAAGTGCTTTAATTTTAAAGGTGCCTCTGAATTACATTCACACCAGGGGGTGTAAAACACACTTTCATATGCTAACAAATCTAAAAGAAAGAGAGGGCTTCATTTAAACAATTTGACTTAAAAAAAAAAAAAACTAAAAAGAAAAGACACAAATCATGGATTTACAGGTTATTTTGCCCTTGCTGTGGACTTTTTAAAGTTAATGGACTGAAACCCTAGTTCCTATTTTTTTAACAATGATAAAAAAGGTATTAATGGTTTTTGCATTCAGAACACTGTGATTACCCACTCCTATTCCTTTCTCTTCCCCTAGAACACAAAAATTACAAATTATCACAGCAATTCTAAGCATAGCTGATATCCTGCACATGTTAAACTATTTTTCCAAGCAAAAAGTCAGAACTGTGTTTTGATATTTGACTTCTGGGATCTGTATTTAATTATATTTTCTCTGATTTTTGATGTCAGTATTGTTTTCACTTATATCATTTTGGCTATGGTGTATATTGTTCTCTGTGTAGTTTTCTTCTTTATGCATCAGTCTCTCCATTAGTTCCAAATAATTTCCTGATTTGTTTCTCCAAAAAAAACAAGGCTTAAAAAATAAAAACTGTAGAATAACAAATATTATTTATATGAATTATAAATTTAAATTGATGGATGTAGTGATGTATATATATATATATACACACATATATATCTGTATCCTCTAATCTATATATATGAAGTTTCATTAATTTAGTAAGTATTAGAGGAAATGGCTAAATTATTTTTTCATAGGCCACATTGTTTATAGCTGGCATACCAAATCAGGCAATAACCTTCATATAAATAATATCAAAGGCATCTTCTGATTCTAATATTACATAACACTCTTCTATAGTGCTCAAAGGTTTGCCAAATGATTTATAGATGTGTATCAATTTAAGATATTTTGATAGTCTTCAGTAATGTATTCTTTTTTAAATCTATGACAAGCATTATTTTCAAAAACAGAAATGCTTATGGGTTATATATTGTCTTTGAAAACCACAAAATCACTAAATCGATCTATACATACATATATAATGTATTAGAAAAGCACAAATTCACATAATTTATATTAGAAAACCACTGTCACTCATATATTTTAGTCGATGGCACTATATCCACTAAATTTCCTTAAATATAACCAATTTCAAAAGTGAAGATTATTTATTTTATTCCATTTCATTCTTAGAGTCAGTGGAATCAAATAGGTTGTTCCACTGAAATAAAATTTAATAAAGATTTGAGGAAATATGTATCGCCTTCCTTTAGGTTCTTTCCTACAAAAGGGATTATACACATATGCATATATACATATATGTGCATATTTACACACATATATAAATATATGCACAGAAGTACAGTTAGGTGGTAGTCTATAGAGTTCCAGTCCTGAAGTCAGGAAGATGAGTCTTCCTGAGTTCAAATCCAGCCTTAGACACTTACTAGTTGTAGGACCTTAAGCAAGTCACTTAGTCCTGGTTTCACCATCTGTAAAATGAACTGGAGAAGGAAATAGCAAATCATGCCAGTTTCTTTGCCAAGAAAACCCCAGATGTAATCACAAAGATTCAGATATGATTGAACAACAACAATATTATATTATTTTTTCATAACATTTTGTAATTGCTTTTTAACTTGATTCAGTCTCCATTTTGTTGTCTCAGGGACCTGCCTTCAGGCAATTTTGACACCTATTCTAAGGCAATGATACTTTACATGATATCTCAATGTTTTTATTACTTCTGTTGATATTTTCTCAGGTAGTACAAAGTAATGGGCAGTTTGGGTAATAAATTGAGGTTGTTTTTTTTTTTAATTTAAGCAAAAATTAAGTAGAAAGTTATTGTTCTACCAGTACCTTAGCTACCACCTGCCCTCATCCACAACCCCCAGGAGCATTCAACAGTAGCTCAATAATGTTAACTAAAATTATGCCATTGGACTAAAATTTTTCTGTGCCAAACATAGAAACATGTGATGGGGTAAGACCTAATGTAAGTAAATAAATATGAAATGATAAAGGAAAGAAATTTACTGTGATCAGTATAGATCATTATACACTGATGAAATTAGGACTTCTGTGTCCTAGTTATGCCACTCACATAAACAAGATGTACCCATCTAAGGTGACAGTAATTTTCTGTTGCTGTGTAATTGTCAACAAAGAGAAATATACAGCCATTGGTTTTCTGCTATGTTTGTTTTATACTGAAAGAGCTGGCAGCTGCTTTGCTCTGCACCCTTTTGCACCCCAAATTAAGTGTTTATGTGACTAATCCATAAATGCTACAAATGGGAAAAACATACTTTTACTCATAATTTCTGCTAAGGAAAAAAATCAGTCAATATGAACTCCAGCACTAATGTTCTGGTTATAAAGTTGATATTAATCAAATTACTAACAGTAGAATGATGAGAAAATTTTATAAACTATATTTCACATATTAATAAATACATATAATAGATTTTATAACAAGGATAATTTCATCTCTGCTTTTAATGTAAAGAAGTAGTAAGTAACTAAACTTGCTGATCTTTGGGAGATAAGCAGAATAATGACAGTTCTAATCTAGTTTATCAGAAATGCTAGTATTTATTAACCTATATCCAAACATAACAATTTAACTTTTTTCAAACAAGTGCTATCTTTTCTTGCTTTATATCATCATGAATACTGGCAATAAGACCATGAGCAAAGAAATACGACCAAATATATGAAATTATGTTTTCCTTACCTTATGTTTGATTACATGATGAACTCAATGCCTTTCCTCTTATCCCTTATTATCCATCAATTTGCCCTTAATTTCATATCTTTTTTTCACTTATAGAAACAATGTCATTTTACATGGTTCAGTTCCTCTTTAAATGCCAGTTATTAAAAAGAAAACTCACATATGAATTTCAGAAAATTGCTTTATAGCACAAAGTTTTTATTTTGCAGTGTGTTTTGTAGATGTTTCTTTCCTAGAAAAATTCTGAATGAAATTCTATAATTAATCCTATTTCAGGATTAATCCTATTAAGGAAATTGAGAAGTTAAGTGATTTACCCTGAGAATCTGATCTCTGTGTTCCCCAAATGCAGCTTCACTGTCCTATGCCCCAGATTATATTTCTGTACTATGAATAATATTAGATTCAGAGGGGATATTGTGGGGCAAAGCCCAAGGCAAATAAAGTCCAGAGATCGGCTCCCCAACGGAAGTCCAGACATCCCTGCCCAACTCAGTTGAAGCTGTTGTTGGATATTAAATGAACTTCAGGAACCAGTATAAATCAAGAGTAACTGCAAGTCTTAGAAAGTCTGAAGAAAAACTTCCAGGGCTCACTTCAGAGGGTCTCACAGCCAAAATTCATCCTCCTCCCGCCTTGGCTTCCTTCCAAAGCTGCTCCTTCTGGCTCTTCTGTCCCAGAACCCTTTGCTACTCACCAATGGTCACTGTTCCTGCTTCCTCAGGGTTCCAACTGCCAAAATTCCAAAATGCCCTGATTTCCATTGCATCTGAGGCAGAATATGAATTTTGTTTTCCTAATTTCCACTGAAATGATATACTAGTATGACAAAGATGATCAAGCAATAGTGCAATTCTTAGAACTCTCTACCCCATTTCCTATCATTTCGCTACAATTATTATAAAAGGTCATAATAAGACTTAAGGATTTTTTCCCTTTTGTTGGCTTTAATATAATCAGAAATCATTGCATGGTGGCAAGCTTACTATTGATAAGACTGCACTCATTGAGGCTTGTCCTCTGCTAGAAGATAGTATATCTCTTCTGTTTTTGAATCAGTATTCAAAGACTTTCCCCTCATTTTAGTGCCTGTCAGAATTTTCTTCAAACAGCAAAGATCTTGGGAATCCATGGTTATCTCTCAATTCCAACTAAGAAACATATTAGAATCAAAAGACTTGGATCGACAATCCATATAAGTCAAATGAAATGTATGAAAAAAAAATCTCTACTAATCAAATTTTGACAGACAGTTGAATGGGCAGCCCATTGAGCTATTCATTAATAAACAAATCTTATTCAGATATTGCCAATGAATAATGAATGGAGCTTAGAATTTATAGGAATATGAGAGTGGACTGAAATATATTTGAGAAATTGTATAGTGCTTTCATTAACCCAAATCAATTCCTAAGTTAAAAACTTAACTTCTTTAATTATATCTTCCTAATATTTCTATATGGATATGAAACATGGCTACCACAAAAAACAAAAAAGTCTCTATTGGGAGGTTACCAAAAAGGCAATGGAGAGACATAATGAATATGTAAATAGGCTAAAGTCTACTACTAATTATGAATTTTGTAAAAAAAAATCAATGAAGATATTTTTCAGGAAACATACAATCTCAAAAATGTTGGAGCCCATGATGTAACAATAATAACTTTCCCTAGCTCTCATGTGTTGGCCAAAGGTAACACAATTCCTAAAACTCTTGTCTTTTTAGTCTTTTAAAAAGTGTTTCCTTCCCTCTCTATTTTTATCCAAACACATTAAAAATATCCTCTTTCCCTTTAAATCTTGATATAAAATAATAGTTTTATGTATATGAAGATAGCTATCACATATGTATATAAATATATATCTGTTTATCTATGTGTACATACACATATAAAACTATGAATGCATATACATACACATATATGTTTTACTTAAGTAACTACAGCATAGATGAAAGAAAAGAACTTGAAGACAACCAAAAAAAACACTTTTCATGAAAAACAAGCATGTTTTCAGAAATAGAGTATGGGGGAAAATGTCTAAAACTATATCCTCTATCCTTTATCAAAAGTAAAACATTTTGTAGTGACAAAGAAATTATATAATCTCTTTTGTAGGAAAGAATCTAGAGGAAGGAGTTACATATTTATTGAGTTATTTTTATTACATTTATTTCAGTGCAACAACCTTATTTGATTTCACTGGCATTAACAATAAAATGGAATAAAAGGAAAACATCATCTGTGAAATCTGTTATATTTAAGGAAGTTCAACATCTTGCTTTGTTTCTTCCTCATATTCCTTTGTACTTCATTTGTTTTTTCATCAAAATTATCTTTTGTTTTGATTTAAGGTTTAAAAAGAAAAACAAGGTATTTCTAAAGGAAAAATAATTGCTGAGAGTAATTGTGGTAAAATAGTTTTGTGATATTTGAGCCATTGTTTCTAGAAAAAATATGAGAACTAAATATACGTGTTCTGCATTTACTAAATTAAAAGTTGGTTCAGAGATTTAAATCAAGACTGGACCTTAGAGATCAAATAGTCTAACCATCTCTTTTCACAAATGAAGAAACAAAGGCACAGGGAATCGCTTACTCAAAGTCACACAAATGGTTCTAAGTTTTAAATCAAGATTCCGTGGGAGTAAAAAAGAAAATTAAAATAGAATAGAAAAGAATACTATCATGAAAGAATAACCACCTTCCATTTTTTAATCCTAACTTTATCCATTTAATTTAGTTTCACAGAGTTAAGACAAAAAAAGACTTTAAAAGTTGAAGTATGACTTAAGTTTCTGTTATATTTTTGGTAGGATTAAAAAATACTCACTATATTTTTTACCGTTTTAAAAGTTTAAAAACAAGTTTAAAATATGAAATAAAGAATGAAAGAAGGGACAAAGCTGGGGTCAGTTCAAGTTTGGTAATGCAATGATGTGTATACTACTGTACATTTCTATTTTTATGTTTTCATTGTTTAAGTAATTTCGCATAAATCATTTTGATTAAAAAACATTTAAAAATCATCTCAATTTTCTAATGTAACTTAAAATATATTATTTCTCTTGTTTAAATTGTTAGTTTTTAATTTAATTTATCTTTATATATAAGTATTTATAACTTGGAAGGGAGAATTTTTTCTAAAAATCACTATTATTTAGATTTTTGCCTTTTGTTTTCAAAATAATTTGGCTCATGTACTTAATGTGTGATTAGAAACCATGTTGCAATATGAATTTTCATGTATACATTTGTAAAATTAGATTTGCTTAATGACCTTGCAAAGAAATTGTAAATTAAAAAAAAGTCAATAGCACCTTTTATGTGAGCATTGGGTAGTATTATAGAAAGCAGACGATACAGAAAGAAAAGAAAGAAAAAAAGAAAAAGGAAGACCTAGACGTAAGTCTTGACTGAAAAGCAAAGAGACACTCTCAGGCTATTTTATCAGGAAAATGTCCTTCAATCTCTGTTCAAATTTTTTGAAACACAATGGAAATAAGACTATAATGCCATTGTCTACCTGTATTTGTAGTTGTTTTTTAAAAACGAAATGTGTTATATCGGGGAATTTTAAGATTTTTAGCAACATTAGAAAAAAGACAAATTTATGATACTTTGGAAATGTAATAGACAGGAGCCCTATGTAATTCTGTTTTAAAATTAGTTATGAATCTCCTAACTTCTTAATAATGAGCCAATTTTAGACAGATGATATTTTTGCTTATCTTCTATACAGGGTTTGACTAAAATAATTTTATTGGTATTTTAACCAACAAACTACAATTTTTAAATCCAAATGAAAGCTATTCCTTTAAAATATTCTCCTGGAAAAGTCATCAGCATTCCAATGTTACTTTGAATCTCTTCTTTGGAAAAAGCCCTTGATGCCTCCCTACCCCTAGTCCATTCTTTTGAATATCCTTAAATGTACAAATCTTGGTTCTTTGAGGAAGGACCCAATCTTACTTCTTTGAAAGGAGATTTTATTTTTAGCAAAAGCTATAAGCTATTTAATAACAGGTCTTGGGAATGAAGTGAGGGAATCAAACTGGCTATTAGCATTTGGTAAAAAAAATAAAATTTGGAATGCAGTAGCCTCAGTGATATATGTTTGTGTGTGTGCATGTGTGCAAATGTGATAAACTGGGTCTAAAGTTCTTCACAAAGAAGAAATTTATTTTGAGGAATGGCAACTAATGTAAATTATACACCAACTGTCCTTTATGTATTTGAGTTCTATTATGTCTTAAAAATAAGAAAGTCTTATTATAAGACATTCTACTGATTTGAAAACAATTTATTTTTAAAGTTTAAGAACTGGAGAAGACCTTAGAAATAAGCTAGTTCAAACACATTTATTTTACACAACCCTTCAGAAACAAATTTGGTATAGAGTATTCCCATGATAAAGGGGGCCAGGGAAATTTTAGGCTATATTAGATTATATTAAACCAATTGCTATAGTTTTAATTATTGCATGTAGTGAATATTTTGACAGATTAAAAATATACTTAGCATTTTAGAAAGCAAATATTACTAGCTTATATTTCCTAATGGAACCCATATTTGCATTATATCAAAATTCATTGTTCCACTGAACTACATCACATAGCTCATATAAGCAGTAACATTATGAGGTGCATTTGGTCTTTGATTTCTTTTCCTTTAGAAGAAATTAAATCTAAAAAGAATGGGAATAAATATGTTGGAATTGCTTAGAAATTAGTCTAATGATTACTGTTGCAGGTGTTATAATTAAATCATACTTTAAGTAAATGAAAATAATTTAAAGAGGTCTTCAAATGTGTATTTGAAACAAAAATTTTAAAAAATTATTTTGAAGCAGTAAATCAAAGCTTAATATGTTTGTGAATTAATTCCTTTAATCTTATTGATGACTGAGTTAAACCATTCATTTTTTAATCAAAGGAAGTTGGGGGTACAAAGTTTTGGATTGCTTTGAGAAAAGCTGATTGTGAAATTTTGTGTATATTGAAGTATATAATGGAATATCAAGGTAAAAAAAGGATGTTTATAAAACTCATTTATCATAAGTGATGTTCTCACATGCAGTAGCATCAAACAAAAGCAAGTAATAAGAACTATCTGGTGCTTTTAGCTTCCCCAATCACTTCCTTATATATAACTCTGATTTGTACATAATCAGAATTTTTCTTAGTTTCTCTCTAGCATGTTCAAAAATGACCAAAATTGAACATCTCTCTATAGAAGTGGTTTATTTTATTTATGATTTTAAGTGTGCATGTTTTTTAGTAGACACATTATATTCAAAGCAAATATTATGCTTTTGATAGGAAAGATGAAATGTCTAATGGGCTCAGGATTTTATATTCCTCTCTATATAATTATCTCATTTGATGTTGCTTTCAATATCAGCTAATATGAAGTGATCCCCTTCTTTTTATATTCATACATTCAATAACCATTTAAAAACTTACCACAAAAAGCAAACTACTATGTGCTGTGGAGAGAAAAAAATAACAGAGAGTCCCTTGCCTCAAAGACATTATAATTTAATATGGAGGAAATGACACATATTATTTATTCCTTAATAACTAAATTGATATGTATACATGAAAAGCATAATGTGTTCTTTGAAACCCAAGGAAAAGGAAATTATTTTAAATTGGGAGCTAGTTATATGAAATAAATGGAATTTGAGTTTCTCCTTTAAGAATACAGGGGCGGGGGGGCAGCTGGGTGACTCATTAGATTGAGAGCCAGGCCCAGAGATGGAAGGTCGTGGGTTCAAATCTGCTCTTAGGCACTTTGTAGCTATGTGACCCTGGGCAAGTCACTTGTCCCCCATTGCCTAGCCCTTACCATTCTTCTACCTTAGAACCAACATCCAGTATTGGTTCTAAAACAGAAGGTAAGGGTTTTAAAAAAAGAATAAGTAGGATGGGGATGGGGTAGCTAAGTGCCTCAGTGGATTGAGAGTCAAGGCCTAGAGATGGGAGGTACTACATTCACATCTGGCCTCAGATACTTCCTAGCTGTGTGGCCCTGTGCAAGTCACTTAACCCTGTTGCTGAGCCCTAATCACTCTTCTGCCTTAGGACTAATACACAGTATTGATTCTAAGACAGAAGTTAAAGGTTTAGGGAAAAAAAAGAATAAGTAGGATGCTATGTTTGTACCAAGCTATGTTTTGCCTTTCTCTGTGTCTTCTAGCACTTAGCACAGTGCCTAGAATAAAGCAAATGCTTAATACTGACTTTAGTTTTATTTAGGTCATAAAGGCTTAGTAATGCAATGAAAGTCAATCAGTAAAATGACATAAGATTTCCAAGATCTGCAAATTGCCAAAAGGAATCACCTAGTCTTCTTAAGACTTGTGGCTGGGGGAATTTGAAAGTCAGGAATAAATTAAAAACAAAGAAATGACTTTCAGCTCTTCACATTCTTCTGACACATGCATCAGTACTATGTTCTCTGGGGAACTCTCTCTTGGCAACAAGCAAAGCAGCAATCATTTGTTAAACATTTACTATATGTCACATAATATGCTAGTCAATAAATATTATCTGTTGAATGAAGGACCAATCAATACCCAAAAGAAAAATAAGATCCTCCAATTCTACAGTCAATGTATTTTTACTACACCAGACTATAGCAGAAATATAGTAGATCATTATGATTTTTGGTTGAAACTCTAGTCAGATAGCTGATTCTTTTTTTTTTTTGATGACATAATCTTTTATAAATAAATATTTATTTTAGGCATTCATTTTAATACCAAATTCTTTCCCGGGATGTAGCCTCTCCCTCACTGTTTGAGAAGGCAAGAAATATACATGTGAATCCATATTAGCTATTGGTTTAAATAAAATAAAGAGAAAAAATTATACCTAATTTTTCACTAAGAGATCATTAATTCTCTCTCTCAATGTTGATCGTCATTACAACATTGCTGTTATTGTGTATAATGAATTATCTGGTTATGCTCACTTCACTCTGCATTAACTCATAGATTTTTGCCAGGTTTTTTGAAAGCAACCTGTTCATCATTTCTTATATCAAAAGAGTATTTCATGACAATCATATATCCCAACTTGTTCAACTATTCCTCAATTGATGGACACCTCAGTTTCCAATTCTTTGCCATCCCCAAAAAAGCTTCTATTAATATTTTGCCCATATATGTCCTTTTCCTTTTTTTTCTTTGATATCTTTGGGATACAAACCTAGTAGTCATGAATTTGCTGGGTCAAAGGATATGCACAATTCTATTTCCCATTGGGCATAGTTCCAAATTATTCTCCAGAAATCTTTAACCAGTTCACAAATATACAACTGTTCATTAGTATTCCGATTTTTTCCATAACATATGTATCATTTCTTATTTTCATTTTCTATTATGATAAATACTCTGATAGGTGGGAAACTAATTTTCAATGTCACTAGATAGCCCTAAACCTTAAGACATTTAGTGAAACATGTAATATTTCTATAGTAATGGATACTTGGTTAGTGGAAAAAGTCAACACAAGAGCCACCACTAATGTGAATTTTGATTAAAACGAGAGAGTCTGTATCTAAAGAGAGACTGTAGATGACACTCAACACTCTCTTGGCATCTGAGTGTGCAAAACTAAATCATTCTACTGATTATATTTTAAACTACTATTATTATAGTTAACCACAACAACAATGAAAGAAAAACTCTACAGTTGGGAGAGTCACTTTCCATTATTGCTTTAAACTTCACTTGAATTTTGACTTTCTACATATGGCTTTGTATAGAATTAATTGGAAAGACCATCTAATTATTGTGACTAATTCAGTACAATGAATGACTAAGCATCTAGGACAAATGGTGGTATATTGCCAATGAATGCCTGAAAATATAAAAGTTTTTATGAAAATTTCCATTAGAAAATAATTATCTTTTGGGGAAAAAAAGGTAAAAAGGAATCTATTTTGTGTTGAATGATCATGAGAAGTAGGGTGGGAAGATAAATAGATCTCTAATGAATCATGAATATTAGAATTGGAAGGTACCTTAGAGATCATGAAGGCCCAACTTCCCTCATTTTCGATATCAAATATTTGAAGCAAGAGGCTAATAACAATAACTAGTAGATGATAGCATTAGTATAATACTGTATAGTTCCTGATACACCTTCTAAATATCCCTTCATTGTACCATCAAACAACCCTTTGACATAAATATTGCACCTCTATTTCCCTCATTTTACAAATGTAGAATACAAACACCCTAAATTTAACTTATTTTCTTATCAGAACTACATAGTTATTAAGGATCAGAGCAAGACCTCAAATTCATGATCTAATTGCCATTTCAGTAAAAAGCTGCAATAATGGTATATGTGTTTATATGTGTTTTTTTTTTCTTTTTTTTCTGGAAGTAAATCTCTTTTCCCCATTTATTTATTTATTTGTTTATTTTTTTAAACCCATGTACTTCGGTGTATTGTCTCATAGGTGGAAGATTGGTAAGGGTGGGCAATGGGGGTCAAGTGACTTGCCCGGGGTCACACAGCTGGGAAGTGGCTGAGGCCAGGTTTGAACCTAGGACCTCCTGTCTCTAGGCCTGACTCTCACTCCACTGAGCTACCCAGCTGCCCCTATATATGTTTTTTAATGAATTCAGCCTTATCTTTCCTAGATATATAACTTTTCAAGCTAATAAAACAAAATAAAAGAATAAAGCATTAGAAATTATAACTTGAAGCAAACTAACTCCATTGGTTGTGCCATATATGAAGCAATGCCTTATAAGATGAGGGAAAGCTAATAAATCAAAAACAACTTGAGATTTCACTTAACCTCTCCTTTTCTGGTTTTTGTCATCCATGAATCCCATGTTAAATTGAGTTGGCATAGAACACTCTTTACAAGTATTTTTGGAAAGAAAATGTTTAAGTGCTTGGCTTTTAGCACCCACAAATCACCATATCGCTTTTCTGAAGGCTATGATTTCTCAACCATAGGTTCATCTTTGGCTCCAAAGAAATATATCTTTTATAGTCTACTTGTCATCTGAAAAACAAACAAGCCATTCTTATGTAAAGAAGAGCTACAGGTGTTGGGTTTTAGGGAAGAATGTTTGAGTTACCTTTGGACTAATAGGAGGATTTGAGGGCCTTAATTTGTTAAGGGTTCTGTGCCCTGACTGAGGAAACTTATTTTGGTAAATGTGTGTATAACCTTACTTCTCTGAACCTCATTTTCCCATCTATAAAAGAGGAGATTTGAAATAGGATTTGTATAATGTCCCTTCTAACTCTAATATTTTGAGTATACAGTGTCATTTAAGATTTGGAAAACAAGTGAACACTCAAATTTTGTAATGAATATATGAACATTAGTGAATTTAAGTAGTCATTCTAGCCATTTTGGAAAAAATCTGAACAACTAAAATGTCAAAGATGAAAAGTACCTCTAACCTTCCAAATTCATATATAATATCTCAGTAAAAAATATTAAGAAAAAAATCTCAAAAAAAAGTATTTACTTTGAAAATGAGCACTTTGGCTTAAACCAAATTAGTGCTAACATGAGAACAATTAAGAACTAGAGCTTAACACTAATTATTTTACTCTTGTAGAACTATGAGTTGGTCTAACAATTCTGGGAAGAATTAATTGAATTTTTTGAAAAAAGTTAAAAGGAAATTGAAGCGATTAAAGTAGGGAATGAGGAAAATAAACTATCACTTTTTGCAGATGATATGATAGTCTACTTAGAGAATTATAGAGAATCAACTAAAAAGCTAGTGGAAATAATTAGCAACTTTAGCAAAGTTGCAGGATACAAAATAAATCCACATGAATCATCAGCATTTCTATATATTTCCAACACAACTCAGCAGCAAGAGTTAGAAAGAGAAGTTCCATTTTAAAATATCCTAGACAATATAAAATATTTAGGAATCTATCTGCCAAAACACCGGAACTATATGAACACAACTACAAAACACTTTCCACATAATTAAAACTAGACCTAAATAATTGAAAAACCATTAATTGCTCATCAGTAGGATGAGCCAACATAATGAAAATGACAATCCTACCCAAATTATTTTATTTATTCAGTGCCATACATATCAGACTACCAAGAAACTTTTTTATTGATTTAGAAAAAAATTACAGCAAAGTTAATTTGAAAGAACAAAAGTTCAAGAATATCAAGGGCATTTATGGAAAAATGTGAAGGATAGGGGCCTAGCAGTACCAGATCTTAAACTGTACTATAAAGCAGTGATCATCAAAACAATATAGTACTGGCTAAGAGACAGAAGGGAGGGTCAATGGAATAGATTTAGGGTAAATAATCTCAGCAAGATAGTGTATGATAAACCCAAAGATCCTAGCTTTTGGGACAAGAACTCATTATTTGACAAAAACTCCTGGAAAAATTGGAAAACTGTATATGGAAGAGATTAGGTTTAGATCATCTCATACCCTATACAAAGATAAATTCAGAATGGGTAAATGACTTAAATATAAAGAAGGTAATTATAAGTAAATTAGATGAACATAGAATAGCATATCTGTTTAGAACTATGGGAAAGAAAAGAAATTAAGGCCAAGCAAGAGATAGAGAATATTATAAAATGTAAAATGCATAATTTTTATTACATTAAATTAAAAAGGTTTTGTACAAAAAAACCCAATATATCCAAAATTAGAAGGGAAGCAACAAATTGAGGGAAAATCTTTATAACAAAAACCTCTGACAAAGGTCTAATTTCTCAAACATATAAGGAGCAAAGTCAATTGTACAAAAAATCAAGCCATTCCCCAATTGGTAAGTGGGTGAATAGGCAGTTTTCAGATAAAGAAATCAAAACTATCAATAATAAGCACATGAAATTGTGTTCTAAATCTCTCATTGTTAGAGAAATACAAATCAAAATAATTCTGAGGTACCACATTACACCTAGCAGATTGGTCAATATGAAAGCAAAGGAAATTAATAAATGTTGGATGGGATGTGGCAAAGTTGGGACACCAATGAATTGCTTTTGGAGTTGTGAATTGATCCAACCATTCTGGAAAGCAATTTGGAGCTATACCCAAGGGCTTTAAATGACTGCCTGCCCTTTAACCCAGCCATACCACTGCTGGGCCTGTACCCCAAAGAGATAATAAGGAAAAATAATCGTACAAATATATTCATATCCATGCTTTGTGGTAGCAAAAAAACTGGAAAATGAGGGGGTATCCATCGATTGGAGAATGAACAAATTGTGGTATCTGATAGTGATTGAAAGGTATAAGTAATTGGAACAATTTCATGTTAACAAAAACAACCTCCAGGAATTGATGCAGAGTGAAAGGAGCAGAACCAGGTGATGTACACAGATACTGACATACTGTGGCACTATCAAATGCAATGGACTTCTTAATGAACTGTGGGAGTAGAAACACAGAAGAAAAACATATGATTAATCACATGATTTGGTGGGGATATTACTGGGGATATTTATTTTAAATGATCACTCTATTGCAAATATTAATTATATTGAAATAGGTTTTGAACAATGATACACGTAAAACCCAGTGGAATTGCTTGTCAGCTCTGGGAGGGGTGAGATAGAAAGGGAGGGAAAGAACATGAATCATGTAACCATTGAAGAATATTCTAAATTAATTAATCAAATAAAAAATGAAAAAATAGAAAAGGAACTGAAATTTGCATACCCTTTGCCCTAGGGATCCATAGTTTAAGTATAAATCCCAAGGATCTTAGCACCATTGATTAAAAACTGGATGATGGAACTTTAGAGGCCAGTTAGTCCAGAATTACTACTATTCAGATAAGGGAACTGAAGCCCAAACAGATTAAAATACTTAAAATTTAAGTTGCATATAAGTGAAAGAGCCAGATTTTGATTTTATTCTTCTAACTTCCAAATCTATAAAGCTTTTATCTCTACCATATTAAGGTCACTATAAGATTCCTAATTGCATGTGTGCCTGTGAACAAAGGTGTAGAAACAAAGTGTATGTCCATTAAATGGGAAATGACTAAATACCTTTTGGTACATGAATATAAGAGAATATGAAGAATTTGGAAAAAATAGTCAGATTTATATAAATTAATACATAGTAAAAACAAGAAATCAAGGAAACAATATACAAATTAATTGTAACAATGTAAATACAAAGAACAAAAAATGAAAAATAAATAATGCAGAATAAATGCCCATCCTTTATTCCAGACAAAAGCTGAGAAATATACTTTTCAATTTTCTTTGCAGAGATGGTGGATTTTGGCAGTAGACTATGTTAAATACTTTTATATACATAATTGATAGAGAAGTTGATTTCCTATATTGCATTTTTTCTTCATCCCTATTTTTAAAACGCTTTTTGTTAAAAGAAGATGATGCTCTGGGTATGAGAAAGAAGTTCATATAAGTTCTGAAATCAACCCATAAAAGCAAAAACTATTAACATATTAAAAAAATTTTAAACCGTTACCTGCCATCTTAGAATCAATACCGTGTATTGGTTCCAAGGTAGAAGAGCAGTCAGGATAGGCAATGCTGGTTAAGTGCCATTCCCATGCTCACACGGCTAGGAAATGTCTGACATGAAATTTGAACCTAGGATTCAGGATACACTGAGCCACCTCGCTGCCCCCAAAACACATTTTTTTTCAAACCCTTGCACTTTGGTGTATTGTCTCATAGGTGGAAGATTGGTAAGGGTGGGCAATGGGGGTCAAGTGACCTGCCCAGGATCACACAGCTGGGAAGTGGCTGAGGCCGGGTCTGAACCTAGGACCTCCTGTCTCTAGGCCCGACTCTCACTCCACTGAGCTACCCAGCTGCCCCCACATTTTTTTAAAGACAGTGTTTAATCTGAGAATTGTGTCATATGCTAATGTTTACCCTTTATTAATTTCTCCATAGAAAACAAAGGTTTATTGGGGTGGACAAAATGAATCAAAAAAGGAATAAACAAAGAGAACCTCTGTACATTTTCAAAAATGAAAACCTTGGAAACATTTTTTGTTTAATTTATATTCTTGAATACGCTCATTGTCCCCTCCACTGGTTTCCTTTAAATGGTAAAATGTTACATTAGACCTTTTATTCTGTTGAGGTAATAATTACTTTCACATAGATTCATTTAAATTCTCCTGACATATGTCTTTAACTGATCTACTTAATTATATGAATACATTGCTTACAGTTATGTTTAGTAAACCTATTGAACTTCTCTTCATTGTTTGCATTTACCCAAATAACACAGGACTGCCTACTTAAGACATCTGTCTCTGATCACATCTCTTAAAGATATTTCTCTGATTTGACCATTTAGGATTTTAAAATATATCTACGAAGGCCAACTACATTAAAATATTCTTCTTTCTTAATAGAAGAAATAGGCCTATTTTTTATTCCAAGTATTTTCAAAGTATTCATTTTTTAATTAAGCATATGAATGGAACCTTGAAAATTCATATAGTATGCTCAGTGACCCCTAGGGATACTGAAAAAATAGGCCCTTTGAGAAATTGTAAATTATATAAAATTCTTCCTGAACAAACACAGATCTCTTTATCTCCTTGGACTTTTGTTAGCAAAAATGTTAACAAGTAACACATATAAAACCTTAAGGTTTTCATATCTCTCACTTGGATTATCTTATTTTATCCTCTGAGAAAAGAATAACACTAGTCTTCCTGATTCCAAGTGACCTCAGTCTACTACTATACCTATCTTCCTGAGAAGTATAATTTAGATAGGCTATCCAAAATGGCAACAAAATTGTTAGCCTATTATGCCCCTACTTAAAGACCCAGTTCTGTATTTGAAACATTTCAGCTTGATGAATATTTAAGGACTTTTCAAAGAGGGATATTTAATGTGTTATTTAAGTATCTATGTTAAAAGTATGAAATAAAAGAATTAAAATCACTTCACAAAAGAGAATTCCATTTAAAATATTATAATCAACTAGTCAAAATAAATATTGATGAAAATTCTTGTTTTTTTTCTTTTCCTTCAATGAACAGACAAGAAAAGTATAGCTCATAAACTATGCTGTTTATGAAATAATAGGAGCTTTTGATGAATAATATGGTTAACTTCAAGTATTGCTAGATGTTTCTAACAAAAGATAAAGAATTTGTCAGAAAGGCAGTATATTTTAATGCAATATAGTGTAGTGATGTGACTGTTAGATTTGGAATTAGATAAACTCAGGGCTACAGTCATACCTCATATTCCTATAATCTCTTTGACTTTAGGTAGATTACTTCATTACTCTTAACCTGATTTTCTTCAGCTAGCAAATGAGAAAAGCAATATCATGTAACTTGCATCAAAGAATTGTTGTGATGATGAAATGAGATGATTTGGAACTGAGAAAATGCATTGAAGTGTTTTGAAATTTTTAAAGTGTCACGTATATGTGCTGTTATTACTGTGATTGTTAACTCACAAATGACTGAGGGATAACCATTTGATCCATATCTCACAAAGCTCAAGAATTTTGAAAATATATGAATTTGGGAACCCCCAGAAAACTAGAGATAGAGCATGAAAGAGGTGGAAGAAAACATGCTGGGAAGTTTCAATTCTTCTTTTTTTCTTTCCATTTTGAAAATGTTTCTGAAAGTGATAAGCTGTCTCTCCCAACAGTACAATATACAAACCTGAGTTCAGTAAGTAATATTTTTCCATATTTCCAAGAGAAAGAGAGTTAAGGGAGAAAAGAGGGGAAATAATAAAACCATGATTCTATTGAGTCAAATTTAATTGCCCTTTTCCATGAAAAAGGGTTTCCATGCTAAATAAAATGATAAAAGTCTGTTTGGTTTTAATGAAGAGGGTTTCAATGAAAATGTCTTAAATAAGATTTTTGATAAGTATTTACAATTTTCATATAAGTAACTGGAAAACAAAAAATCTACTAGTTCCTAAATGAGCCAAAAGGAAGGAAAAAATAGTTTCTTCAAGAAAATTGTGTCAAATTGGTTCAGAAATTTTTACAAGGGTACTTTCCCCCTTTATTCATTATAACTATGATAACTGGTTTTAGTTCCTTCCGGAAGATAATATAGTTCTTGAATTTTTTCCATTATGCCTTGATTTTGATGAAGATATTTCAGTGAGCATGTGTTACCACTTGGAGCTCCAAAAATGCAGTGTAATAAGGCATAGATAGAATTCCTGCAGGTTTTGTAGCCAATATGAAAGATAAAAACAATTAATTACTACTGTGTTTCTCAAAAGAAAGATTTATTTTTCTCTCCCTCATATCCCCTCACAAAACATAAAAGTTATTTTTATGTGTCACAGTCTCACTGCCCTTGAAACTGGTGATAAGAGAGTTCCCTCTTCATATATATTTTCAGCCAGAAGTGTCATTTCCTTGAGCCTTTATGGTTCTATTCATAGATTTCTGTCATGAGTTTCAGGTCATTATTGCTGGCATTAGTGCTGTTCACATGCATTTTGAAAGACATTTGACACAAAAGAAAAAGCAGGAAAGGTTTTTTTTATTATTATCATTTAAAAGAAGACATGATAGGATAGTAGAGTGGTGAACAGTCTTTAAATTAATGGTGATATAATTTCATAGCTTATGTCCTCCCATTTGATTTGCCCAACCTTACCTGGATAAGGTCTGAAGAGTGTTCTAGAATTTAGATCCTTTGTTCAAGACTGTATTCTTTTCATTCAGAGCTGTCTCTAATGGTTGCTATGCTCTTATCTGGCTCTACTCAACTGCTATTTTGAAAATTGAGAGTGGAGAGCAGATAGGCTTAGTAAACCTGGGTTTTGAAGCCTCTTTGTGATTTATAATATGTGTGTGGGTCAGACAGCTTCTGCTTTAGTCAGGTCTAGTTATACAATAAGGTATCCCAGCCTGCTTCTTTTCTAAAATAATTTATATATGGATTCTTCCACATTAGAAACTTCCTTACTGGAAACTTTTAGCTTCATATTACTCTCACCTAGGGCCTACTACTTCAATGTTTCATTGGAGGTATAAAAGCAAAAAATAATTATATGTACCTGAGAAATGAGCACATTTTTCATTAGGAGAAAAAAATAATTATTCTCATTTGGACTATATTGCCCTGGCATGCAGGCTGTCATAGTATGGTTCTGGTGTCAGCTAATCACATTAATTTTGGAAGCATCAGATCACGGACCTAGTAGGAAGGAAGAGTTATATTGCTAGCATCCTAGAAGAAAGTAGATTTCAGCTACATTTAGTATTGACTACGTTCAGACTCAGTCAACTTGCCAAAATCATGAATCTAAAACTAAAGGGCCCTCAAAAATAATTTAATTAGACACCTGAGACACCTGTCATTTAAATTCTGCAGAGGACCATTGCTGAATAGAATTCTTCCTCCTACTTTGAATCTGACACCTCTTAGCCAATGACTACTTTGTTTGTGATTCCTGACTTCAATATCCCCTTAAAGCACAATTGTGTTCCCTTCTATTTTTGAAACCTGAAAGTGAAAGTTTCTTGATTTTAGCATTAATAACAGGTCTGAAGTTTTTGTACAAACAAAAACAATGCAACCAAAATTAGAACGGAAAAAATCTTTATAACAAAAATCTCTAACAGATGTCTAATTACTCAAATATACAAAGATCTAAATTAATTGTATAAAAAATAAAGCCATCCACAATTGATAAATGGGCAAGGGACATGAATAGGCAGTTTTCAGATAAAGAAATCAAAACTATCAATAAGCACATGAGAAAGTGTTCTAAATCTCTAATAATTAGAGAAATGCAAATCAAAACAACTCTGAGGTACCACCTCACACCTAGCAGATTGGCTAAAATTACAGCAGGGGAGAGTAATGAATGTTGGAGGGAATGTGGCAAAACTGGGACATTAGTGCATTGCTGGTAGAGTTGTGAACTGATCCAACCATTCTGGATGGCAATTTGGAACTATGCCCAAAGAGCTCTAAAAGAATGCCTGCCCTTCAATCCAGCCACACTATTGCTGGGTTTGTACCCCAAAGAGATCATAGGGGAAAAGACTTGTACAAAAATATTTATAGCTGCGCTTTTTGTGGTGGCAAAAAAAACTGGAAAATGAGGGTATGCCCTTCAATTGGGGAATGGCTTAACAAATTGTGGTATATGCTGGTGATGGAATACTACTGTGCACAAATGAATAATAAACTGGAGGAATTCCATGTGAACTGGAAAGACCTCCAGGAATTGATGCAAAGTGAAAGGAGTAGAGCCAGAAGAACTTTGTACACAGAGACTGATACACTGTGGTAAAATAGAATGTAATGGACTTCTGTACTAGCAGTAATGCAATGACCCAGGTCAATTCTGAGGGATTTATGGTGAAGAACGCTACCCACATTCAGAGGAAGAACAACAGAAGTGAAAACACAGAAGAAAAACAACAGCTTGAACACATGGGTTGATGTGGACATGATTGGGGATATAGACTCAAAACAACCACACCAATGCAACTATCAATAATATTTAAATAATTATTGATTGATGACACATGTTAAAACCAGTGGAAATATGCATTGGATATGGGGGGGGGGGGTGAAGGAGATTGAAGGGGAAAGTAAAAACATGAATCCTGTAACCATGGAAAATTTTTCTAAATAAATAAAATATTTAAATCTTTAAAAAATAATAGGTCTTATTCCTTATTAAAAAAAAAACCTTTCTAATTAGTTCACTGATCCACCACAATAAATTAATACTCTATATATGTGTATGTTTATAGTAACTTAAGGTATAAACTACAATTGATATACTAAAAATTTATAGATATTATAAATTCCTGTTCTTACCTTATAATATGACTATTCCTCCCTGCACATAATTCCTTCTGTTTCTAGCATATGTTAATTCTTTAGGAATGATTTAAACAAGATAATGATACTATGATGTGTTGATTTTATTATTTATTACAATGTTCACCTTTTCTTCTCCAATAACTACTCATCATTTTACCAGTAATATATATAACAGCCAGGAAAAATGTAGTATATAGCTATAAAACTTGTCATAAACAATTTATTTATTATACTCATTCAAAAACATGGAAGATGTTACTGTTATTCAGTATTATTTTCTTAACCATCATCGTCATAAACAATGGCAATAACATGTTATATTTATATTGAGGTATATAGAATTCAAAGTGTTTTTCCATACATTATCTTGCTGGACTCACAATAGGAAGGGAAAGTATTATAATCATCTTGCAAATGAGGAAATTAAGGGTCAGAGAGGTTTAATGAGTTCTCCAAAGTTATACAGTTGTCAAACTATTGTAATGGAACCTTACCACATAAAATGATATTTCTTCTAATAAATTCTTCTAATAATAATTGAAGTATTGGTAAAATAAATGGCTCACAGCATTATAGTAATGACTACCATGATAGAAATATGACCCATTATCTTCTGAGTACAAGGCAAAGTGGGCCAACTCTTGGAACATTTTTGGCAAAATGGATAACTCATGGATTCTGGAATATACATTGTTGAAGTAGTCAAGGTATTCCCCTTAAGTATAATGTAATTTTTGAGCAGGGTTCTTAATACAGTAATGAAGCTGCCTTTCTTCAGTGTGCCTAGTTCTTTCTTGATTTCTGCTGCAGACACTATCAAAACTCTCTGTTCTTTCAGAAATATTATCTGAATATTGATTATAAAAAACAAATATTACAGCCTTCTGAAGTTTATGACATTCTTATCTTGTCAAAATTTTATTTGAGGTAGTGAGGGCAAATGTTGAGTCCCATTACCTCACCCTTCCCATCAACTCCTTATCATATTCATCCCTGGAATGGTTCTCTTCTCAATACTGCTACATCCCCAAACCTCTAACTCTGAATTAGCTTACTGAGTTATTTACATGTCACAGGGTGTGGTCAAGTCGACTTATCCAAACTCAATAGACTTCTTGTCATATCTAATTAGAATGCCTCAGATTGATTAATTTATTTACTCAATGGAAATATTTATGCCTTCATTATTAGTACATAGTTCATACCTTTGATTGAGTGATTCAATTGAGATCTGGTCTTACTAAATAAAACTATTAAGATGCAGCATCCTATTCATTCCTTTGATTTCAGTAAGACAATTTAATTGAGCTACTCAGGTGGAGTATAATGGAGCTACTCTATTATAGAGAGATCAGATGTTATAAATTGTCCGCTATGGGCATGCTGGAACATAGATAGAAACTAGAAAAAGAATTCCTCCAGGAGTCAGAATTGGGAATACAACTAGACTAATAATAATAATAATAATAATAATAATAATAATAATAATAATAACAGAAATTTACATTCTAAAAGTTTGAGGTAAAAGGACCAAGATAGATAGAAGAGGCCATGATCCAAGGAAAGAGAAACTAAAAATCTAAATGAGACCTGGACTAAGGAGCTTTGTTATGAGATATCATTATTATAGACCAAAATCTGGACAACCAGAAGTCTAAATCAAAGCTAGAATTCTTGTTCTGAATAAATTTGAGGACAAATAGCAAAAATAGAATTTGATATGGAGCCAAAGAATTTCTAATAAAGAAATTCCTTGAATATGCCCTTCTTATTTTCCGTTTTGTAAATCTGATGAGATCCAAGGTGGAAGAGAATAAAGACATTAAAGGAAATTAATTGAAGTGTTAGCTGACCTAATATTAACTCATATTTGCATAGCAATATAAGGTTAATTAAGTATCTACAGACTCTATTAAAGTATCCTTCAACCCAGAGACTTTCCCAACCTTTCTCCCCTTCTTCATTGGTGAATTCCTTCTGGGACTGCCATTTTAAGAGGGTATCTTGCCCACCAAATTTCATTACCATTCCATCTGCACTTTTGACATTTTGAACTTCAATATCATGCCCCTACATAGATTACTTTTACTCCTGCCATCTTTCCAACTCCCTTTTGTGTTGTCTTCACTCATTAATTTATAAATTCCTTAATTGTTAGTACTGTCTTTTTTTCTTTATGCTTTTTTTGGGGGGTCCCTAGTGCTTAGCACAATGCCTGGCATATAATAAGCACTTAAAACATGTTTTTGTTTTGCTTTATTATCTGCAAAATAAGTAGGACAAGTATCAATATTCCTCTTTTTCAGATAAACTGAGACTGTGAGTGCTGAAATAAATTGTTCCAGGTCCAGCAGCTAGGAAATGATAGAAATGGGATTGGAACTCAGATCTAGTAACTTAAAATTCAATGTTCTTGATCACTATGCCACAATTATTTTTTGGCCATTTTGCTTTCATTTTAAATGAGAATAAGCTTTTATCAATGAAGATTAATAAATTTTATTTCCCTTCTGTCTTTTCTAGAATTCAATCAAGTTTTTAGGAATAGATAAATATTCTTGGTATTATCATTAAAACAGTAGTCAATTTCCCCAGGGGCCAATATTTCCTTAGGTTCTATTTTGGTCAATGATATTGTTAGCTCTTTTATTCTATCCCATTTATTTTTTTAATCTCCTGCTACCTGTTATATTGTCTTATGCTGGCTCAGAGAATAGAGCACATGGTCTGGAGTCAAAAAGACCTAAGTTCAAATCTAGCTTGAAAATGAAATGACAAAATATTCCATTATCTCTGCCAAGAAAACCAAAATGGGTTCCCAAAGGATCAGACATGCCTGAAATGAATGAACAATAACATATCATAGGAATTTAAAGGAAAAGCTTTTGTAAACTATTGAGTTTATATATATATATATATATATATATATGTTATCACCACTATCACTGTCTCTTACATATAAAATATATAGGGATATGTATACACATGCATGTATACACATGTATATTTATAGAGAGTGAGAGACATATATGTATATAGACACAAAATGCCTAATTCTAAACCATAAATCTACCACTTTCCAGTAATAGAAAACATGTTGCATCATAGATTCTCTAAAGTCATATCATGTACATTTATTGTATTGATCATAGTTCTTGTACCTTAAAAATTATTTGTCTTGTCATAGTTATTGTTTAAATTGTTATTCTGGTTCTGCCTACTTAACTCTACATTAGTTCATATGTGTTTACACATCTCTTTGAAATCATCTATTGCCCCATTTCTTACAAACCAATAGTATTCCATTACATTTATGTAAAATTACTTATTCAGCCATTTCTCAGTCAGTAACATACATTTAGACTCCACCGTTTAGTCACTCCCCAAAAGTACTACTATAACTATTTTTACATATTGAGGTCCTTTTCCTTTTATTTGATTTCCATTGAATATAGGGCTAGCATTCATTAACATATGCTTTGCTTATTGAACATGTGTGCAGAATTCCAAATATCTTTCCAAAATAGTTGTACCCATTCACAGGTCCATCAATGCATTAACATAATTGCATTCCCCCAGACCCTCCAACATGTATCATTTTCCTTTTTTGGCTTCTTTGCCAATCTGAAGGGTGTGAGGTAAAATGTTAGAATTGCTTTAATTTGCATTTCTCAGTTTAGTAGTAATTAGAGCATTTTTTCCCCTCCACATTGCTATAGATAGCCTAAGATAAACCACTCTCCTTAACTAGTTTGCTTTCTGTTCCAGAAGTCAGCACTTCTATTTTCACTTAGCTCACATTCAACATCAGATTGTTCTGAACTTAGGCTGTAAGATATATAGATATATATGACTTTTTTATATTTTTATTTCTTCTTAAAAGCAGAGAATATTTATTATTCTCTTTGTAATTCCCTTTGTAAAATAATTCTTCATAAAATAGATGTCCTTCATTTTCAATAACAGTCACTCATTTCTTAATATTTACTTTTATAAATTCCTTAGGAGAAGAATATGACATTATTAATAAACAATTATTAAACAACAGAGATAGCAAAAGTTGCAGAGCTATACACTAAAAAAATTGTCACTGATTAATTGAGCCTATAACTTTTATAATTCATCTCATTTTCAAAAGATTTTAGATAAAGCATTGCATTCATAATATTAGTATAACTGAATGAGGGAAGATCAGTTTTGAACCCAAATTCACATCATTTCTTAACTGCTTTCTCTATTAAATGCCTGTAAAATGCTATGAAAAGTATATTATTAATTTCCAAATATATTTCCATCTTAATGTAAAAGGAATAATTTACTTAGGTCTCTTTATTGCTAAGACAAAATCATACCCAATAGACTATCCCATCTATAGTTGTCCTAATCTTTTTCGTGTCTTCTGGTTGCAATGAGCTATTATTATAAAGTGATATTCAAGTGACCAGCTTTGATCTCCTTCCTTAGGAATGTAAGCTGAACTACCACCACATTCTCATTATATATATATATATATATATATATATATATATATATATATATATATATATATATAAATTACAGCATATAGCATTTTGTTTGATACAATAGGAAGGTATTTTTAAATAAGATTAATTTGAAAATCTCAGAAGGGTATACTGAAGCATTAAATGAATATGAAAACATAACAAAAATATTTAGTTTCTTTTATAAGGAACTCAAACGAGGGGATATATTTTAAAGTAATCACCTTGAAATATTGAAAATTCACTCATTTGAATCCAACCATTAATGCTTTTAGAAGTTGACCTTGAAAATGGCATATCTTGTTGAAAAATAACTAGGCTGGCTATAACAGGCTGTTCTTAACTTCTATTTCCTAGAGGGATAATATAAAACTGTCCCAGAAAAAGAAACTGTGAGGGTTATCTTTAAAGGTTTGAAATTTCTATAATAGTCCCTGATTGAGTCCACTTAAACAAATGATGGCTTCAAATACAAAACATGTTTTGAGTTATCTTGTATTTTATATTGAGTAAATATAATATATATATATATATACATAAACATGTATATATATGATGTCTGTGGAGTGTGTACATTCTGAAAGAAGATCCTGAAGAATAATTCTCTTTATCTATAAAGGAACAAACCATGGGAAAATTAATCCAGAAGTGATTCTAATCAATCATAAGCAGGTCTTTCTGACTGTCAGAGGGAAAAAAAAACATGGAAATGGGTTTAAATCTTGTTTAGACATTTTTCTTACCTTTAATACAAAATGCATGCTCGTGATTGTTCAATATATTTGGGCTTTTTTTGAACCCTATCACTTTATGCTTCTCCATAAAACAGTTTATAATTTCCTGGTTGGGCTAAGAGAGAGGAACTATAATTAATTTGTCTCAGAAATCCTCTAACTTTTGAGTTAAGTTAAGGTTTGGAATAGGCCCCATTGTCTTCTCTAAATTGTTTTGATCTCCTTGGCATTTTAATGTCCAGGATCAGACACTACCTAAAGAGAACCTATACACAATACAAAGAACTGGACTTTGTCAAAGGAAGACAAAATAATGTTTGGGTAGACATTATTTGGAACATGTTTTCAGAATATTTACTACTTATAGGAGAATAATCTTGGCAAGTTTTTCTTGAGTATACCACGTACAATTCTTCGTTCTTTCATCTATTTATTTCAGTCCAAACATCCATCAAAGCCCAAGTGAAAGCCTACTTTTTTCCTTTAACAACCACTGGCCATTATAATATCTCTCTGCCCTATGAGGTCCTACAACATTCACTGATCAGCACATTTATTTTGTACATACATAGGGATAGTGAATTGACCAATTATTTCATAGCTTTAGAAAATTCTCAGGTGAAGCAACTATCTCCTCAAATTTACTCTGAAACTTACAGTCTTAGAGAGTTGCCTAGAATACTAAGATACTGAGTGATTTGTGCAGGGAAACATTGACATTATGGGTTAGAGATTAAATCTGAAGTCTATTCTTCCTGGATTTGAGACTATTTTAGCCACTATACTATGTTGCGGATGTTTCACTTGTACTTACACAATAACTTGTATTATTACTTTTAATTCATATAAATTGTATCCCCAACTAAGTTGTAGGCTTTTTAAGGGGTGAGATACTATACGATTATCTTAACTATTATTTCTATTCCACTTAGTGTCTTGCATATGGAAAAGGTGAAAGTATGTCTAATTTGCATTTGATGATAAAACTGAAGTGAAGAAAGCAAATATCCCTGGATGGTAGAATAGAACTAAAAGGACCTATAGAGATCATCTAGTACAAGCTTTTCAATTTTTTAGATGAGGAAACGAAGGTTCAGAGATATTAAAGGAATTACTCAGGAACAATGAAAAGTAAGTAGGAAAACTTGGATTTAAATTGAGTTTCTCTGATCCCACATCCAGCAGTCTTTTCACTACACAGAAAAGGCAGAAGTAGGTGTGAGACTGAGGGGAAAGTCACATCTTTGTTACTGAACAAGGGAAAAGTGATTACAGGTATACCTATGTACACAGACCAATACCTCCAATCATAAACCAAGTAAAATCAAAATGGATATGTAATGTAGAAATAAAGAGTGAATCCATAAAAAACAGAGAACATTATTAGATGTAAATAAACAACTGTCTACATTAAATTTCAAAAGATTTTCAATGAACAAAAATACTGTAATTAAGGTTAGAAGGAAAACAATAAATTGGAGGAATGTATGTGGAATTTTAGCAAGTGTTTCTGACAAAGGCTTCATTTCTCAAATATGTAGAGGAAAAAGTCAAATATCTAAGAATACAAAGCATTCCCAATTGACAAGTAGTCCCAACATATGAACAAGCAATTCTCAGATGAAGAAATTAAAACTATCTTTAGTCATATGAAAAAAAAATCTCCATATCACTATTGATTAGAGAAATCAAATGAAAAGAACTCTGAGGGGGCAGCTGGGTAGCGCAGTGGATTGAGAGTCAGGCCTAGAGAAGGGAGGTCCTAGGTTCAAATCCGGCCTCAGACACTTCCCAGCTGTGTGACCCTGAGCAAGGCACTTGACCCCCCCATTGCCCACCCTTACCACTCTTCCACCTAGGAGCCAATACAAAGAAGTTAAGGGTTTAAATAAATAAATAAATAAATAAATAGACAAACAAACAGATCAATAAATAAATAAATAACTCTGAGTGTGATCCTGAGCAAATCACTTCGCCCCCATTGTCTAACTCTTATTGCTCTTATGCCTTGGAACTAATACATAGTATTAATTCTAAGATGGATGGTAAAGGTCCTCCAAAAAATAAATATTAGGTACTACCTCACATTTTCTAGACTAACTTATATGACTAAGAAGGAAAATAATAAGTGTAGAAGAGGATTAAAAAATCAGGACACCAATAAAATATGGGTCTGTGAACTGATGCAACCATTCTGGAGAACGATTTGCAACCATGACCAAAGGACCAGCAAACTGTGTATACTCTTTGACTCAGCAATCCCATGACTAGGACTATATCCCAAAGGATCAAAATGATAGGGAGAAAAGACTGACTTGAACAAAAATATTTATAACAGGTTTGTGTGTGTGTGTGTGTGTGTGTGTGTGTGTGTGTGTGAGTGTGTGATAGCAAAGAAATGGAAACTGAAGGGATATCCATCAATATGGGAATGGCTGAGCAAGAGGTATATGCTTGTAACGGAATACTATTGTGCCATAAGAAATGGCACACAAGATGATCACAAAAACATAGAAAGACTCATAAGAGGTGAAGCAAAGTGAAATGAGCCAACCCAGAATAACTTTATACATACTAACAAAGTATGATGATCAACTGTGAATGACTTAACTATTATCAACAAGGCAAGGATCCAGGAGGACAACTACAAAAGGACTCAATGAAGAAAGCTCTACACTGCTAGTGAAGAAACTGATGAAATCTGAGTGCTGCTTAAAGCATGCCATTCTTCACTTAATTTCCTTCATGAATTTTTCTTTAAGCAATATGACTTCTTTCACAGCATAATGAACATGGAAGTATGCATTGTATAAGAACTCAGGTAGAGCCTATAACATATTTCCTGCCACCTTGAGGAAATTTAAGAGGTAGTAAAATAGGAGATATCATGAATCATAAAATACCAGAAAATGATTACTGAAAGATTGTAATGGCATATATTTTAGAAAAAGATTTCAAAGTTTAAAAATATATTTGTATATCTATAAAATCTCTCTCATGTATAAGTATATGTGTTGTGTGTGTGTGTGCGTGTGTGTAAACTTGTTCTAAGAAACAAATGATCTATGGAAAATATGAATTTAGATTTCTATATTTCAGAGTAGGTTGCACAGAATGGAAGAACATAACCTGTTTCAGATGATCTGTGGAGAAAGAAGAAAAAGGATGGATATATATATAAGTAGTAATTTTGAGGTAGATGCTAATTAGTAGTAGTGCCTTTCACAAACTTTTCTTAAGGAAGCTATATGGCAAAAAGTCTTTGTCTTTGGTTAGTTTTTTTTTTTATCAATTTTCTTAAATCCCCAAATATTTCATTCTATTACTAACAATTAAATGAGTGATTCCTTTTCCTCACTTAGGGTACAAAAGAGAAGACTGGGAGCCATTTTTTGTTATTGTTTTTCTGTATTCTGTACATGATAATATCTGACCCATACCAGGAACTCACTAAACATTTTACAGAATTGAACTAAAGTTAATAGTTCATTAAGGCTGACTTTGAGATGAGAAACTTAAATGATTGGAAAGGTAGAACACGAGGGAGATTCTGTTGTTCTTCAATCAATCTATGCTCTCATGAAAAGTAAAAATGTGCCTAAATAATTAAGTATACCTAAAATTTACTTACTGGAGAATATTCTTGGAAATGTTTTGTAATAAAGATGGCAATAAACATACTAAGAATTTTCAGAGCACATTCTGTTTGTATACTTGTTCATTGATACTATTTGACCTGTAAGATGCTCAACAAATTATGTGCTTACGGGAAAATGCTAATATTGAGATAAATATTGCTTGTTTACATTTGAGCTTTTGCATAAGAAATATATTTCACATTCATATCCTCTTTATGTATTGCTTTCTCACATTTCATCTTTGTGCTGTTCTGTGATCATATGTTCAAACCATTCATATTTTATTTTAAAACATTTTCATTTTCAGATCCACAGTTGTGTGATCCTGGTGAATTTCTTTGCCATGATCATGTGACTTGTGTATCCCAGAGCTGGCTATGTGATGGGGACCCTGACTGCCCTGATGATTCGGATGAATCTATAGACACCTGTAAGTAGAAAGGTTCTCATGCCATTTTGATTTTTTCCATTATATGTAAAATTGACTTTTTGTTGGTTTTGAGGACAACTGTTTTAGTGTATTGTATTCTCTCTTCTAAGAACTCTTAAATGAAGGTGTTTGAGTTTCCTTCATAGTGAGTATTGCTAATGGGAAATAAATTATTTTTGTAGTATAAATTAACTCATGGAGATAACAAAAAAAGATAAATATAGTGTTTTTTAATGAAATGGTGTTTTTATTAGATGAATGCAAAGAATTTGTGTGCAAGACAAGGAAAACATGATAAGAAAAGTGGCAAGAAAAACATAATGGGAAAAATAGGTTTAATAATTAATGTATAACAATTACCATCTTTCCTCCTTTGTAGAGGTTTAGAGCAATAAAAGGAGAAAAGCTCTCTTGGAGGCTGATTATTCCCTGTATTCTCATCCATTGGTGTGTGCTATTAATTCTAGATGTCATCTTCTTTTCACTTTTGTGAGGAAAATGAAGTAGTAATATATGCTTAGGCTACCTCCATAATGACCTAAAAGGCAACTAATTATTTTTATCCCTCAGGAAAGGGATAGTTAGGGATCAAGCTCCAAAGGATAAAATGAGCTCTAGAAATCAAATCTTTGATATCTTCGTTAGTGATCTCTCAATATCTTAGAATAATTTATACAAATGACTATAAATATTTTACTTTAAGCCTGTAAAATATAAAGATAACAATATTTTGTCAAGAACTTAAGTATTTGTGACTTTAAATTGAAAAATAACTTTTTTGCATTTATGCCCAAAATACTATTATTATTTTATGATTATTAGTATTATTAGTATCATTAGTATCAAAGCACCAGAGATCTTTCCATTTTCTTTAGTTGCAGAAGAAATGTGTGATATTGAATGCTATTGAAAACAACTGTATAATGGGCTCAAATACTGAAATCCTTCTGTTATTGAGTTATTTTTAATGATACTTTTAACTCATGGACACTCAGGAGATATTTTTAATTTGAAATATATATAACCTTTAGTTGGGGATCATGTAGATATAGTACTTAATGAGAATTGTTTGACCTTGTTTCTTAGCAGAAGTCATAATCATAGGTTTATCTTCCACACCCATTATTGGTTGTCTGTCATATTTCAGAAGTCACAGGATGGCAGCCACATATTTCCTATACATCTAACTTATTCAGGATGGTGAACAATTTTTCTAGGGCCTATAAGTTCATGAGGAGAACTGTAAGAATATAAATAAACATCTATCTTTCCATGGCAGTTTTGGCTAATTAATGAGACTGTAGCCTTACCCTATTGAGAATGACTCATACAGTTGGGCATATAATGAGCCAAGGAAGACTTTCAAAGCCATGCTGGTTGTCTCATATGACCCACCTTTCTATACATGCAAGGTTTTTCTTAGTGCTGTAGTTCTGGATTTTGGTATTTCAAAAAGTTCTTAATATAATTTAACTGTTGGAAAAGCTGAGTTCCTCTCAATTTGACCAGTCCCACCTTCACTCGTGTTGTCAGTTCACATATCCATAATAGCAATTAATTTTTCTTCTGTGTCAATAGTAAAATATATCTCCTTTGTAAATGTTGGCCAACTTTCTGTAGAAAAAAAATACTTTTTTGAGAACATATTGATAGGGAATATCAATTTGGAGAATTTCACCATTTGGGGGGGGTTTTGTTTTCAGAGATATTTTGATCTTGCCTCTGTTCATAGATGAATGGATTTCTTTTGCTGGAATGGTGTGGCTACAGTACAAGGACAATATGAGACTGAATCTAAAAAGCAGTTTCTTAGAAAATCTAATTAACAAGGATTAGAGGAAGTAGTGCTATCTGACCACAAACTAATATGCTTACAGGTCCTCTCTATATATGCCAAATTTCACTTTTTCAAAAATATTTTCAAAATAATACTCTAGTGAACCTTTTGCAACCTTGGGCAAATCAGTGAGTATATTTGAGCCCCATTTTTCTGACTTAGAATATAAAAGTAATATTAGCACATATCTTGCAAGGTGTGCTTTTTTTGTTTTTTTGGTTAGGACCAAAAGAGATAATGCATAAAAAGTGCTTTGAAAACCTTAAAGTGATTAGTAAATGTCATTGAAACATATGTTTAAATAGTATAGGTAGTTTTCATGTCATTTCTATTGAAATATGCCACAGACACAAAGTAGGATTTGATACTTATGGCATTTTATGTATACTATCATAATATGTAACCTGAAATGTCTTCATTCTTGTTAAAGGGCATTCAGACTGTAATGACACAAGTATGAACTACCCCTTCTGTTCATGCATATGACCTTGGTAAAAAAAAAAAAAAAAGGATGGGACCATTATAATGCTTGCTTTATCAGCATCATGCAAACAATAGATGAAACTGAAATAGTGATAGAAATGGGACACTTAGAATATTCTTTCCTAAAATCCATGACCAATGTGGGAGATAAAGAGGTTTCATTTTTGCTCTTGACACAAATGCTATTTCTACAAAACTTTAAGGGCAATTACTGATGGGTCAGATATTTTTTCCCATATGCACATGTACATAATCATAATAAAGAATAATACAATTGGTAATTAGTCTATTTTGACTACCACGAAAGCAAATTTTATACTAGAACATGAATGGATATTGGCAGGTTAGTGGAAGAGATTGCCTTTGTATGACAAGGTACTAAAACTTTTAAAATGAGTGAGACAGAAGGATAGGCAAAGTCATAGAAATCAACTCAAATTTCAGGTAAGAAAAAAAAATCTGAGAATTTAACTTGTACCCTGATTCCTTTTATCTCCCCTCAACACCTTCTGTGTTTGTTTAGGCTTTAGATAGGAATGATTTTGTTGAGTCATGAAAGGAGAAATTTGATTTGCAATGCTAACAATGATGCCCGAGGAGTGAGGATGTGTGGTATGATTATTTATAACAGGATATAATAGTACTGATTGCTTGATGGAATGAGTCATCATAAAATAAAAGAAGTATTCAGCCATTTATGTCCTTACCATTAGATTTAAGAAATGATAAATTAGTCTTACATTTTGAATGGACATTCTTATATCTAAATAGAAATTTAATTTTAATTCAGTTTTTATGAGAGCTCAAAGAATGACTGACAATATGAGTTGTTATGAGATGTGGACCAGAGAGGATAAGGAATATAGCACGCCCTTCCTGCCAGATGCTTTTAATCTTGTTATTACAGTCTAGTGTACATCAGATTTTGATAAGCCAAAAATAAATGAAATAAAACTTCAACTTTTAAATACATTTCTGGGTAGGATTTCAGCATCAAAACTTGCAATCCATTCTTTGTCAGTTTTTTGGGGAATTGGTTTTGCCCCTCTTTAATCATCAAAATGTAGCTGTTACTCTGATGTTAGATTGATTATTTACATTCTAGAAGTTATTTTAATTGAATCTAATCAAATACATTCTAGAAGTTACTTTAATTGAATCTAATCAAAATAAAATTAATACTTATATTATGATAATTGAAATTTTACAAAATTTTTGTCATAAAAACCTTATGAGATTAGGAGTCAGTGTGATATCCCTGAAAGATTCTGGTTTAGAGAACTATTTTTCAGACCCCATCTATATTTACTAATAAATGAGCTGTGGGGTATTGGACCAGTCCCACCTTCCCTCCCTGTATTTCACTCCTTTTATCTGAGAAATAGAAAAATAATAAGCCTTCCCTACCTATTCATGGCAGGATTGTTGTAAGGATCTAAGAAGATAATGTATATTTAGCATTTTGTGGGTTATTTTTAAGTAATGTTGCATGGTGAGTTATAGAAATGGCTTTAGCCTGAGGAATATCAACATCACTGTCCTTCCTCTATCACATTCTAACTGTGTCTCTTAGTGTTTTAGGCAATTATCTGAGACTATAAACCATAAAATAGTTGCCACAGTACATTGGCAGAGAGAAAAATTTTTACTAGGAGCTCACTACATCAATGAAACCATATCTTGATCAAATATTCATATAGTTATGTTCTCCATTAAGCAGATACGAACCATATACCCAGTATGAGTAAAAATTCAAATATGTTCCTGCTAATGAGAATCCTAATGTGTTTCTAGGGCTTTGTTTCTTACAATATGCAAGGTGTTGTTTGAGTTTTTTGGGTTTTTTTGGTCTTTCATTTGAAATCAACAAGTCAGTAGCCATCTCCTCTCTGGTGCATGTCATTTTCTGCAGAAGTGATCCAGAGCATTCTTCAGGCACAAATTATAATTGTTTCCAGAGGACCGAATAATTAAAATAGATTAAAGGTCCCTCCAAGAGAATAACAAAAGTAGTATTTCTTAGGAAAGATTGAGAAAATGTAGAATTTGGTGGCATATACATACTCAAACATACATATATTATGTATATACATATATGTTTTCAAATACATATTTATCTTATTTTTGTTTTTCACTGACTGAATTTACCTTGGATGCTTCCCTATTCCCTTACCAGGTAATCATACCATATAAAAATGCTTTATAAAAAAAGATAAATTAAATTCAATAAAAGTGATTATTACATAAAAAGCTTATATACTATGTGGTCTCTTCCACCATTTATGAACAGGAGTTGAGGGAGATAGATATCTTTTCATATCTTTTTCACAGTGAGTCAGCAAACATTTATTAAATTCCTACTAGGTTCCAGAAAGTAAATTAATTACTAGGGATGCAAAGAAAAGCAAATTCCTGATGTCAAGGAGTTCAAAGTCTAATGGGGGAAGAAGCATGGGGAAAAAATATGTATAAACAAGTTGTGAATAGAATATGTGCTGCCAATGGCAGTGGGAGAAATACTTTCAGTAAGGTGGGGAATCTATTTATTCATATCACCTCAAATTACTTCATTGATGAATACTCCATTTTGTTGAGCATAAAATCAGCTTTTGGGGAATTCAACTTACCACAAACAACAGACTCTTAAGTTAGCATTATTTTCATTTCTAAAATCAAACTTAAATTAAACTTAAATTAAACTTAAATCAAACTTAAAATACCATGTTAAACAGGAATGTCTTACTCTGGAACTGAGAATAATCAATACTTGTAAAGAATGGAATCCAAACAAGTGACCTGATTATGCCTAGGTATAATAAATTATACTAATGGAAGTATCAGTTTTCTTTTTGAAAGAAGTGAAATTTTTTGAATAGGCATTTATGAAGTGTTTTTAAAAATGCTTGATGTGAATTTGTATAAAGTGCCCTGTATTTCCATTCATGAGTATTTTAGGTTTTAGCTAAATAATAGAATGATTATGATCTGATATATACACACCATTTTGAAGTGGAAAATATTTTCATATGGCCTTTCCAAATTTTCTTCCTTTCCCAGAGGCTAGAGAGAAAAAATGAAACCCAGGTAGGAGGTTATTAGCAAAAAGATAGTGTCCATAAAAATAAAATAAAATTCAATAGCACAGGACACTGAAAGTAGATTGTAAGAACAACAACAACAAAAAATGAATGTACGTGTAGTGCTTAGATGGAAGGGGGTCACTTTGAAATGAACAAAGCTATAACAGAAATATTTCCAAGTTTGTGAATGTTCAGCTGTGTGATCTACCAGATTATATCAAAATAACAAGTGAAGATGGATTATATCAATGCCAATCATTTGATTTTATTTTGAATTTTGTTGTTTTTCTTTTGCTTCAGCAACTAGATGAGAGTAAAATTGACTTTCCCTTTCATAAAGTCTCCTCCCAGCTCTGAACTTGTCAAAAGGTATAAGTATAAGAAAATATAAGTATAAGAAAGTATAAGAGAATATGGTAGTTTAAATATAATTCTGGACCAAATATAAATTCCAAGCTTTAATTCATTTTGCTGGCTTGGAATTGGGGGTATGAGTCCTATTTCAATTCATTCCTCTTCTAGAATGTGCCATCAACCCTTTAAAAACCTGCTTTTCTTGTTTTAGAAAGGACAATGCAAAGAATTGGTGAATAGAATTTATTGTGTTCAGTGATTTTCAGTCTGTTATGTCTGTTTCTTCTTGACTCCATTCAGAGCATTTTTGGTAGAGATACTAGAGTAGTTATTTTAATTTCCTTTTCTATCTTCTTTTACATATAAGGAATCTGAGACAAAGGGGTAGGATGACTTATCTAGAGGCACATAGTATCTGAGGACAGATATGAACTCAGAAAAATGAGACTTCCTGACTCTAGTACCAGCAGTCTACCCACTGTATCACCTAATTGAGTAGAATTAAATCTATTACAAATATGCCCACAGGCAGAGCAAGATCAGAAGGGAAATGATTGAGTGAAAATGCCCTTCAGCTTGATTCATAACATAGTGATTTGGTCTGTGACCTCTGAATCTGAGATGACTCACTGTTTAGAGAACTGAAAAAAGAACGTGCCCCTCTGACCCACCTGGGAACTGGAATGTCATTTGGAGAAAGGAAGGAGCAAAAAAGTGAAGGAAATCAAAATCAGGTAGTACAATTCATTTGGATGTTCATTAAGCAGTTAATTCTTTACTGTGGTGAGGTAGGGAGAAGAACATGGAGCTTAGAAGTGTTGAACCTCAATTCAGGACATCTTCGTTTAAATTGCTGACTTTCCTATTCAGTGCCTATGCACTTTTAGCCAAGTTATTTGGCTTTTTGGGGCTTCAGCTTCATTTGTAAGATGAGAAAATGTGACTAAATTAGCTCTAAACTCTAACACTATGCTCTTATGTTCTAGGATGGTAATGGTGGACCTTTTAGAGACTGAGTGCCCAAAGTACAACCCTCATGCCACATGTGAGCCCCCCTTCTTATCCCAGAGAGGAAATGGGGGAAATGCTCTGATTAGGTTATTGGGAGGAGGGGTAGGTCATGTGAAAAATGTCCTCAGGCTCTCTTGAAGAAAGGTAAGGGCCTAGCCCTGCACAGGCTCTAACACACCTGTTGTCAAATGATGGAGCTTTTGTCCTCATGTAACTTAGAGCTGCTTAGGGAAAGAGGCATAATATCAACACAAACAAATATGATGCAAGGTAGAAAGTAAGGCTAGCGCACTAGGGGAAAAATGAGGAGAGAGATCATTTTCATCTGGAAGTGAGAGGTTTTCAGGAATGACGGCACCCCATGAATCTGCAAACAGTTCTCATAAACTCTTCCAGAACCTCATCAGTTTAGGAGATTATGCACAGTAAACAAATATTGTTGGAATGGCTCTGTGGGGACAGAGTTGTAGACTATCTGAGAGAAAATTCTTTAATCAGCCTATCCATAACTTATCTAACATTTGGGGTTGGACACAAAGGCTTTTTACCTTTCATGGGTGAGCACATTTCTTCCCAGAGGGTATTTTACTCTTTATAGTCAGTCTATAAAATTTACATTTGAATTTCATACTCAGAAGTGTCTGCCTAATGACAAATTTTGCCAAATGTTGCAATAAAGAATGTTGTATTCTATTTTTCCTGAGAGCAAAGACCACCCCAAAATAATGGGAGCTTATAGTTATAGAATTTTCAGGGGAGAAATATAAAACTTAAATGTGGTATCCCATTACTAAATAGCATCGCCTCCACTTTTAAGGGCATATTCAGTTTGAGGAATAAAATGGACTTCAGCAAAAGATTGTCACACAGTATTGCATAAAAATGCCTTTAAATGAGAACCAGACTTTATAGGATAGGAAAATAAAAGTTCTCTTCTTAAATGAAGCTTCATAGAGGGTCATGAAAGGCATGCATCCACACCTGTGTTGATCACTAGGTCAGGCTTCAGAATTCCCATTTATTTACTTTTCATTGAGTCATTCACTCATCCATTCCTATTTGCCAACATTTGTAATATTTGAATCCTCCCTTTCCCCCAATAAGATGTGGTATTTCCCTATTAAAGTCAGGATCAAATATAAATTCATCTTTGAAATTTAAAGCTCTCTATCACCTGACTCCAGCTTTCCTTTTCATCCTTATTTTACCAATGAATGAATGTGCGTGGTCTAGCAAAACTGGTCATCTTGTTTTTTTTCCATGAATAAACACCCATTTCTTCCATGAATTCCTTTATACTAGTTATTGATCCTCTCAGTTTCTACACCCTACTCTTGTCTTTTTATAATCTCTGATTTCCTTATAGATTCAATTCAAGGATCATTTTCTATATTCTATCTCTCCAGATTCTTCCAAGTTATCCTGCATTTGGGGAGTGTGTATATGTGTGTGAGAGAGTATCTATATACATATTTTCTTCCTTTTCTGCTTCTCTATTGTCAGATCCTTGAGGGAGAAGAGTGTTTTCCTTTTATGTTTTTATCTCCAACACTAGCACAGTTCTTGGCACACAGTGCCACTTAATTGATGCTTGCTGATTGAGTCACTACTATGACATTTTGATAGAGGAAATACAGAAAAGTGAATAAAGAGTGTCTATCTTCACAAGTTAATGAAGAAAGCCAATAAAACAGACTGTAAAATATTCACATGAACAATTTCAAAGAGCCAGACCTGTCAGGATAGAACCACACATACCGTGTTCTGTCATTCAATGAATTGGCTAATGTGTTCACATTTAGTCAGGAGTTAATCAAACTAACTAATCCTTCTAACTGTGAGCTGCATGCCAAAGCCATTATGATCTCCCAAATAATGAGAGAACTGAATTCAAACCTGAATAATTTTTGTCTCAAGGATTCAACATGAAATGAGAATGCAGTTAATGCTAAGCATTCATGAGCAAGGCAGATGATGATATTGATTCGTTGTACTTAAACCAAAGAAAAATACTTTTTCATTTGATTTCCACAATAACTTTTAAAGATGGCTACTTCATGTTATATTATCCTCCATTCCTCAGAAAGTTAGACGCATGGTTTAGGTAATTTTCCTGACATCATGCAGCCAATTAGCAAAGAAGCTGAAACCACACATTAGAAATCAAAATCTTCCAATTCTTCTCACCATGACATATCTCTACAGAGCTCTAATTTCAATGCAGTAATTTAACAGGGTTTTCTTTGCCTATAAAATATATTCCAAGTAGTAAAGAAATATTCTATTCTAATCATGCTGAACAAGATAAAAAATGCACAATACATTTACCAATTATTGAATATATAAAGTGCATAGAATTTTGTTAGATACTTATAATAAAAGTCTCAACATTCCAAGGACTTAAAGTATTTTTTAAAATGTTAAAATATTTATGTAAGTGTACTTTTTTGTCTGTTTAGACAATTAAGAATTTTGTTGTTTAAGGTAAACAGGACAAGTGTTTTATGATTGTAGCTTTTCTCCCTGTTGTGGTAGTGGATTATACCAGTCCAGATATACTTTCTCATTTAATCCTTGTTTTTGGTGGTGCTCATCTCTTAGGCTTATGATTTTGTGACTGTAAAACCAGTTTTTCTTTGTATTAAGTTAACTAGCACGTAGAGGGAAGCAAACTTTGGAACTTGACCTCATTAGCACTATGCTGTAGGGAAAATAAAATAATGCTTAGTAGCCATAACCTGCTCATTAATATAAAACTCATCCTGTATTTTAATTATTTCTGATTCCAACCAGGAGGGAAAAGTTGCAATAGACAAAAAATTAATAATGCTTGTCATTTCTCAGAGATATCTCTTTTTAAAAGGTACTACAGATATTAGTAGTGGTTATATTTCAAAATACTAAGTTATGTCCCCATAAGGGCTTCTTTAAGCTTTTCTTGTTTATGGTTTTTGACCCTAGTTTAGAGTACATATTTCACATTTAATAAGTTCTAGGAATGAATGAATGATTGAATGGTAGTATGCATTTCTGTGTAATATCATAATTAAACTGAGAGAACCCCAACTTCTTTTTTTAACATTGGATTTATAATATGCAGAAGGTAACGTTCTTTAAGAAAACCAGATCAAAAAGCATTTAATAAAATGGTTATTGAGCATCTAATATAAGGTACTATGTGAGATGCTTTGGAGGAGAGAAAATATAAAATGTTTTCTTTCTACATATCCGTAGTCTAAATAGATGGCATTTTTCATTGTTGCTAATTCCAATTGAGGGGAATATAATAAGAATATATATAATGTGCTTACACATGCACCTGTGTGCATATGCATACAACATATTTTGATAATGTGTATATACCTATCTGTGCATAGGTATTCTAATGGGAAATGATAAATTAATATTTTATAAAATACCTATGCGTGCACACATATACAGAGGTACATTGATATTAATTCAAATGCCTTCTCTCTCTTAACTCTTATTCTTACAAAGATATACATGGTGTTTTACACCATAGATAACTAAGGTGTGATTATTTACTTTATAAAGGATGCTCTGCTTAATTTTAGAAATTCACTACAGGCTTTCTTTAAATAGGTAGCTTTTTTGTGCATTTAAAATGAGATTTGATTCTTAAAAATTCAATTTATACACTACCTACTTATTTCTCAATCCCTTGCAAACTGTGTTCTGAACCTATTGTTCTCTTGAAACTGGTCTCTCAAAGTATGCCAATAATCTTGTAACTATTAAATCTTACAGCCTTTTCTAAGTTCTCATTCTCTCTGACTTTTTTTTGAAGTTTTTGATACTCTTTACCCTCCTCCTAGACATACTATCCTTTTTTTTTTCCTTTTTGTTGCACTGTTTTCTCCTGAAACTCTTTTTCACTCTTCTTCATCTTGGGGGATGAGGGTAGGGAGGGGGGTTAGATCCATCTCCTAACTTCTTCTGACTCTTTCAGGGTGGTAAACCTTTCCTCTTCACTCTCTTTCTGTCTTGGTTTCTCTCTGGCTCTGTCTATCTGCCTGTCTCTCTCTCTCTCCTTCTATATCTTCCTCTCCCCTTCTTTCCTACCTTTTGTCCTTTATCCTTGGGGATCTTCTTTATTCACAAGAGATCCCAACATCTTCCATGGGCTCAAATATAATTTCTATTTCTATGATTCACACATCTATATCTCTCTCGAGACTGGTATTTTTAACTCACTATTGTACTTCTCTTCTTGTGTGTCCCACAAGCATATCAAACTTTTATTGTCCAGAAGTAACCACATTTTCTTTTGTTCTCCAAATCTGCCACACTTTCATCCTAACTCTTCTCCCCTTCTGTATTTATTTCTCAATATTATATGTACAATTTTTAATAATCTTTTTGACATTTTAAAATCCATGTTCTCTCCCTTCTCCCTCCCCAAGGAAGCAGGTAATGCGAAATAGCAAAATATATATGCTATAATGGAATACATATTTCAATGTTCATCATACTGTGAAATGTTGTATAATGCTTATACTAGAGAAAAAAATCATTTAGGAAAAAAGGGAAGAATTATATGCTTCAGGATGCATTCAGACTCCATCAGTTCCTTCTAGGATAGAGCATAACTTTTTCTTCCTTTTTTTTTTTTTTTTTTTTTTTTTTTTTGTCATGAGTCCCATGGAGTGGTTCTGGATTCTTGCTTTGTTGATAATACTTATTCACAGCTGATCATTTTGATCATTGTACACTATTGTTGGTACTGTACACAATGTTCTCTTGGTTCTGTTCACTTCACTATGTATAGCAAAGTCTTTCCATGTTTTGTTTTTTCATGATTACCTTGATTTTCAGTTCTTTCAGCAGAAGAATAATTAATTGTAATTATTTTCTGCAGTTTATTTAGCCAAATCCTTAACTTATTTTTTTTGCTTATCATATCACTGAATTTCTCATCTAACAGGTTCATTATCTCACCCTTTCATCTTCCTTTGAGTTTGCAAAACTTACTGATTCTGCAATTTCTCTGGTATCCATCCCCTTTGATGCAAGCAAAGAACCACAATCCTAATTCAGTTTTTTTTTTATTTCTTCTTTGCTATGCTATGTAAATAGCTGTCTAATTGCTCTCGTTATTTCCCAGCATGGCTGCCTTCATTGTTATATTGTCCATATTCTTGCCCATATATCTTTACTAAAGGAACATATTTTTTCATATTATTCCAATTCAACATTTTAACTGATTCCACATTATCAATATGATCAAATACAATCTTTATAATCTGACATTTAAAGGCATTCATAATTTGTCCAAACATATTTTACAATATTCCCTTCCACAATCTCTACCTTCCAGCCAAACTTGGCTACCAACATTTTCCAGCCTCAGGACTTCATTTCCCATCTCCATACCTTTGGACAAGCTATTTTGCTTACAGGGATAAACTCCTTTCCTGCATAATCTATGCTTCTCACATTCCTTTTGTAATATCAACACTTAATTTGACTTCCATGCAGCTTGTACTGGTGCTAGTTCCAACCAGTTCATGTCAGCCTATTGCTAAATTTTAGTGGGTGCATTTATATCTTAGAAATGAGAAAACAATATAAATCATGGTTTAATTAATTGTTTTATCAAATTTCTATACTTAAGGTCATGTTAATACTTCAGATTAAACTTAAGTATGTGCATACATTTTTTTAAGAAACCAGGTGTGGACATTTACCAGCACTCTCCTCTATTGCTCTATAAACATTGTTTTTACTCAGAAATGGTGCAGCAGAAGGCTAAGGAAATGAAGACATTGCCAGACTGGAGGCTTAGCATTTACAAAGTGCTTTAAATTCTGCAATGTGCTTTACAACCATTATCTTTATTGAACCTCAGAATGTGATTCCCCATCTTGGGTGATGCCTTCTCAAATCCTTCAAATGCAACTATATGCTATAGTTTTCTTTTATGACTTTTTCTTATACTCTATTTTATATACTTGTCAAAAGCCTTTGGTAAAATTTAAATTCATTTAAATTTAAATTAAATTAAATTAAGATTGGTTAAATATGTTTTTGTATACCCTACAGTTAGCATGTGGCCTTGCCCAGCACACATATTAGCCATTTAATGAGTATATGTTGAATTGAATCCAACTATTAAAATATTGGCTTGCTAAAATTCTACATTTCACTATACTAGGTATAAGAGAATAATTCAAAAAGCAAATTAACTCTTGATCGTGACTAAATTTTCCCCTTTAAAAGATTTAGAAGCCATTAAAATTAAGATTTTATTTCACAAGACCTTTTCCTTATATTCACTCTTAAAAATAGAAAGTAATAAAAGGAAGAAACTATAAATTGCAATTTTGTATCTCATTTGTATTTGGTTAAAAAAAAGATCTAGTTGGTTTTTCAGTTGCAAATGATACTATATGAAGAACTCTGTTGTAATGGGGTGTTATTTCTAGGTCCTTGAATTAAAAGTAATTTAAAGTAATTAAACTGTTATATACTTCAAGTGAAAATACATTTTCTATTGTTTAAATGATGTCTTCCTACTTTGTTGAGTAGTTTGTACAGGACAGAGAATGGTTAATAAATTCTGAGATAAAATGGGCATATATATGTATACATATATATGAATGACTTTATTAACATGGGCATATATGTATATACATATATACAGCTATGTGCACAAACATGTGCATATATTTATGTGTGTGAATATATATATTTATAAGTGAATTTGTGTCTATGAGTATTCTGAATACATACAGAACAAAGCATGATATAGTGGCTAAATAGCAAAGAAAGTCTTGGATTAAAATATCTGGCTTCTAATACATATCTTGAAATCAAAACGTCTCCATGTTCTAGATGAGTCAGATTATATATTTTAGAAATTGCCATTCTACATTAGTAGAAGGAATGCTCTGATACTTAGGAATTCTATATCCATAAAATAACTATAACTATATATAGATACAGATGCAGACACCAATGCACATATATGTGCATATATACTTCTATGTATGTATATACACACATAGATTGATAGATGTGAAGTTTATAATTTATGAGTTACCATTTAGCAAGGAAAATTCTTCTGCAGTAGGTCATTATTAAAGGTACTTATAGAAAAGGGGAAAATACTAATCTGACTTAGCTGAAAATGCACAAGGAATTTGTGGTGAGGAGAGACATTGGCAATATAGTCATTTGTGTTACAGGCAACAGCTGTCAGGTTTTTAGCTAAATGGAACAGTGATGGGCCACTTTTCCCTGTGGAACTTTTCTACTTGTCATCTTAAGTAACAAGATAAAGAACCAAAGGGTAACTAGATTCAGATTAGAATTGAGGTCAAGAAAGCATACTATGCTTAGTTTTTAAAAGCCTACCTTCTGTTCGGTGGTATCCAAAGTAAGAAAAAGTAGGTCAAGCAAAGTCCTTTAATGTTAGGACACAAGGCAGAGTACCTACAGCATAAGACTGCCAGATTCACTGATAGAACAGTCCAGAAAAGTTCATCAGATGTCATATTTCCATTCAAGGTAAATTGATTGGGGCCTTTACAAATCTTATATTACCTTACCCCACCTATTTTGCAGGGTGCATATGCTTGGAGTAGATATCCCATAACTCCCTGAGCAGTTTGAAACCTGTCACAGGTGAACAATGTGTTCTAAGGCCTCTGAAGGCAGCTGAAGCAGGCCTAAAGAACTTAGAGTTTGTTCAGACTTCAAGGATGTTAAGGTCATCCACTGCTTCCTGGGTCATTGCCAGTCCTCTTGCCTTTTGTCTTGATATTGGATTTGGATGATTCTGGAAGAGAGAATGAGGCTGATAACTTTGAGCAACTCTGCCTCATTTAAATCTAATTCAGGCACAAGTCAAGACATCACCCTGTTATTTCATTTTTTCCATTGCTCCTCTTTGAAAGGAAGGAAGAATCAAATTAATCACCTTACTAAGATGGTATTTGTGCAGTGATTTACTTGTCTTTGACTCAAAGAAATCCTAGAGGCTGTGTTGTCAAACTCTTAGACAGGAATCCTTATAGTGATATATTGATATAGAAAACCACAAAAAAAATTATCTCTGTTGTATATCTTTATTTTCTATTGTTAAACATTTCCTAATCCCACTTTAATCTGGTTTTGACCTAATTTGGAGGTTTGCTAGCTGCATGCAACAGTTGCCCCTGAGTTTGATACAGGTATTATAGACATTAATTACTATACTCAATTTGAACATGAGGAACTTAAGGTTCATTGTTTGAAATAATTTTGTTTTTATGTTAAATTTTATTTTGCAGGATATGTTTCTAGGAAACTCACTTATATTGGTAATTTACTATTGAATAGAAAATAGATTTTTTTTTCAAATTTCATGCCAATCTCAATGTTCTAGATCAGAGCTTCTTAACCTGGGGTACAAGGGGTAAAAAGGGGTTTTAGTTGAGTGACTATTAAAAGGTTTGGTTGCCAGGGAATTGAATAATTATTAATCCCCAATTAAAGAATAACCTCAAGTCAAAATGACTTTTATGGAAGTTTATTTACAAATGAGAAGAAAAAGAGAAAATTAAAAAATCAGAGAAAGGATAGGATAGGAAAAATAAACTAACAAAGTAATTTGCCTGGCCCCCTAGTTTAACCCAGGCACATCTAATTAGTCCTCAGTCAGAGGAGGCTTAGCCTTGAGCCCAAGGCTAGATGACGGGAGATGAATGAAGCAGAAGCTCCAGTCACAGAGTCTCTTTTGAAAGAGCAGTTTCTTTAGAGAAGTCCAGGAAAATTTAGTCTTTACACTCTCCATGTGTAATTCCAAGGGAGAGATTAACAGCAGTCTCACTTAGTTCAAGATCTCAGCTAGCGGTCAGAGCTCTTACAGGTTCTAGTCACCTACCACCAAAAGAAGCAAGTAGCCAAGAGAGGGAATCCAGGAAGTTCTTTCAGTTTATCCAGACCATTTCTTTTGTCATTTCCTGTGCCTTCCTCTTAGTTTACATGTCCAATCAAAACAGACACTTTTCTTAGAACTGCCTAGGGGGCAGTCAGTTAATTCTGATTCATCACTCATTCTTGCTTCACTCCCCACTTGAGAGTTAAATGAAGTTGTTATACTTTTGGTAATTAGATTTGAGAATGGGTAGGGTAGATTTAATCTCATTATCACAAGGGTTAATGAACTTGTTTTTAAACATCATTTCATAACTGTGATAAAAATTTTCATTTCCTTCACATGCCAACGTATTTTGCTTTGAACATTTAAGGACAGAATTCTCAGGAAGGGCCTATATGTTTCACTAGATCTGCCAAAAAGATCCATGACAGAAAAAAAAAATAGTATTGAGAATAAAAATAAAGAGTAAAGACCAGTGTTCCAGTTTTAGGTCAGGATGACTCTAGAACAATGACAGCAAACCTATGGTATGGGTGCCAAAGATGCCACTCAGAGCATTCTCTATGGGCACAAGGCCGCCCTCCCCCATCAACCCTCATCCCCAGAGTTCATTACTAGAAAGACAGAGAGAATCAAACAGAGCTGCTCCTTCCCCCTCTTCATTGCACCTGATGACATTTTTTTCTCATCACCTGCCCCTCTGCCTAACAGCCCAATGGGAGCACACAGTGGGTAAGGTAGGTGGCTCCGGGCAACAGAGCTAATGGGGAGCAGAGCACTCAGGTCCCTCCTCTCACCCTCTCTATAGTCACTGAGGTCATTCCTCACTTCACCCACCTCTGCCCAGCAGCTCAGTGGGAGGGCTTCCTCCCTCCCCTGGTGGGGTAAAGGAGGTGGGGCACACCTGGCATTTGTTCTGTGAGTAGTTTTAAGGTGGGGCCTGGTACTCTCTCTATCTCTAAAAGGTTTGTCATCACTGATCTAGAGGTAAAAGAAATGGTGTGAAGAAAGGGTTTGGTTTTGGTCAGAGTTGGTGCTGAAATCATTACTGACTATATGGCAAGCCCAGTTCCAAGATTTTTTTATGGCTACTTTGTTTCAAGATCCTCATTTGGACTTAAATTTGAAATCTCACATTAGTCTATCTTTACAAATTGTCCTAAGTAGGAACAGCCATTAAATGACTTTCATCCTTTTCACTCTTTAATTGATAAATTGTCAAAGAATATGAATCAACAGGTTTCAGTGAATGAAATTAAAGCTATCATTAGTCATATGAAAATATTCTAAATCATTAATTATTAAGTAATACCGGTTTTTTAAAAATATGCTATTTTATACCCATAATATTGGTTAAAATAAATGAAAAGGAAAAATAACCGATATTGAAGGAGATATGGGAAAATGGGTTCACTATTACTGTGTTTTGGAGCTGCAAACTAGTCCAACTGTTCTGGAGAAAAATTTAGAACTATGTCAAAAGAACAGAAAAACTTTGTGCACCTTTTGGTTTTGCATTAAAACTACTTTATGCCCAAAAGAGATCAAATAAAATGGTGGAGAAGACCCATATAAACAAAACATTTATAGCTGTTCTTTTGTTATGGAAAAATGTTAGAAACTAAGGGAATGTCCATCACTTTAGGAATGGCTGAACAAGTAATGGTATAGGAATGTGAAAAAATAGTTCTGTGATTTAGGGAGTCATTAAAGGGATGATTAAAAAATTGATAAGACATACTAACTTATTTCTACTCATACAACTTAATGTGTCATTTGTTTTTCCTGTAACATTTCACATTTTTCTTCAATTTTTATTAACCTGTTGTTTTCATTTTGTTGTTTCTTTAATATTTTTCTTTAACCTCTACTTGACCAGTTTTAAATTCAGACTTATTTTCTTCAATGAGGTTTTATGACAGTTTTAAGTTTGTGCCAATCATGATTTGAGGAATACCTTTGTGCCAAAATGTTCAGTCTCCTTACCATCCCTGTATACTGGAAAGTTCTCTGCCACTTGTACTTGTGCTGCTGCTGCTGCTCCGGCTGCTGGAAAAAAGCTCCTGCCCTAATGATTTATCCAAGTTTCTATATGTTCTTAAGTTTCTCTGACATAGGAATGATTCATAATTTTTCTTGACTTTCATGATATAGAATTGGTTTGGCACTCTTTTTGGTTTGCTGTGTTGATTTTTTGAAAAACTAAGATAAAAATATGGCCCCTAACAATGCCATCTTGATTCATTCCTCTTTCCTTTCCTCTAAATTTTTGTCCTTTTATTAGTTATTCAGTTCTTCATATTGTTCTTAAATATTTGAAAATGTAATTTATCACATACTGTATGCATACTAGGATCAAAACACTGGAAAGGGAAAGTGGATGAAATATAGTTGCCTCAACACTTTTAAATGATAATGCTATTTATTATTAATCATGTTATTCAATATAACAATTCCTATTTTTTCAATTCTGGAATTTATGTACCTAATTCTAAATAGCATAATTATTCAATTCCCTTGTTAGATTTAAATTATTATAATCAGGAAGAAGAGTTCATTATCAAAAAACATTAAAAATAACTACAAAGCAAGGCTACTAAATAAATAATAATTTATTTTAAAATATTTTAGGCCACAAAAAACAATAATCCATAAAATGCATTTTAACACACTAAGTGAATTTTCCAATAGGCCATTCCTATGCTCAAAATGAAAAATAGCAATGATTACACATCATAAAGGAAACTGATTGTCACTTTAATGAGAAAATTAATGAAAGCAAAAAGCTGGCAACTAATATTCTCTTATGAGAGACAGAGATGAGAAAACTTAGAATCACAGTGAGTGATTTTTCAACTTACAATATTTTATGGTAATTTTTCCTGAAATGTTGGTCCAGAGATTCTACTATTTCACCTTGGACCTCAGGAATATGGAAATCCATTATGGATGCTCTTATTACATTAATGACATGTTTGGTCTTTTAGATACAGCTCTAAAACATTTAGTATGTTTAAATAGTGGTTGGAGGCACTATTTACTCTAGTAAAATGTGTTAAAGTATAATAACTGTTTATATTTCTCAAAATTATTGATGAAATCTATTGTCATTTGAAAATAGATTTTCTTTTAAAATAACAGGAAATCAATGTTTGAAGAAAAGGTGGAGTTGTGATTTAAAACAAGTATTTAGAGGTTTCATGAAGCATACAATATGAAGTCAGCAAAAGGACATAACTGTAGACAGAGAATAATAAAATTAGAATAAGTTTTGCTCAAAGTATAATGTGGACCTATGAATGTTAAGTAAAACTATAAATAACCAAGTTAACCAAAATAGAAATTGGTTTTTTTTAACCTTCATAATAGGCCTTCAACATGAAAGTGAAGGGGTTTAGGGGAAAGTGTATTTTAACACTTGGCTCTATCCTAAATATCATTGAATTTCTACTTTTAAAATACTATACAGAGTGCTGGTTCCTTTATTCAAGTAGATTTTTATACTTTTTGAGTTACTTCTGTAATTAAAAAGTTAAATGTACATCAATTAACTATGACATTTTTATGTGGAACTTTTTTTCTGCCCCTGCCTTTGTGATTTTTGTGTTCATTTAAAAATTTTTGTTTTTAAGTAACATTTGTCTTTCAATTAATCTGTCCCTTCCATTACTCACTGACTCACTGAATACATTTTTTTAAGAAATCGTAAAACAAATATATATTTGTTTTACAGTACCTACATAGTGAAAACTAATCCCTACATTAGCTATGTATAGAATTATATTGGCTCTTTTGCTTTTTAAAAATATTTATTAACTTTCAGTATGTTAAAGGTATTTTTCTTCATTTATTGATTCTAGTTCTAAAGGCTTTCATGATTCATTTTCTGTAAAATAACGTTATCATTTTAAAATTTTTCCTACTAGTTCTGCTCATTTTGATTTGCATCAGTTCATAAAGATCTTGCAACATGCTTTGAATTTTTTCATCATTGCTTTTTTTTTTCTTTTTGTAAACACTTTGCCTTCCAACTTAAAACCAACACTCTACATTAGTTCCAAAACAGAAGAGTGGTAATGGCTAGCAATTAGGGATTAAGTGATTTGCTGAAGGTCACATGGTTAGAAAGTATCTGAAGCCAAATTTGAACCCAGAAACTCAATTAACAGAGCAATTTATTTAGCATTCTAATAGTTCCCAATTATTGGATACTGTAAAATGAGACAAAATAATCCTTTTTGCACATATAGATCCTTCCTTTTTTTTATTTGTCTTATGAATTAAGCCTCATTAAATTTATCCAAAATCAAAAGAGAATTAAAATATATGTAATCAAAATTTGGATTTGTGATCTGAAGATATAATTAAATAGGCATATAGAACAAGGAGAAATTCTATGATATGTCTAGAACTAAAATTTTAGCTGAATATCCAATACACCAAAATTTATGTTTATTTTTGTTTCTGTCCCAAATAATATCAATGAGAATGTAAAATCTATTGATGATTATTGAAACATTGATAATGAAATTGCTAAATGATACATTTATCTATGATATCGGAAATACAGTATTGTAATATTTATATAGCAAATGTTTTTACAAGGTTTTGAGTGTATTGGACTTAAATGATTTCCATCATTGGGTACTGAGGAGGAAAATAGGATGACTCAGTATCTTATTAATGGAATTACTTCCATATGCCTGCCCACAAGTTGGGCTATAATTATTTATATCATTTCTTCCAGCTTTAAATATATAGATTCATTCATCTTATGTTGTTCTTGCCATATACATATTAATTTTTTACTAGGACCTTTCCAATATCCCTTTCTTATTTTCCCCAATCAGAATTATTTTGGAAGTGTAATCCACAGACCTAAAGATAACAGAGAGGTACATAAAAAATCATGTAGAACTTTAAATAGATCCATACAATAAGCTCCCCTACTTCATTTCCTGACTAATCCTCTATATACCTTGTAGTCACTATTATTGAAGGTCTTCAAAGAATCAGTGTTCCTGGGCCAGCTACCTAAAGCTATTTGCCTCAGTTTCCTTATCTGGAAAATGAGCTGGAGATAGAAATGACAAATTGCTCGATTACCTTTATCAAGAAAACTTCATATGGGGTCACAAAAAAGTCTTACTACTGAAAATGATTAAATAACATTTTTTTTATTCCTTGAATAATTAATTCATTCTGAACTTCCCAGACACAGCATTTCTGACAAAACCTTAGTGCTAGATACATTGCCTTCTCCTCCCTCAGTATATTTCTCCAACAAAGTATTTTCCACTGACTCCACAGTAATACTAGTAAATATCAATACTAGATACAGAAAAGCCCTGCTTTAAAACTTGTGACTATGAATTGAGTAACCATCAAAGTAGAATTTGAATGCAATATGAAGATTTGATGTTACAGGTGTTTCTTGAAAATTATCAGCATTCATCAGTCAACACTACAAGTGACAAATAAAATGGGCCACTAAGGCAATTATTATACATCATAATATATTAGTTTTAATAAACAAGCTAATTTATTTTAGTTGGCTTTTAGATTTGAAACAGTGAAAATACTTTGCTGCTTCATAAAGATAATGGCACTTGAAATTTGGAAATGTGTTTTTCATCTCTGAGATTTGTTACTTTTGTGACTTGAAAAAAATCACTTAAATTCTCTGATTAGCAATATCAATATATAAAGTTAAGAAGTTAGATTATGTGTAATATTCCTTTCAGCTCTTTTGTTCTTGTTTTCTTTAATATTGAAAATTGTCCTAATTTCCCTGCTTCTTTCTGCATTTTGTGGAGTACAGACTTGGCCTTAATACTGAGTAAAGCCAACTGATTTGAAATAGTTAATAAAAAGGAGAGATATTTTATAAATAATACACATTTTTTCATAAATTTCAAGTAAATTCAAGAAAAAGTACATTCTAAAAATGTAGAGATATCAATGTATAGCCATGTTTTTTATAGTATGTCCTGCTAGCATGTGGTATAAAAATCAATAATTTCATATATTTAAAAGTTGGCAATATTACAATAAATATATTCACCATTTTAAAAACCTACACCATGTTTAATTAATATGTATGATCTCTAAAAGTGGTGTCACTTGTTTGAAACGTGAACAGAGTAAACATTTTTATAATCTCTATCATGTTCCAGGTACTGGCTAATTGCTTTTTTTCAAATATTATCTCATTGAATTTTCCCCAAAACACTGAAAGTAGGTGCTATTATCTTCATTTTACAGTTGAGGAAGCAGATATAGAGATTAAATGATTTGCTGAGGACCATGTACATAGAAAACATCAGCATTTGAACTCAAGACATATATACTTAAAAAAAAAAAACTCTGTCCTCTACTCCACCATCTTCCTTTAGGGGAGTAATATGTATACATACTGTGAAGGGTTAAATTTTGGTGGGTAAGAGTTTGAACAAAAGCCAGTGAGCAGGGGGCAGGTGGGTAGCTCAGTGGATTAAGAGCCAGGCCTAGAGACAGGAGGTCCTAGGTTCAAATCTGGCCTCAGACACTTCCCAGCTGTGTGACCCTGGGCAAGTCCCCATTGCCTAGACCTTTACCACTCTTCTGCCTTGGAACCAATACACAGTATTAATTCCAAGATGGAAGTTAAAGGTTTAAAAACAAACAAACAAAAAGCCAGTAAGCAGTTTATTAAACACAAAACACTTAGTTTATTATTAGGAAATACAGATAGGAAACAGGAAGGAGGAAAATGAATATAATCATATAAAAGCTTGTACCTAAACCCCAGTACCCAATCCTAACTAAAATTTCTCTAAAAAAACCCTAAATCTATCTGCTTCTGAGAGCAGTATCTTCTGCTAGGCCAAAGCCCTCAACTACTTTCTTACTCTGACTATCTGATACTATAACAACTATCTATCCACCTATCTACCCAGGTGATTGATAATGAGGTTATTAAGGCCTTACTTTCATTTCTTTGTTTCCAACCAGAGAGATTGCTAGCAGCACACCCTCTCCCCAGGAGGCCCAGAGAGAAAAAAACCTTTGCAACTCTCTGCAATTGAGTTAACTAACTATAGGCCAAACCCTTCTAACTGTCACTAACTAACAAGCAACACAGCAATGGGGTCTCTTACTGAAAAATATTATTGATCCTTTCCCTTTTAAATATAAAAATTAGAGAAATTAATAAAAACTCTCTTAACATTACCTCCATCATACACATATTTTATAAATATATACACACAGAGATATGTACATGTATATGCAACATATGTGTATATTAATTATCGTTACATATATATGTATATACATATACAGAGAGAGAAATGTAAGTGTACATGATATACACATTTGATGACTATAAATTATATGGTGGAGACATGCACTAAAATGGATTTGATTTTAATTAAAATTTATTAGAGCTAATTTTTTTTTGGTAAAACTATATTCTATGCTTAGATTTTTTTCTGGTACCCTTAAAATTAGTTCTATTATCTCTAAGTTATCCTTTATGAATTCTGTGGATACATGGATTTTTACCAGATTATTTTCCATTTGACTATAAACTCTATGAGAACTGAAACTTAGCCATTCTTTGTATCCCTAACATTTGGTAAAGAGTAGGTCTAGGTCTTAATAACTTCTTATTTATAATGCCATACTATTCTTGTTTCCGTTTTTAGTTGTTTTTATATGGATTTCATAAAACCAACTTAAGTATTACATTATTTTGTGAACTTATATTTGTAGATAAAATATAGGCACACATTCATGTGTACCTATAGATGTATGGCATGTGTGTGATTTTTGCTGGTATTCAAAATTTTAAGATTTTGAATTACTTTTGGTGTCTAATACTTTATTTATGCTCTTCTTGAAGAGTACTCTATGACTGTGGATGCTGGGAATTTATGTAACTTTTATGTCCAGTGTTGGAAATTGCAAGACCACTTAAGTGTGAAATTAAATTCCGAAAAGAGATGAAATGGCTAAAATAGGTAAAACATTACCTAAAAAAATCAAACAGTACAATTGATCCTACTTAATTACATGCTTAATAATTTTATACCAATGTAAAGGACTTTGACAGTACACTAATCCATTTTATATTCATTGTCACCATATACCAATTCTTTCATGTTTGCTTTACATCTCATTACCATGCACATAAAATTAGTATCCTTAGAATTTTTATTATATTATTTCCATATAAAATGAGTAAAATTCTAATATGTGAATGCTAAGCAACTCATTAGCGTGGTTGGTAATATATCCATTCATGATAAAAAAAAAAAAAAACAACTGAGAAAAGGTGATATAAAATAACACTTTCTTTCTACAGTACATCTAAGATAAGGAGAATCAAGTTTAGGATAATAAATACTTTGGGGAAATCAGTAAACCTGAAATACAAATAAAATAAAGGATAATGCTTTGTATATTTAATTCAATTCATTAGCGGAATACATTTATTTTAATTAAGTCATTGACTTCTTGTTGCTGTTTTTCAGCAATAGTTTTTCATGATTAAATGTTCACAGACATAAATAGTGTTTATATTCAGAGACAAGCTATGCTCTGAGAGGTAGAGTTTCAAACTGTTAATGTCAAAGTTATTAATACTCAAAAATTGAACCTGAAGGAGTACTATGTATATTAATATTGCAAGGAGTATTTAGAGTTGAACCAGTTTGCTGAAGCCATTTTTTCTAGAAAGTCATTTATATGTATTTATCTTCTAGATCAGTGGTTCCCAAACTTTTTTGGCCTACCACCCACTTTCCAGAAAAAATATTACTTAGCCCCCTGGAAATTAATTTTTTTAAATTTTAATAGCAATTAATAGGAAAGATAAATGCACCTGTGACCATCACTGCCTCCCTGGACCACTGCAGCACCCACCATGGAGTGGTAGCGTCCACTTTGGGAATCACTGATCTAGATTGTTAACATTTCTTATATGCCTTATTAACATTTTCTCCACCTCTTTCTTAAATCTATATAACCAATAAAAAAAATCAAACTTTGATTTGTAGAATTTGCAATTTTCTGAGGTATAAACTCTAACTGAAAATTTAATAGCAGTTAATCAGTTTGATCTAGCTCTAGAACACCTCTGGGTGCTTCTCTTTAGTTCAAGGACAAGGTTTTGTTTTTTGTTCAATCTTGTTGATTGATTTTGTTTTCAGTCTTGTCCAGATCTTCATGACCATAGTTGGGGTTTTCTCCTCCAGCTTATTTTACAGATAAGGAAACTGAAGCAAGCAGGGTTAAATGACTTCCCCAAGACACATAACTAATAAGTATCTGAGGCAGGATTTAAACTCAGAAAGATGAGTCTTCCTGACTCCAAACTTTGCATTCAATGCATTTGCCACTTGGCTGCCCAGGTTTTTACTAGATCACCAAAATTTTGTTTTAACAATTAAGTGTATGTCTTCCTTTTATTTTTATTTTTGTCACCTTATTTTAAAAATTAATTTGAACTAATTCATATTTATTTTATGCTTTAATTTTTAAAGAGATAAGGAACCAATACTTGCTTTTAAATAGTTTTTGTTAACCTTGTCTTTTATTCTCTACTGGAGTACTCAGTCTTGCTTTAATTTTTTTTTTCTAAAATGAAATAAGGAAGAAAACATACCTTTAAACAGTGTCATATGACTGTTTTTCCTTTCTTCAAACATCCTAGTTTATGAGACTCAAGCAGGAGAATATAGTGGAATAATGCAGAGAAAATCTTGAGAGGATGAGGATGATCCCATCTAAAACAGGGGAGCTGGAGGTTGGGTTTCAACAATTTCAAAGATTTTTCTATTAAATGAAATCAGTTGCTTTTTTCCAATACTGAATATAATGCGAGCCTTTCTCTCCCCACCAAAATATAATGGATATGTTTTATTTTTCTTTGAATAATTAAAAATGTGAGTCAAACAAAACATTATCCAGGTGTGGTAGTATAAAATTTGAAAATATTTGGAAGAGAACAGGAAAGCAAATTTCTGCTCACAGACCTGATTTTCTTTAGGAAGTATAACAAAATTGAATATATGAATTCTAGAAATCATCTGAAGGTTAATGAAATAAGACTTTGTTATTTGAGAAGACAGAAATTTGCCAGCTAAAACTACTCTGCCTTCATCCATTTGAATCAAAATACAATTATAAGGATGTCTAGAATAATAGCTCTAGAGAACCTCAATTTAAGACAAAAAAAATTACCTGTAAATGATATTGATTGGTCATGTAACAAGTAGACTATTCAATATTCAATGAATCATTCAACAAACAGAATACATGTGTGTAAACTACATCTGCCAAAGAAACTGCAACTTAAAGTAGGGGCAGCTGGGCTAGCTCAGTGGATTGAGAGCCAGGCCTAGAGACGAAAGGTCCTACGTTCAAATCTGGGCTCAGACACTTCCCAGCTGGGTGACCCTGAGCGACCCATTGCCTACTGGTTGTGGCCCTATGCTTCTAGAATGGAGTCCCAGGATAAAAACAAATAAACAAACAAAAAAAAAAAAACATACATATATATGTGTATCATCATTTATAGCATCTAATATTTTTCCTGACCTCAAGAAGCTCACATACTAATGGGGGAACTACATATGAATGACTAATACAGGATATATATACATATATATATATATATATATATATATATATATAGTAAGTTGAAGATAATCTTAGAAGGAAAGAACCAGCAGTGGGGCAAGGAAGGTGTGAAAATGTGAGAAAAGTCTCCTGCATAATGTGAAATTTGAGCTGAGCCTCCAGGGAAGCATAGAGGTAGAGATGAGGAGGAAGAGTATTTCAAAATATGGGGGATAGCTGGTTAAAAGACCGAGTTAGGAGATAGAGTATTATTCACATCGAACAGCAAGAAGCCCATTATCCCTGGATTTTAGAGTACATGGGAGGTGGAACAAAGTTTTAGAAGAATAAAAAAGAGCAGAAAGTGATAAATTTGTCAAGGGTTTTAAAAAATCAGGTTTTTTGTTGTTGTTGTTTGTTTTTTTTTTTTAATTTCTTCCTGAAGGTAATATGAACCCACTGAAGCATATTGATCTGGAAAGTGGCATAGCCAAATATGTAATTCCAAATACATAATTGCTTTATTTTATTTTATTATGATTATTAGTTAAATTTTAGTCACAAATATGTAATTCCAAATAAATAATTGCTTTATTTTATTTTATTATGATTATTAGTTAAATTTTAGTCACAAGCAACATCTTCACATCATAGAACCTTGAACTATACCTAGTTATCATGTAATATAGCTTTATATCTCATCATTCTACTACATAATATTTTCCTAAGGACAAAGACTGTCTAGTTCTTATCACAATTTTTCCAAGTATTTGTTACTTTATGAATATTTTTTTATTTTTTTCAAATAATGGCTATTTTCATGTGTCTAGCAATACCCTTAAATTCTTCCCATTATTTCCATAATAGGTGAGTTTGGTTCTATTGTCCTTAATAGATTGAAAGAGTTAAGGAGGCAGTAGTGTCTCCATCTGGCTCCATCGTTATTTTGAGCTTTCATTTCCTCTTTCTCACCTGCCCTTTGCTCATCTCTGTCTCTCTCTGTTTCTGTCTTTGTCTCTCTCTGTCTGTCTGTCTGTCTGTCTGTCTGTCTGTCTCTCTCTCTCTCTCTCTCTCTCTCTCTCTCTCTCACACACACACACACTCAGACACACACAGACACACACACACACATACACACATACACACTCCAAACTTCCTTAACAATCTAGATAAGAGGACTACCATGGATAGAATCATAAAACACTATTATGTTTTGAAAGACTGTTTAATCATTTCCTAATCTGGCCTCTACAACCATGTTGTCTTCCATCAGTGACTCACAATTTATATGCACATAAATGCTGTACATTAAATGTAGCAGAAATCAAGAAGGTTCAGGAACATGTTTTAAAATGTTACTTATTGTGAAAAAATTAGACACCCTAATTCTATCTCTAATCAGCCTCTTGTCTTCTCTTGTGGCAGAGAGGGATAGCAGTGATGGTGGGAAGTAGCATTACTAGGGATGGAGGATTTTTTTCTAGATTTCTCTTTTTCCTTCTCTCTTCTGTTCAGATTCAGTACTCTTACTCTGTATCAGCAAGTACCCATCTCTACCATTTCACTCCTATATATTCCTTTACTCACCCTGAATAGACAACCACATATTACTATTTTCTCTTCCATCTTATTCACAGTTGTGTTTAGCTTTCTTATCCTGAACTACATAGGAGTTCTCTGTCCTAACTCTTTCTTGCACTATCCACAAAGGCTGATTTCTACATATTAACATCCAGATCTAGGGTACTTATGCTGGGGTTCTCAGTATTTTTTCTTATTAAATAAAGTACACAACAAAAATAAACTCTTGCCCCACTTCTCTTGGCTTTTTAAAAAGGCAAGTGTTAAAAAAAGACAATGAGAATATTTGCATGTGAAATATGAGAATATTGTTGAGACGGGATCACACAAGAGGAGAAATAAGTTAAAAGCAAAAAACAGAAAATAAAAGATAGAAGGAATATTATTGGCAGAAATAAGGCAAGAGGATTCAAGAATCAGAATTGTTGAACCAGAATGACTGTGAAACCATTCTATCCTAATTTTCTTCTCATTATTAATTTTTTTAAAAACTCTAACCTACCATCTTAGAATCAATACTATATATTGGATCTAAGGCAAAAGAGCAGTAATTGTTAAGCAATGGGGGTTAAGTAACTTACACAGGGTCACATAGCTAGGGAATATCTAAGGTCAGATTTGAACCCAGGACCACTGGTCTCTGGGCCTGGCTCTTAATCCATTCATCCACCTGGCTGTCCCCTCTTCTTCCTTTATATATGAGGAAACTGATTCTTCCTTTGATTAAATTAGCCTTAGGTTAAGAGGTAAAAATAATTTTCAAGATGAATGCAATTAATTCAAAAAAGTTTATTGATAATAACCTAAAATGCCAAAATAATAACTGAAGGAATATATACAAAGTAATTATTTTAAAAATTGACATTTAAGGTCATATATGTGAAGTGAGAGACTCATTACCACATAAGGGAGATTACTGAGAGACTTACTAGCCAACTAAATTAGCATGGATATTTGATCTATTCACAATAAATCTGATATTAATAAAGTTTGCATCAGGAAGCAAGATTTTGGGGACAAATTCAATGAAGTCTCCCACTGATGATAATGCCAGTCCTACTTTCAGAACATTCAGCGATTCTTGATGTCATGTATAAAAAAGCCATTAACAGGGAAGTGTAGGGATGCAAATTTCCCCTAGCTTCAGAACTGACTGTATCCTAGATGATTTATGGCAGTCATGAAAACAAGTTAATGCAGAGTCTAAGGCATAGTTCATCGAAATCATGTAAAAACCATAGAAAAGTAGAAAGTACCATTGTTTCATTATTCCTCTTCAAAGAACAGAAGAAAAATCTGTCACCTTGACTCATTCAGTATTTGTTAGGAGAGTTTTGTCTAGAAAACTAGCCTTGTAACTGTCCTGAATAGTGGAAATAAATATTAGAAACTTGGAAACAAAGATCCCCAAAGAGTCAGAACAAATTTAGGTATCAATTTATACTGCTTGTGCAATGATTTAGATGGATTCAAACCTTAATGTAATTTGGAATATCCATTTATTAGTAAAATACAAATGCTCTATAAAACAAAAATAAAAAAAATAAATTTCAAAATACTACATGAAGGGCAGATTGTTACTTCTATGTATCAATACTTCACTATATATCTGCTCTCATCAATTATGGGTACTCTCTCCAAGGCAACTCAATTATACCTTCTTATCCTCTATCATTTTTTGCCTATTTTCTCCCATAAATCACTCACTGGAGAATTACCAAACATTCTGAAGCCCTTTCTCAAGGTTTTTTTTTTTTTTTACTTACCATACAAGTAAATACATAATCTACCCATTAGTTATAACTTGGCCCTGTTGCATAACCAACCAACCTCCGTTTCCAGGGATATATCTCTCAGATACGACTTTAGGCCAGTTCTGTTCTTCAATTCTTCATTAGCAAAATTATGTAGGCTATTCACATCCACCATATATATATATATATATATATATATATATATATATATATATATA